>NC_088415.1:61063510-61401843 GCF_034236695.1 Oncorhynchus nerka
AGAGTGAACAGACAACACAGAGTTACACATGGAGTAAACAATTAACAAGTCAATAACACAGTAGAGAAAAAAAAGGGGAGTCTATATACAATGTGTGCAAAAGGCATGAGGAGGTAGGCGAATAATTACAATATTGCAGATTAACACTGGAGTGATAGATGATCATGTACAGGTAGAGATATTTGTGTGCAAAAGAGCAGAAAGGTAAATAAATAAAAACTGTTGGGATGAGGTAGGTGAAAATGGGTGGGCTATTTACCAATAGATTATGTACAGCTGCAGCGATCGGTTAGCTGCTCAGATAGCTGATGTTTGAAGTTGGTGAGGGAGATCTAGGTTGGTGAGGGAGATTTATCTATCAATGCTCTCTCTCTCTCTCTCTCTTTTCTTTATCTATCAATGCTCTCTCTCTCTGTTTTCTTTATCTATCAATGCTCTCTCTCTCTCTCTCTCTCTGTTTTCTTTATCTATCAATGCTCTCTCTCTCTCTCTCTCTCTCCTTTATCTATCAATGCTCTCTCTCTCTCTCTCTCTCTCTCTCTCTCTCTCTTCATATCTATCAATGCACTCTCTCTCTCTCACTCTTCATATCTATCAATGCTCTCTCTCTCTCTCTCTTCATATCTATCAATGCTCTCTCTCTCTCTCTTCATATCTATCAATGCTCTCTCTCTCTTTTCTTTATCTATCAATGCTCTCTCTCTCTCTCTCTCTCTCTCTCTCTCTTCTTTATCTATCAATGCTCTCTCTCTCTCTCTCTCTCTGTCTTTATCTATCAATGCTCTCTCTCTCTCTTCTTTATCTATCAATGCTCTCTCTCTCACTCTCTCTCCTTTATCTATCAAATGCTCTCTCTCTCTCTCTTCTTTATCTATCAATGCTCTCTCAATGCTCTCTCTCTCTCTCTCTCTTCTTTATCTATCAATGCTCTCTCTCTCTCTCTCTCTCCTTTACCTATCAATGCTCTCTCTCTCTCTCTCTCTCTCTCTCTATTCTATCTATCAATGCTCTCTCTCTCTCTTTATCTATCAATGCTCTCTCTCTCTCTCTCTCCCCCTCTCTCTTTATCTATCAATGCTCTCTCTCTCAATCTCTCTCTCTCTCTCTGTCTTTATCTATCAATGCTCTCTCTCTCTCTTCTTTATCTATCAATGCTCTCTCTCTCACTCTCTCTCCTTTATCTATCAAATGCTCTCTCTCTCTCTCTTCTTTATCTATCAATGCTCTCTCAATGCTCTCTCTCTCTCTCTCTTCTTTATCTATCAATGCTCTCTCTCTCTCTCTCTCTCTCTCTCTCTCCTTTATCTATCAATGCTCTCTCTCTCTCTCTCTCTCTCTCTCTCTATTCTATCTATCAATGCTCTCTCTCTCTCTCTCTTTATCTATCAATGCTCTCTCTCTCTCTCTCCCCCTCTCTCTTTATCTATCAATGCTCTCTCTCTCTCAATCTCTCTCTCTCTCTCTTCTTTATCTATCAATGCTCTCTCTCTCTCTGTTTTCTTTATCTATCAATGCTCTCTCTCTCTCTCTCTCTCTCTCTTCTTTATCTTTTTTTTATTTTTTTTATTTCACCTTTATTTAACCAGGTAGGCTAGTTGAGAACAGGTTCTCATTTGCAACTGCGACCTGGCCAAGATAAAGCATAGCAGAGTGAACAGACAACAACACAGAGTTACACATGGAGTAAAACAAACATACAGTCAATAATACAGTAAAAAATAAGTCTATATACGATGTGAGCAAATGAGGTGAGATAAGGGAAGCAAAGGCAAAAAAAGGCTATGGTGGCGAAGTGAATACAATATAGCAAGTAAAACACTGGAATGGTAGATTTGCAGTGGAAGAATGTGCGAAGTAGAAATATAAATAATGGGGTGCAAAGGAGCAAAATAAATAAATAAATGAATAAAGTAGGGGAAGAGGTAGTTGTTTGGGCTAAATTAAAGATGGGCTATGTACAGGTGCAGTAATCTCTCTTTATCTATCAATGCTCTCTCTCTCTCTCTCTCCCCCTCTCTCTTTATCTATCAATGCTCTCTCTCTCAATCTCTCTCTCTCTCTCTCTCTCTCTCTTCTTTATCTATCAATGCTCTCTCTCTCTCTCTCTTCTGTATCTATCAATGCTCTCTCTCTCTCTCTCTCTCTCTTCTGTATCTATCTATTCTCTCCCTCTCTCTCTCTCAATTCAATTCAATTCAATTCAAGGGCTTTATTGGCATGGGAAACATGTGTTAACATTGCCAAAGCAAGTGAGGTAGTCAACATACAAAGTGAAAAACAACAAAAATTAACAGTAAACATTACACATACAGAAGTTTCAAAACAGTAAAGACATTACAAATGTCATATTATATATATACAGTGTTTTAACAATGTACAAATGGTTAAAGGACACAAGATAAAATAAATAAGCATAAATATGGGTTGTATTTACAATGGTGTTTGTTCTTCACTGGTTGCCCTTTTCTCGTGGCAACAGGTCACAAATCTTGCTGCTGTGATGGCACACTGTGGAATTTCACCCAGTAGATATGGGAGTTTTTCAAAATTGGATTTGTTTTCGAATTCTTTGTGGATCTGTGTAATCTGAGGGAAATATGTCTCTCTAATATGGTCATACATTGGGCCGAGTTTCCACCTCATTTTGTGGGCAGTGAGCACATAGCCTGTCTTCTCTTGAGAGCCATGTCTGCCTACGGCGGCCTTTCTCAATAGCAAGGCTATGCTCACTGAGTCTGTACATAGTCAAAGCTTTCCTTAATTTTGGGTCAGTCACAGTGGTCAGGTATTCTGCCGCTGTGTACTCTCTGTGTAGGGCCAAATAGCATTCTAGTTTGTTCAGTTTTTTTGTTAATTTTTTCCAATGTGTTAAGTAATTATCTTTTTGTTTTCTCATGATTTGGTTGGGTCTAATTGTGCTGTTGTCCTGGGGCTCTGTAGGGTGTGTTTGTGTTTGTGAACAGAGCCCCATGACCAGCTTGCTTAGGGGACTCTTCTCCAGGTTCATCTCTCTGTTGGTGATGGCTTTGTTATGGAAGGTTTGTGAATCGCTTCCTTTTAGGTGGTTGTAGAATTTAACGGCTCTTTTCTGGATTTTGATAATTAGTGGGTATCGGCCTAATTCTGCTCTGCATGCATTATTTGGTGTTCTACATTGTACACGGAGGATATTTTTGCAGAATTCTGCGTGCAGAGTCTCAATTTGGTGTTTGTCCCATTTTGTGAAGTCTTGGTTGGTGAGCGGACCCCAGACCTCACAACCATAAAGGGAAATTGGCTCTATGACTGATTCAAGTATTTTTAGCCAAATCCTAATTGGTATGTTGAAATTTATGTTTCTTTTGATGGCATAGAATGCCCTTCTTGCCTTGTCTCTCAGATCGTTCACAGCTTTGTGGAAGTTACCTGTGGCGCTGATGTTTAGGCCAAGGTATGTATAGCTTTTTGTGTGCTCTAGGGCAACAGTGTCTAGATGGAATTTGTATTTGTGGTCCTGGTGACTGGACCTTTTTTGGAACACCATTATTTTGGTCTTACTGAGATTTACTGTCAGGGCCCAGGTCTGACAGAATCTGTGCATAAGATCTAGGTGCTGCTGTAGGCCCTCCTTGGTTGGTGACAGAAGCACCAGATCATCAGCAAACAGCAGACATTTGACTTCGGATTCTAGCAGGGGGAGGCCGGGTGCTGCAGACTTTTCTAGTGCCCACGCCAATTCGTTGATATATATGTTGAATAAGGTGGGGCTTAAGCTGCATCCCTGTCTAACCCCACGACCCTGTGTGAAGAAATGTGTGTGTTTTTTGCCAATTTTTAATTTCAATTTGGGTTGGAGGGTTTTTCTTTTGTCCTGTTACTCATTCAATGTAATTGGAGAATCCAGTGGGTTCTGGTGGTCTTTAATAGTTGATTCTAAGATCTGTATTTGATCATGTATATGTTTTTGCTCTTTATTCTTTGTTATAGAGCCAAAAGGATTGGAGAAGTGGTTTACCCATACATCTCCATTTTGGATAGATAATTCTTTGTGTTGTTGTTTGTTTAGTGTTTTCCAATTTTCCCAGAAGTGGTTAGAGTCTATGGATTCTTCAATTGCATTGAGCTGATTTCTGACATGCTGTTCCTTCTTTTTCCGTAGTGTATTTCTGTATTGTTTTAGTGATTCACCATAGTGAAGGCGTAGACTCAGGTTTTCCGGGTCTCTATGTTTTTGGTTGGACAGGTTTCTCAATTTCTTTCTTAGATTTTTGCATTCTTCATCAAATCATTTGTCATTATTGTTCATTTTCTTCGGTTTTCTATTTGAGATTTTTAGATTTGATAGGGAAGCTGAGAGGTCAAATATACTGTTAAGATTTTCTACTGCCAAGTTTACACCTTCACTATTACAGTGGAACGTTTTACCCAGGAAATTGTCTAAAAGGGATTGAATTTGTTGTTGCCTAATTGTTTTTTGGTAGGTTTCCAAACTGCATTCCTTCCATCTATAGCATTTCTTAATGTTACTCAGTTCCTTTGGCTTTGATGCCTCATGATTGAGTATTGCTCTGTTTAAGTAGACTGTGATTTTGCTGTGGTCTGATAGGGGTGTCAGTGGGCTGACTGTGAATGCTCTGAGAGACTCTGGATTGAGGTCAGTGATAAAGTAGTCTACAGTACTACTGCCAAGAGATGAGCTATAGGTGTACCTACCATAGGAGTCCCCTCGAAGCCTACCGTTGACTATGTACATACCCAGCGTGCGACAGAGCTGCAGGAGTTGTAACCCGTTTTTGTCGGTTATGTTGTCATAGTTGTGCCTAGGGGGGCATATGTGGGAGGGAATGCTGTCACCTCCAGGCAGGTGTTTGTCCCCCTGTGTGCTGAGGGTGTCAGGTTCTTGTCCGGTTCTGGCATTTAGGTCGTCACAGACTAGTACATGTCCCTGGGCCTGGAAATGATTGATTTCCCCCTCCAGGATGGAGAAGCTGTCTTCATTAAATAACCCCAACCCAAAAACCCCAACAAGGAACAGGTGAAACCAATTAGATAAAACCAAACGAAAAGGGGAAAAGGGATTGGTGGCAGCTAGTAGACCGGCGACGACGACCGCCGAGCGCCACCCGAATGGGAAGAGGAGCCACCTTCAGTGATATTTGTCGCGTTCTGACCATAGTTCTTGTGTGTTTTCCTTGTTTTAGTGTTGGTCAGGACGTGAGCTGGGGGGCATTCTATGTTGTGTGTCTAGTTTGTCTGTTTCCTGTCTTTGTGTCTATGTACCAGATAGGACTGTTTTCGGTTTTCACATTTGTTGTTTTGTAAATTGAAGTGTTCAGTTGGGATTTATTATCAAAGAAGATGAACACTCACCACGCTGCGCTTTGGTCCTCTCTTTCCCAGGAAGAAAGCCGTTACAATATTCGTGACAGTACTCCTATACATTTTCTCTCATTCCTGTATGTAGAGTCAATCACATACACAATCCCATTATTACACATCAATGATTTTACTCCTTGCTTGGACTAATTCATTCTTAGCTCTTTTGTCTAACTGTGTATTGTGTTGTGTTATTGTTTTTTGTCTTCCCAGTCAAATCCTGTCCTGCACAGGTCAAGGCTCTGAACACCTCAACTCATTCCTCATGCCCTCATTCAATCACTGCTGTGATCCCATTCCCACATGGTGTAAGTAGCGCTCTCGTTCCCATTCCCCATAATATTGTACTATACATGTATTTATTAAATGCTTTTTGTTAAAATAATTAGTATTTTTGTCACGACTTCCGCCGAGGTTGGCTCTCCTGCCCGTTCGGGCGGTGCTCGGCGGTCGTCGTCACCGTCCTACTAGCCACTACCGATCCCTTTTCGTGTATCTGTTGGTTTTGTCTGATTGGTTTCACCTGTGTGTTGTTTAGTTTATTAGTGTCTGTGTATATATAGTAGGTTGTCCCGCCCTTGTTTTGTGCGGGATTGTTTATTTGTCATCTATGTCTGTCGGTGTATCTTACATTTACATTTAAGTCATTTAGCAGACGCTCTTATCCAGAGCGACTTATTCTCCGGTTCGTCTTTTATCCTGTGTTGGATTGTTCACCTTTGTGTGTATTGGGTTGACCGTGTTTGTGGTTCACCGGAGAATAAACTTTCATATCGTTATCTGCTCTCTGCGCCTGATTTCACCCACCTTGATTAGACGTGACACTTTTTTAATGATTTTTGAAACACCCTTTGTCGTCTCCGTGCGTTACGCGCCTATACCGTGGGTCTCACATCCTCCTCATTTTTTCAGGTCACCAGCCTCCACTGGTGTGTATAAATGTGTATTTAATGTGTACTTTATGCTGTTTTATACAGGGTGCTTGGAAAAGAGACCTAAGGTCTCAATATGTCTTCCCTGTCAAAATAGAGGTTAAATTAAAAATAAATTAAAAACATCGTAATCATTGGTTAGTGGGAATAGGTAGAAGCTGCCTTTAATCAATGATTTAGAGTCAGATATGTATTAATCCCTCTCATGGTTAAGGCTTGGATTAGGGGTAGAGTGATCTGATCCTAGCACTGTGTTCAGGAACGGACTGTGACCAGAAATTGGCCCTGGTATATCTAACATACAAGCCCATTATATTGAATTACCCACACCGGCCGATTTCTCCTTTGAGGCCCCCATTATTAGCCAATTAATCATCATTTTGTGCAAAAAAAAAAAAATGTAGACAGGCCCACTGGGCTTCAGATGGACCGGCCCATCTGGCATTTGCCAGAATTGCCCTATGGCCAGTCCAACCCTGCCTGTGGGTGAGATTTACACGTTGGTGACTAATGTGTGAAAAAGAGATGTCTGACCAGGCAATGGTGAGGCAGTCAGTGTAGGGGAGTAAACTGGAACATCACATCACTGATGTATGTTTACACTCCGACCTAAACACTGATGATTCCTGGCAGTCATCTGTGTGCTATAGCCATGTACTGTGATGACACTTCACAGTACACACGCACGCACACACACACACACACTACACTTTGCCACCTCTGTCACTCTTTCCGCAGAGGCCACGGAGGTCAGAGAGACACTGTCAGAGGTTCAACATGCTGTTAACCCCTGAGCTCCCCTACTTCCCCCCTCCATCCCCCTCTGCCTCTACCTTCCCACTCCTTCCCCCTTTCCTCCCCTTCCTCCCCCTCTACCTCCCCCTACTCTTCCCTTCTCTACCTCCACGCCCCTAGCCCCCTCTCTAGCTGAATGCTACTATCAACAGGAAACATCTTTCTCACTCCAGGAAGTGTTACTCTCTAATTGGCCGACATGATTCGCTGAGAACTTCTGCTCTCGGCCAATAGGAGGAGGATTATTTTAAGAGGTATAAAAGGAAGGGAGGCCCTTCCAGACAACTCAGACAGCAAACAGTTTTCAACACACAGATGACTACTCTGTGTGGTGTGTGTGTGTGTGTGTGTGTGTGTGTGTGTGTGTGTGTGTGTGTGTGTGTGTGTGTGTGTGTGTGTGTGTGTGTGTGTGTGTGTGTGTGTGTGTGTGTGTGTGTGTGTGTGCGTGTGCCTGTGCGTGTGTGTGTTTCTGCGTGTGTGTGTGCGTGTGCCTGTGCGTGTGCGTGTGAACACCCTGACAGCATTACTAAGCACATCTGGGTCTGTTGATTCAATAAACTCATAACGATACCACAAATGCTCCTGATGAAAAGAGGAAGTGAACACACAAACTGCAAAAAAACATTGACATTATCAAACAAGTTCATAAATATGAGTATTAACACACAAAGTGTATAATATTATTACAACAATAGTAGGTATAATCATTCTATTTTGCATTTGCCTTTTGGCCATCATACACTCATAACATATTGTTACAGTAATAATGAATACATTTAGTGATTATTCAGCCATCTATAATAGATTACATAGTATTCCCTATATACCAGGGTCCATAGGGTATAGTCAAATGTAGTTCACTATAAAGGTAATAAGGTGTCATTTGGGATGCAGATATACAGTGTACATGTGTATGTGGGTGTAAGGGGAGATGGTGTGCTTGAGTTACATTGTCTTTACATTGGCATTTCATCACAGTGTTATTTGGAACTGAACTGTAGCTATGTATTACTATTTCTTAATAACTGCATCCTGACCATATCATTCCACAATGGCACCATGCTGTTTTTAGACCAGGCATCATCCCCACTGTGATTGTTCAAGGTCTTGCTAACTTTGTCATGTTTTCTGTTTCAATGGAGAACCGACAGCATGAGAGCAGAGCCTAAAAATATTTGTGTGTATGTGTGTGTGCGTGAGCAAGCGACAGGAGCACTGACGGAATTCCTTAATGAGTAAGCAACAGAGACAAAGCTCCGGAGACAAAGGGGTTCGGAAGTCTCAGGAAGGAGAACAATCACGGAGCTTGCGCACATTCCAAGAAATGCACTAAACTCAAAATTCACAAGGGCCATTTGTCAAATGGCACTCTATTCCCTATACAGTGCACTACTTTTGACACGAGCGCTATGGGCCCTGGCCAAAAGTAGTCCACTACATAGCAAATAGGGTGTAATTTGGGACACATCGAATGTGTTCCGGCATTCTGGCGTAAGGCCCTGTATTTCAAGAGATTGGAGGATAACTTTTCGGTGTTTGGCAAGTGCAGCAAGGTGATTGGCAAAAAATATACCACTTGGAGTAGGTATGGAAGTACAAAACATTGAAGATCGAACATTGCCTATAGTGCAAATGCTGATGTCTTTTCTCCCTTTCATTGATGATGAGGGAGGGAGTAAGTTTCAGCCTCTTCATTCAAACATGTGCGACTTTTTAGTGTTCAGTTGTTCCGTCAAATGTTTTTTTAACAGGATCGATCAGAGCATTTATAGATTCGCTATCAAAAAGTTATTGGTCTGGTCTGCGTTTAAAACCAACAGGGATACTCTTCACCATGAGACTGGCATTGTTCTCTAACTTGTGGTACGTGTGGGTTACATTTACATTTACATTTAAGTCATTTAGCAGACGCTCTTATCCAGAGCGACTTACAAATTGGTGCATTCACCTTATGACATCCAGTGGAACAGCCACTTTACAATAGTGCATCTAAATCTTTTAAGGGGGGGGGGGGTGAGAAGGATTACTTTATCCTATCCTAGGTATTCCTTAAAGAGGTGGGGTTTCAGGTGTCTCTGTTGAACTGGCCTATTCTTAGCGTCTCTCCCTCCCTTATTTTTCTTCATTTTCACTCTCTTCCTCTTGCTCTGTCTATCTCGCTCCCTTTCTCCCCTCACAGTGCCTTGCAAAAGTATTCACCCCCTTGGCATTTTTCCTATTTTGTTGCATTACAACCTGTCATTTAAATATATTTTTATTTGGATTTCATGTAATGATATACACAAATAGTCCAAATTGGTGAAGTGAAATGAAAAGAATAACAAAACCAAAAAAACGGAGAAGTGGTGCGTGCATATGTATTCACCCCCTTTGCTATGAAGACCCTAAATAAGATCTGGTGTAACCAATTACTTTCAGAAGTCACATAATAAGTTAGATTGCACACAGGTGGACTTTATTTGTGTCACGTGATCTGTCACATGATCTCAGTTTATATACACCTGTTCTGAAAGGCACCAAGCAAGTGGCACTCTGAAGACAAAAGTGCTCTCCAAACAGGTCAGGGACAAAGTTGTGGAGAAGTACAGATCAGGGTTGGGTTATAAAAAAATATCAGAAACTTTGAACATCCCACGGAGCACCATTAAATCCATTATTAAAAAATTGAAAGAATATGACACCACAACAAACCTGGACCAGGCAAGGAGGGCATTAATCAGAGAGGCAACAAAGAGTCAAAAGACAACCCTGAAGGAGCTACAAAACTCCACAGCTGAGATTGGAATATCTGTCCATAGGACCACTTTAAACCATACACTCCACAGAGCTGGGCTTTATGGATGAGTGGCCAGAAAAATGTAAACCGACATGTTTTGTGTTCGCCAAAAGGCATGTGGGAGACTCCCAAACATATGGAAGAAGGTACTCTGGTCAGATGAGACTAAAATAATGATTTTTGGCCATCAAGGAAAACGCTATGTCTGGCTCAAACCCAACACCTCGCATCACCCTGCGAACACCATCCCCATGCTGTGGGGATGTTTTTCATCGTCAGGGACTGGGAAACTGGTCAGAATTTAATGAATGATGGATGGCGCTAAATACAGGGAAATTCTTGAGGGAAACCTGTTTCATTCTTCAGAGATTTGAGACTGGGACAAAGGTTCACCTTCCAGCAGGACAATGACCCTAAACATACTGCTAAAGCAACACTCGAGTGGTTTAAGGGGAAACATTTAAATGTCTTGGAATGGCCTAGTCAAAGCCCAGACCTTAATCCAATTAAGAATCTGTGGTATGACTTAAAGATTGCCTGTACACTAGCGGAACCCATCCAATTTGAAGGACCTGGAGCAATTTTGCTTTGAAGAATGGGCAAAAATCCCAGTGGCTAGATGTGCCAAGCTTTATAGAGCCATACCCCAAGAGACTTGGAGCTGTTAAAGGTGGCTCTACAAAGTATTGACTTTGGGGGGGTGAATAGTTATGCACGCTCAAGTTTTCTTTTTTTTTTTAAATCTTGTTTGTCGCACCCAAAAAAATATTTTGCATCTTCAAAGCGGTAGCCATGTTGTGTAAATCAAATTATACAAACCCCACCAAAATCCATTTTAATTCCAGGTTGTAAGGCAACAAAATAGGAAAAATGCTAAGGGGGGTGAATACTGTCGCAAGCCACTGTATCTCTCCCTCTTCATGACAAATCTCTTCAGATTGAAACAACTAACATGTTTGATGGTGGACGCACCAGTTGGGCCAGGGGGGAGGATGTAAAATGAGAGAGAAGAATAAATCTTAACAGGGTCCACCTCCAAGTCTGCAACAACAAATTACCACGGGCATTCATTCTTTTACTTTCTCAGACTCAACTGGTGTTCATATGTGTCTACTACATCTGGGATTTGAAAACATACACAGTCTACTGTCCTGCAGTAGTGGGAGAATGATTTCATGACAGTGTGTATAGACCAACAGCATCAACACATGACAATAACACACATTTTCTTCCATGACCACATTTCTCCACAAACAGATCCACTTTAAAAACGAGGCAGGCACACACACACACACACACACACACACACACACACACACACACACACACACACACACACACACACACACACACACACACACACACACACACACACTATATTGGGACATTTATTCCATTGTCTCTGGTGATGGAGTAAAACAGGTGCAGTAAAGCCATGTGAAACATGCAAAACAAAAACAACAGAGAAAAACTGTGATTACTAATGGTAAGCAGTGTCACGTGATGCCGAACTGCACGCGTTTACACAGGTGCACACAGATGTGCACACGCCAGAGGGGGCCCAGGGGAGTCTCAGACCTACTGAATGAGACATGAGTCCCTAATTGCAACAAAGTCCAACTTTGGGGGGCCTCTAAAAAATACACACTTAACCATTCTTCTATTTGTTTAAAATGAATTTTGTACTGCGACAGCAGTAATATTACAATAAAACTTATTACAAATTAAACTAACTCCCCCACCTCTGTCATGGTTTAAACCATATTTTATTCATGCTGCACTTGTCATCCCGGGACATATCATCCCGGGATAGTCCTTGCATTTTTCAGATGTCCCAACTTTTCTTTCTACAAAAAAAAGTATATATTTTTTTAAATAAATTAATTTAGGTTACAAGAGTGTAGACCCAATGACAATCGGCGAATGTAATTACACTTTTTGGTGTTTGTAACAGTCTCTTTCCATTCATCAAATGGCCTGGGTGCAAGGTGCACTGTTTAGATGCAGTTAGCCTACTTTTAAAGGGATTTGTTTGACAACACGATGAAAACAAAAAACATAATGACTGTTTGTGTTCATGACAAATTAAAAGGTAATAAAAAAAAAGTCATTACTATTAGGCCCATAAAAACAATAATGTGCACATGCAAGTATGGGCACACAGTTGTCCAGCGAAAAAAATAGAGACCCCCCAAATGTCACGGTATAATTTGCAATTTGGATAAAACACACACACTCTGAGAAGGAAACGATGGCCTAACTGTGAGAAGATTCACTAGTAGTGAAAACAGGAAGTGGTTTAAACCAGCGGCATTAAAGCAGAGAACACCACTCTGTAGCACCCGGCCTGCCTCTCTCTCTGACACTCCAACACTCAACAGTAATATGACACATAGCACTCACTAGTCTCTATCTAGCATTTTTTTATCTTCATGGTTTTCTCAACTCCATGAACATTGAACAATGCAAACCTATGATAACACTTAATGTCAGCATTTGCCATGTTTTCAAGTATACTCTCTGAACTTGTCCAATAACAACACTAATTATTTTTTTCCATTTCAAAATATTTTGCTACGATGTGCTTCATTGAACACAGGCCTGTTTGTGGAATGTCCAGGTATCTTAACAGAGCATAAGGTAGATTAGTGGGCCTGTGTTATTATAACAGCTGGTCTGTGGTATGCCTGCCTGGTGCTAAGTGTGATTATGATCTGTTAACTGCTAGTATGACTGGGATGAGAGCCAGAGCAAAGCAGATGCTAAGTTCCTTAAAGGTTAATGCCCCACAGCTCCAGTCCAGTCATCTAACCTGAGTGCATTAAGTGTTTTTATCCCTGGCCTTCCCTGCCCCTTATGGAATGCTGTTTGGGTCAACCTGGCCCCTGCCCTCCCTGGTCCCTACCTGTCACAGGTTGAATGAAGTGTGTGGCCTGTCCTGTCTAGTGACTGTAGTAGGAGAACCCTGGCCCTACTTAGTGCCTGCCTCTTTGTAGGAATAGTGTCCAGACACGCTTAGACAACAACAACAAAAGGACAATTAATGGGGTCCAGTCATTATCATGGAGGGGTTAGAGTGCTTGGTTTAGAGAAGAATGCCTGGTGCAACAAGACACTCTAACCACTGTTTAAGGCTCTTGTGAGCATCTAAGCGTGACAACCAGCTCTGACAGTATGGATGAGCTCCCAAATAAGATGGATCTGATAGGTGACTAAGGTAGGTGCAGCTGGGTGTTAGGGGTCTTAAGGGGACAGTCAAGGTTGGGATAGCGGCCCCTCCAGGCTCCGAAGAGCCACAACCTCCTTCACCCTCAGATCAGCGTCCATTTTGACCTCTGAACCAAAATGGCCGCCGAGACTGATGAAGATGTTGATTGATCTAGATGGAGAGGGGTAAGCGAGAGTGGGAGGGGGGGTAGAGTGAGAGGAAGTGACAGAGAGAGAGGGTGAGAGAAAGTTTTGCCAGGGAGAGAGAGAGAGTAATACTGTAGATAGATGGGAGTAAATGAGAAGTAATGACCACACTGGCCTCCAAAGCCCCCCACTATGCATGCTATTGCTGAGCACTGGACACGTGTGTATAAAACACTCACTTATTCAGCGTGTGAGACAGCGTGCAATGATCCCAACTTGGGACCAGTTGGGTGGTGAATAAGAAACACACAGAGAGAGAAGCACACATGGCTGAGTTATGTCAGCCAGTCCCTAGTGTGTGGTAACATTACCCTGACACAAACCGAGAGAGAGAGAGAGACGGGAGGGGAGTTAAATAGATAGAGAGTGAAAGCATGCGCCATAACCTGGCGCAGGAGCAACTCTGAACCTTAAACTCCTTGCCCTAACCCTAATACATACGTACATTTCTACCTCATTTTTAAAAGCTTTAGTCATTCAACACACAGATGACTACTCTGTGTGTGTGTGTGTGTGTGTGTGTGTGTGTGTGTGTGTGTGTGTGTGTGTGTGTGTGTGTGTGTGTGTGTGTGTGTGTGTGTGTGTGTGTGTGTGTGTGTGTGTGTGTTCAGAAATGTACCTGTCATATGGGCGCAAATGGTGGGCACAAATGGTGGAAATAGTGCTAATTTATGGCAGTTGGTTATATGGCATGAATTTTGACAGCGGAAACACAGCCATGACACTGCCCATATGCGTATGGAACAAGATGAGCTTAATGTGCTTCTGAGGCCAGTATACTTCGTATTTAGAAAAATAAAAAACTAATGTTTTTCACCATTTTATATTATTTGATTAATAAACCAAACATAGCCTCCCCTCCTCTCAATTAAGTTTTTTTTTGTCTGCCCAATGCAATCACAAAGTAGTCAAGACTGTCAATAAAGGGTTTGGCTCATGAGGGGCGGCAGGGTAGCCTAGTGGTTAGAGCGTTGGACTAGTAACCGGAAGGTTGCAAGTTCAAACCCCTGAGCTGACAAGGTACAAATCTGTCGTTCTGACCCTGAACGGGCAGTTAACCCACTGTTCCTAGGCCGTCATTGAAAATAAGATTTTGTTCTTAACTGACTTGCCTGGTTAAAGAAAGGTAAAATAAAATAAATAAAATGAGGCTGCTTGGAAATACATCTTCATCACCAAAGCTTTATTAATTTAAAATATGAAGTTTGAGAGTAGTATCTATGCATTGTTGTCCTGTTTTTGGACGTGCATAAAACCCCCTCCATGATGTAGGCTTCGTGTCCTTGCCCATAATCAAACGAGAGATGAGAATCTCTGTGAATACCGGTGAACTTGTACAAATTGCTTATTTCCCTTTTAATTGTATTACAACCAAACTAATTAGAATTCTTCACCTTCGTGGTTTTAAGTTGTAATGCAACTTCTGGAGATGTGTGAATACGATCTGATCTGTAAGATGGTTCCGTTTATGTTCATAAAACATAGGCCTATTTGGTATAACGGTGACTGAACATTCCATTTCTCTTTATATTGGATCTTTGTCCAGCTACTGTGAAAAGTTTGGATGTGCGTAAAAACCCTCAAGTCTGTATTGTTTTAATATTATATGCACACGGGGAGAAATGATGGTGCCTGTAGCCTATTTAAAACTAATTGTTATACATTTTTGTTTACAATTTGATTAGAACTATTCTGTAACTTTTTATGCCTTATCAATAATGAATTTAATGTTGTTTATTGACAATGTTTGGCATGTCCATGCTCAGCCATAATGAAATGTACAGTAGGCCTAGCCCTTATATCAGTGTGAATGCTATTGAAGCCATGCAATTACTTAGAATGTGGACTGCAAATGGGTTCAAGTTAACGTACTTAGCAAAGATAGGTCTGCATTTTGTTATTTCGTTTCTGTAAGCTATTTAACAAACTATAACTAACTAATATTGGAATTGGAGTTGATACCAAGTCAATACATAAAAGACCGTATATACACAACTTGAAGCAACCACATATTTTGCTATGGAGCACGTTCTGATGGGCCAGTGAGGGGCCAAGCCTTGACACACCCACAACTTGTTGATTCATCAAAACCCAGCCCTTTTGTGCCAACACCAGCAAGTGCGGCGATAATTGTGATACTGAAAATAGCAGAAATATTTCTGACACACCCCTGGACCTATCGCACTACCGCCTGCGCTTAGATTTACAATTGTATTAGGTTTGTTAAAATAGAGCCCTAAGACTGATGATCTGTTCTAACACCTACTTGATAGAACACGTCTGCCCCTCTCCAGTCGTCTCCCTTCATTCCTTCACTACCTTGTTTAGTGACATGCTAGAGATCGGCCACACAGAGCTGTAGTTAAGACACAACTTACATAACCTCAACACAGCACTACAGCTAACACAAAGCCTACCCAACCTACACACAGCACTACAACTAACACACAACCTCCCAGACACAGAAGAACATCTAAAAGTTGTTCCCAAATTAACAAGTCACTGAAACTATACTGAAAGCATGTGAGGTTTTAAAATAATAATCCCAGGCCTCAAAGTTAGCAAAGAAGCACTACAAGTCTACATTCACAAATTATTAATCTCTATCTACCTCACATATAGTTATGTATATAAGTGAAAAATAAGAATGCCCTCAATGACTGGCTGACTGAGGGAGTGGTTGTGTCCCAATGGCATCCTATTCCCTGTATAGTGTACTATGGGCTCTGTTCAAAAGTAGTGCACTATATAGGGAGTAGAGTGGCATTTGGAACACATACTCAGTTGCCTGGCCAGGTGAAGAGGAGGAAATGCCAAGAGCACTCCTTCCTACTAGAATGTTTGTATTAGTGTTTTACAAATGTCACCGTTTTGAGGTGTGTACACTATAAAGTGCAGTGCAGACTGGATCACTCCATCAACCTGAGTGTGGCTTCAATGGGGGACCTGTGTATGGGCTGGGGCTAGTCTGTTGAAACAGCTGGCACAGTTTAGCTCGGAATGATCAATTGTGCTCAGTTCTGTCTGTGGTTGGAGTGCAATAGAAAAAACACAGGCCTCTTTGGTTTGCAGGGGATAGACTGAGGCTTTATACTGTTATATCTAAGTAACTGAGGGTATCCATCTATCTAACACCGAATGCTTCACAAATGTAGTGCTTCAAAGCTTAGAGCATATACAATGGAGAATGACCAATACTCCACCAAAAAAATGTTGGGTTGTTTGGTTGACACTTGCAGGCGTAGGGTCGGTTGTTTTCTTTAGAAACTGCTTGGATATTGATGCTGGGTGCTGGGTTATTGATGCTGGGTTATTGAGTTATGACCCTGCGGAGGACCTCAAAAGACTAGTGGTGTGGCTTTAGTAGGGGTGTTGCTTTCAGATTGTTCTCTTAGGCCACCAGTGAGTGTAAATGTCATTCCGGTTCATCTGTTCTGTTGTATTATTATCACATGTAAAGGTTGAACACGAACACTTCTGAAGCTTGAAAGCGACTTACACAAGTGTATGAGTTTTCAAGACACTATGCATATCCAAATGTTGGTGTATCTCAATGTTGGGATATTATATTAGAATATGTAAAGTGCAAAAAACAAAACATTTAATTTGCATAACTTGATGTTATGCTATTGGACCAAAAACAGATCTAATTCATTCATCTATATGGGCCAAATAATGATCATCCATGCTTCTTCAAAAATATATACAGTATAATAGTCTATTGAGCTCACAAGTAACAAATTAATATATTATTATGCTGGAAGATTATAATACAGCTTAAAGTACCTCAATGTATCATGAAGGAAATCACACTACAAGCTATCACCCTCATGCACTGGGATTCTCTGCCTCTAACCCTATTACAGGGGCTGAGTCACTGGCTTACTGGGGCTCTTTCATACCGTCCCTGGGAGGGGTGCGTCACTTGAGTGGGTTGAGTCACTGATGTGATCTTCCTGTCTGAGTTGTGCCGTGGCAGAGATCTTTGTGGGCTATACTCAGCCTTGTCTTAGGATGGTAAGTTGGTGGTTGAAGATATCCCTCTAGTGGTGTGGGGGCTGTGTTTTGGCAAAGTGGGTTATATCCTTCCTGTTTGGCCCTGTCCGGGGGTGTCCTCGGATTGGGCCACAGTGTCTCTTGACCCCTCCTCTCTCAGCCTCCAGTATTTATGCTGCAGTAGTTTATGTGTCGGGGGCTAGGGTCAGTTTGTTATATCTGGAGTATTTCTCCTGTCCTATTTGGTGTCCTGTGTGAATTTAAGTGTGCTCTCTCTAATTCTCTCTTTCTTTCTCTCTCTCGGAGGACCTGAGCCCTAGGACCATGCCTTAGGACTACCTGACATGATGACTCCTTGCTGTCCCCAGTGACGCACCCCTCCTAGGGACAGTATGAAAGAGCCCTAGTAAGCCAGGGACTCAGCCCCTGTAATAGGGTTAGAGGCAGAGAATCCCAGTGGAAAGAGGGGAACTGACCAGGCAGAGCCTTTCCGTTCACCTTCACACTCCTGGGTCAGACTACACTCAATCATATGACCCACTGAAGAGATGAGTCTTCAGTAATGACTTAAAGGTTGAGACCGAGTTTGCGTCTCTCACATGGGTAGGCAGACCATTCCATAAAAATGGAGCTCTATAGGAGAAAGCCCTGCCTCCAGCTGTTTGCTTAGAAATTCTAGGGACAATTAGGAGGCTTGCGTCTTGTGACCGTAGCGTGCGTGTAGGTATGTATGGCAGGACCAAATCAGAGAGATAGGTAGGAGCAAGTCCATGTAATGCTTTCTAGTTTAGCAGTAAAACCTTGAAATCAGCCCTTGCCTTGACAGGAAGCCAGTGTATGGAGGCTAGCACTGGAGTAATATGATCAAATTTTTTGGTTCTAGTCAGGATTCTAGCAGCCGTATTTAGCACTAACTGAAGTTTATTTAGTGCTTTATCCGGGTAGCCGGAAAGTAGAGCATTGCAGTAGTCTAACCTAGAAGTGACAAAAGCATGGATTAATTTTTCTGCATCATTTTTGGACAGAAAGTTTCTGATTTTTGCAATGTTACGTAGATGGAAAAAAGCTGTCCTTGAAACAGCCTTGATGTGTTCTTCAAAAGAGAGATCAGGGTCCAGAGTAACTCCGAGGTCCTTCACAGTTTTTTTTGAGACAAATGTACAACCATTAAGATTAATTGTCAGATTCAACAGAAGATCTATTTGTTTCTTGGGACCTAGAAAAAGCATCTCTGTTTTGTCCGAGTTTAAAAGTAGAAAGTTTGCAGCCATCCACTTCCTTATGTCTGAAACACATGCTTCCAGCGAGGGCAATTTTGGGGATTCACCATGTTTTATTGAAATGTACAGCTGTGTGTCATCTGCATTGCAGTGAAAGTTAACATTATGTTTTCGAATGACATCCCCAAGAGGTAAAATATATAGTGAAAACAATAGTGGTCCTAAAATGGAACCTTGAGGAACACCGAAATGTACAGTTGATTTGTCAGAGGACAAACCATTCACAGAGACAAACTGATATCTTTCCGACAGATAAGATCTAAACCAGGCCAGAACTTGTCCGTGTAGACCAATTTGGGTTTCCAATCTTTCCAAAATAATGTGGTGATCGATGGTATCAAAAGCAGCACTAAGGTCTAGGATCACGAGGACAGATGCAGAGCCTCGGTCTGATGCCATTAAAAGGCTATTTACCACCTTCACAAGTGCAGTCTTGGTGCTATGATGGGGTCTAAAACCAAACTAAAGTATTTCGTGTACATTGTTTGTCTTCAGGAAGGCAGTGAATTGCTGCGCAACAGCCTTTTCTAAAATTTTTGAGAGGAATGGAAGATTCGATATAGGCCGATAGTTTTTTATATTTTCTGGGTCAAGGTTAGGCTTTTTCAAGAGAGGCTTTATTACTGCCACTTTTAGTGAGTTTGGTACACATCTGGTGGATAGAGAGCCGTTTATTATGTTCTACATAGGAGGGCCAAGTACAGGAAGCAGCTCTTTCAGTAGTTTAGTTGGAATTAGGGTCCAGTATGCAGCTTGAAGGTTTAGAGGCCATGATTATTTTCATCATTGTGTCAAGAGATATAGTACTAAAACACTTAAGTGTATCTCTTGATCCTAGGTCCTGACAGAGTTGTGCAGACTCAGGACAACTGAGCATTGAAGGAATACGCAGATTTAAAGAGGAGTCCGTAATTTGCTTTCTAATAATCATGATCTTTTCCTCAAAGAAGTTAATGAATGTATTACTGCTGAAGGGAAAGCCATCCTCTCTTGGGGAATGCTGCTTTTTAGTTAGCTTTGCGACAGTATCAAAAAGGAATTTCAGAATGTTCTTATTTTCCTCAATTAAGTTGGAAAAATAGGATGATCAAGCAGCAGTAAGGGCTCTTCGATACTGCACGGTACTGTCTTTCCAAGCTAGTCGGAAGACTTCCAGTTTGGTGTGGCGCCATTTCTGTACCAATTTTCTGGAAGCTTGCTTCAGAGCTCGGGTATTTTCTGTACACCAGGGAGCTAGTTTCTTATGAGAAATGTTTTTAGTTTTTAGGGGTGCAACTGCATCTAGGGTATTGCGCAAGGTTAAATTGAGTTCCTCAGTTAGGTGGTTAACTGATTTTTGTCCTCTGGCGTCCTTGGGTAGACAGAGGGAGTCTGGAAGGACATCAAGGAATTTTTGTGTTGTCTGTGAATTTAAAGCACGACTTTTAATGTTCCTTGGTTGGGGTCTGAGCAGATTATTTGTTGCAATTGCAAACGTAATAAAATGGTGGTCCGATAGTCCAGGATTATGAGGAAAAACATTAAGATCCAAAACACTTATTCCATGGGACAAAACTAGGTCCAGAGTATGACTGTGACAGTGAGTAGGTCCAGAGACATGTTGGACAAAACCCACTGAGTCGATGATGGCTCCGAAAGCCTTTTGGAGTGGGTCTGTGGACTTTTCCATGTGAATATTAAAGTCACCAAAGATTAGAATATTATCTGCTATGACTACAAGGTCCGATAGGAATTCAGGGAACTCAATGAGGAACGCTGTATATGGCCCAGGAGGCCTGTAAACAGTAGCTATAAAAAGTGATTGAGTAAGCTGCATATATTTCATAACTAGAAGCTCAAAAGATGAAAATACCATTTTTTTTAGTAAATTGAAATTTGCTATCGTAAATGTTAGCAACACCTTCCGCCATTGCGGTATGCACAGGGGATATGGTCACTAGTGTAGCCAGGAGGTGAGGCCTCATTTAACACAGTAAATTCATCAGACTTAAGCCATGTTTCAGTCAGGCCAATCACATCAAGATTATGATCAGTGATTAGTTCATTGACTATAATTGCCTTTGAAGTAAGGTATCTAACATTAAGTAGCCCTATTTTGAGATGTGCGGTATCATGATCTCTTTTAATAATGACAGGAATGGAGGAGGTCTTTATCCTCGTGAGATTGCTAAGGCAAACACCGCCATGTTTAGTTTTGCCCAACCTAGGTCGAGGCACAGACACGGTCTCAATGGGGATAGCTGAGCTGACTACACTGACTGTGCTAGTGGCAGACTCCACTATGCTGGCAGGCTGGCTAACAGAGGGCCAATTATCTACAAATTCTATCTTTTGGGAGGGGCAGAAAACAGTTTTCAACCAGCGATTGAGTTGTGAGACTGCTGTAGAACTCATCACTCCCCCTAACTGGGAGGGGGCCAGAGACAATTACTCGATGCCGACACATGTTTATAGCTGATTTACACGCTGAAGCTATGTTGCGCTCTCCTTCCGTGGTCAAGCGACCTCCACTCATCACTGTCAAACGTTCCCTGAAACACTTCAGCGAGCAGGCCTTTCTAATCGACCTGGCCCGGGTATCCTGGAAGGATATTGATCTTATCCCGTCAGTAGAGGATGCCTGGTTATTTTTTTAAATGCCTTCCTCACCATCTTAAATAAGCATGCCACATTCAAGAAATATAGAACCAGGAACAGATATGGCCCTTGGTTCTCTCCAGAGAACTGCCCTTAACTGCCCTTAATTAACCAACACAAAAACATCCTATGGCGTTCTGCATTAGCATCGAACAGCCCCTGTGATATGCAGCTTTTCAGGGAAGTTAGAAACCAATATACACAGGCAGTTAGAAAAGCCAAGGCTAGCTTTTTCAAGCAGACATTTGCCTCCTGCAACACAAACTCAAAAATGTTTTGGGACACCGTAAAGTCCATGGAGAATAAGAACAACTCCTCCCAGCTGCCCACTCCACTGAGGATAGGAAACTCTGTCACCACCGATAAATCCACTATAATTGAGAATTTCAACAAGCATTTTAGTACGGCTTGCCATGCTTTCCACCATGCTACCCCTACACCGGTCAACAGCACTGTACCCCCCACAGCAACTCATCCAAGCCTTCCCCATTTCTCCTTCTCCCAAATCCAGTCAGCTGATTTTCTGAAAGAGCTGCAAAATATGGACCCTTACAAAGCCGGGCTAGACAATCTGGCACCTTCTCCGCTATGCAATCTGGTTTCAGAGATGGTGATGGGTGCACCTCAGCCATGCTCAAGGTCCTAAACGATATCTTAACCGCCATCGATAAGAAACAATACTGTGCAGCCGTATTCATTGACCTGGCCAACGCTTTCGACTCTGTCAATCACCACATCCTCATCGGCAGACTCGATTGCCTTGGTTTCTCAAATGACTGCCTCGCCTGGTTCACCAACTACTTCTCAGATAGAGTTCAGTGTGTCAAATCGGAGGGCCTGTTGTCTGTGCCTCTGGCAGTCTCCAGTCTCTATGGGGGTGCCATGGGGTTAAATTCTTCGGCCGACACTCTTCCCTGTATACATCAATGATGTCCCTCTTGCTGCTGGTGAGTCTCTGATCCACCGCTACGCAGACGACACCAATCTGTATACTTCTGGCCCTTCTTTGGACACTGTGTTAACAACCCTCCAGACGAGCTTCAATGCCATACAACTCTCCTTCCGTTGCCTCCAACTGCTCTTAAATCTTAAGTAAAACCAAATGCATGCTCTTCAACCGATCGCTGCCTGCACCTACCCGCCCGTCCAGCATCACTACTCTGGACGGTTCTGAATATGTGGATAACAACAAATACCTAGGTGTCTGGTTAGACTGTAAACTCTCCTTCCAGACTCACATCAAACATCTCCAATCCAAAGTTAAATCTAGAATTGGCTTCCTATTTCGCAACAAAGCATCCTTCACTCATGCTGCCAAACATATCCTTGCAAAACTGACCATCCTACCGATCCTTGACTTCGGCGATGTCATTTACCAAATATCCTCCAATACCCTACTCAATAAATTGGATGCAGCCTATCAGAGTGCCATCCGTTTTGTCACCAAAGCCCCATATACTACCCAACCACTGCGACCTGTACGCTCTCGTTGGCTGTCCCTCACTTCATACTCGTCGCCAAACCCACTGGCTCCAGGTCATCTATAAGACACTGCTAGGTAAAGTCCCCCCTTATCTCAGCTCGCTGGTCACCATAGCAGCACCCATCTGTAGCACACGCTCCAGCGGGTATATCTCTCTGGTCACCCCCAAAACCAATTCTTCCTTTGGCCGCCTCTCTTTCCAGTTCACTGCTGCCAATGACTGGAACAAACTCCAAAAGTCTCTGAAACTGGAAACACTTATCTCCCTCACTAGCTTTAAGCACCAGCTGTCAGAGCAGTTTACAGATTACTGCACCTGTACATAGCCCATCTTTAATTTAGCCCAAACAACTACCTCTTCCCCTACTTTATTCATTTATTTATTTATTTTGCTCCTTTGCACCCCATTATTTATATTTCTACTTCGCACATTCTTCCACTGCAAATCTACCATTCCAGTGTTTTACTTGCTATATTGTATTCACTTCGCCACCATAGCCTTTTTTTGCCTTTGCTTCCCTTATCTCACCTCATTTGCTCACATCGTATATAGACTTATTTTTTACTGTATTATTGACTGTATGTTTGTTTTACTCCATGTGTAACTCTGTGTTGTTGTATGTGTCGAACTGCTTTGCTTTATCTTGGCCAGGTCGCAATTGTAAATGAGAACTTGTTATATAAATAAAAAATTTAAAAATATGTAAAGTCTGATATGCAAAATGTATTTAATAGCAAAAAAACTGTAAAAACAAAAAACATATATTTGGGTGGGTTGTGGTTGGGTTAATATAAAAAAATTAAAAAATAATAATAACTGAACATGATGATCAGGAATGACATTTACTCTTACGGGTGGCCACAAATAGTTATATGAAAGCCATGTCCCTAATAGGCCACCCCTCCTGAAGATAACCTATGATTGCATTGCTGAGTCAACCCAACTGATGGTTAAAATAAAAACTAATCCAAACAAACCAACCTAACTGGATCGTTCAAAATAACCCAGTGTGTGTTCTGTCCAATATTTACCCAGCACGGGGTTACCAAATAACCCACATTACAACATAGACAGATATACTGTATGACCAGGCAGCCCTACGGAATCTCTGGTTCATGTAGACCATTCTCATTAATAACAGAAAAATAACCTTTCTTTGCACTTTGGGAGAAAGAAAAAAAAGCACAGCCAGCGCAAGGATTGTGGAACCCCGAGAAACCAGTATCATTCTGAATATTAACAGATAATAAATTGGGCCCCATCTCTCCTCTACACTGCTTTCGCTCTACCACTCTCTCTCTCACTTTCACTCAATTATATCCACATGTAGTTGTTACTAGCATGTTCAGGAAAGTGAGAGCTAAATACTTTGGAGAGGTGGGTTTCCCTAACACATAGTGAAAGCTAAATTGGTCTCTGAGACCTATGTGTGGGTTAGGGTCCTATCAGACTGTGGAAGGTGTGTTAGTACAGAGGTGTTGTGGAATGTGTGTGTGTGTGCGCGGAGACTATCAATATGGACATTTACTACGCAAAACTTCAAACACAGCTCATAATAATGTACTATTTAATCTTAATCATTACTACTTTTGTGTGTCTCCTAGACTACACTGGAATCATACTATATATATATATATATACACAGTGGGGCAAAAAAAGTATTTTGTAGGATTTTTAAATGAATTTATTTGCAAATTATGGTGGAAAATAAGTATTTGGTCAGCTACAAACAAGCAAGATTTCTGGCTCTCACAGACCTGTAACTTCTTCTTTAAGAGGCTTCTCTGTCCTCCACTCGTTACCTGTATTAATGGCACCTGTTTGAACTTGTTATCAGTATAAAAGACACCTGTCCACAACCTCAAACAATCACACTCCAAACTCCACTATGGCCAAGACCAAAGAGCTGTCAAAGGACACCAGAAACAAAATTGTAGACCTGCACCAGGCTGGGAAGACTGAATCTGCAATAGGTAAGCAGCTTGGTTTGAAGAAATCAACTGTGGGAGCAATTATTAGGAAATGGAAGACATACAAGACCACTGATAATCTCCCTCGATCTGGGGCTCCACGCAAGATCTCACCCCGTGGGGTCAAAATGATCACAAGAACGGTGAGCAAAAATCCCAGAACCACACGGGGGGACCTAGTGAATGACCTGCAGAGAGCTGGGACCAAAGTAACAAAGCCTACCATCAGTAACACACTACGCCGCCAGGGACTCAAATCCTGCAGTGCCAGACGTGTCCCCCTGCTTAAGCCAGTACATGTCCAGGCCCGTCTGAAGTTTGCTAGAGAGCATTTGGATGATCCAGAAGAGAATTGGGAGAATGTCATATGGTCAGATGAAACCAAAATATAACTTTTTGGTAAAAACTCAACTCATCGTGTCTCCAAATCTCAACCCCATAGAAAATCTTTGGAGGGAGTTGAAAGTCCGTGTTGCCCAGCAACAGCCCCAAAACATCACTGTTCTAGAGGAGATCTGCATGTAGGAATGGGCCAAAATACCAGCAACAGTGTGTGAAAACCTTGTGAGGACTTACAGAAAACGTTTGACGTCTGTCATTTGCCAACAAAGGGTATATAACCTCTTGCCTCTACTTGGGACGCTTGCGTCCCAACTAGAGCTCTGGAAATGCAAATGCGCTACGCTAAATGCTAATAGTATTAGTTAAAACTCAAAAGTTCATTAAAATACACATGCAGGGTATCAAATTAAAGCTACACTCGTTGTGAATCCAGGCAACAAGTCAGATTTTTAAAATGCTTTTCGGCGACAGCATGAGAAGCTATTATCTGATAGCATGCACCAATACACTACAACACAAAAGCACAGCAGGGGACGTAAACAAAATAATTAGCATTTCGGCGTTACACAAACCGCACAATAAAATAGAAAACAGTCATTACCTTTCACCATCTTCTTTGTTGGCACTCCTAGATGTCCCATAAACACTATTGGGTCTTTATTTCGATTAAATCGGGCCATATAAAGCCAAGATATCGTTATATGTAGACTGTGTGATAAACGAAAAAACAGCGATTTCACAACGTAACGTCATTTTTTTAAATTCAAAAAGTAGACGATAAACTTTCACAAAACACTTCAAATACGTTTGTAATGCTACTTTAGGTATTAGTAAACGTTAATAAGCGATAAAAATCATCCATAGGCGATGTCAAAATCATTAGCTGTCGTCTTGGAAAAATTTCACGAGAGAGCTCTTCCGGAATGATCTGGGCGGAGACCGGAGGTAAGTGGTGCCCCTGTTTCGGTTCAACCAAGAATCAAAGAGGATTCAATTCACAAGACTCTAGACAACATGGGGATGCTGTGGGAGTTGAATGCTCGGTCTTATCTAATTCGGCTCACTGTTAACAATTGCTGGAAGTGGCGCAAGGATATTTATTTCCATTTTCTGTGATCAGGTTTTCCTGCGCTTTCCGATGTAACGCACGTTATGTAATAGCCACAGTCGTGATTTAACCAGTTTTAAAAACGTCCGAGGGTTTCCTATCCACACATTCTAACCATATGAACGTACTATATTCCTGGCATGAGTAGCAGGGCGCTGAAATGTTGCGCGATTTTTAACAAAATGTTCAAAAAAGTAGAGGGTAGGAGCAACTAGATAACAAAGTATTGAGATAAACTTTTGTTATTGACCAAATACTTATTTTCCACCGTAATTTGCAAATAAATTCATAAAAAATCCTACAATGTGATTTTCTGGATTTTTTTCTTCTCAATTTGTCTGTCATAGTTGTAGGGTACCTATGATGAAAATTTCAGGCTTCTCTCATCTTTTTAAGTGGGAGAACTTGCACAATTGGTGGCTGACTAAATAATTTTATGCCCCACTGTACCTAACCCTATACAGTGGGGCAAAAAAGTATTTAGTCAGCCACCAATTATATATACAGTGGGGCATAAAAGTATTTAGTCAGCCACCAATTGTGCAAGTTCTCCCACTTAAAAAGATGAGAGAGGCCTGTAATGTATTCTTTGCCCCACTATATATATATATATATATATATATATATATATATATATATATATATACACTGATGAAGATGGATGCAGGGCACTAGTACACATATAGCACATATAGCACCCTATCTGTTTCACCTGTCTTTGTGATTGTCTCCACCCCCCTCCAGATGTTGCCCATCTTACCCATTTTCCCTTGTGTATTTATACCTCTGTTCTCTGTTTGTCTGTTGCCAGTTATTTTTGTTAATTCATACCTACCAGAGTTTTTCCCCTTGCTCCTGTCCTGTCTATAGTGCCTGTTTTCATGTTTTCCCGGTTTTGATCTTTCTGCCTGCCCTGACCCTGCCTTCCGTCCTGAACCTTTGCCCCACTATGGATTACCGACCTCTGCCTGACCCTGACCCTGCCTTCCATCCCGAACCTTTGCCCCACTATGGATTACCGACCTCTGCCTGACCCTGACCCTGCCTTCCGTCCCGAACCTTTGCCCCACTATGGATTTACCGACCTCTGCCTGACCCTGACCCTGCCTTCCGTCCCGAACCTTTGCCCCACTATGGATTACCGACCTCTGCCTGACCCTGACCCTGCCTTCCGTCCCGAACCTTTGCCCCACTATGGATTACCGACCTCTGCCTGCCCTGACCCTGACCCTGCCTTCCGTCCCGAACCTTGGCCCCACTATGGATTACCGACCTCTGCCTGACCTGACCCTGACCCTGCCTTCCGTCCCGAACCTTTGCCCCACTATGGATTACCGACCTCTGCCTGACCTGACCCTGACCCTGCCTTCCGTCCCGAACCTTTGCCCCACTATGGATTACCGACCTCTGCCTGACCTGACTCTTAGCCTGCCTGCCGTCCTGCTTTTTTCACTGCCCGTGTTCGATTTAATAAGCTTTTGTTACTTCGACATTGTCTGCACCTGGGTCTTACCTTCAAAAGTGTTACTAATAATGTGGAAAGAAAGTCTAAATCGCAGAAAGTCTAGATCTGTCAAACTGGTCATCTCAAGAAAGACAAATCATATCTTAAGATTTTGTAAAGTTTATTGGAGACTTCTTTGGGCTTACGATTGTATTTATCACCAACAATCTGGTGGAAACATGTTATGTACACATATACTAAACAATATTACTCTAACTATGCAATCAGACCCTGTTATGCAACACTATAGACATACAAATTGGTAGATAGCTTTTGTCCCCATAGTGCCAACTTTTGATTGTTCTTTTAATTTGTTTTTGTTTGTTTGTTTGGGGTTTTATTTTTAACATTGAAAGTTTTCGGTTCTTTAGCCATGGGAATGATTTTAAATTGCATCCAAAATGGCTCCCTTTTCCCTATATGGTGCAATACATTTGACCATGGGCCAATAGGGTTCTGGTCAAAAGTAGTGCACTAGGTAGGGAATAGGGTGCCTTTAGTCTTGACTCTTCTTTGCCTAGCCTAGTCCTACAGATGTCAGAACTGTGAACACAGGTCTTTCTCTCTCCTTTCCACAAATATTTGAGGTGAACTGAAATTAGAACAGGAAAGGGGCCAAGTCTTTGAATCTCACGCCATTCATTGGCACGTGCTAACCTTCTTCGGTTTAACATTTCTTCTTTCCCCCTCCGACTCTTTTTTATTTTTTCCCCTCCAACAGGAGACGGTAAGTCTCTGAATGCTATCATTCTGGGATTTGGCCGCGTGTGTGTGTGCGTGTGTGTGAGAGCAGGAAAACGAGCCTGGCACTCTTCCTGAGTGGCCTGTGGCGGAAATAGTGTAATAAGACAGGCCAGGGGTGTGTGGTTAAAAATAACCAGCATATAAAAGCCTAGAGCAGGAGCAGAATCCCACTCACTCTTACCCACACACTCCCTCATCACTGACTCTCTAGCAGGACGTCCTACCTGCCTAGCCTGTGTAGCTCTCCCTCGCTCTCCCGCTCCAGCTAATGACAGAGATGATATAAATGTAACACCCAGATAAGGAGTGGGTTACAGTGGAATTGACAGCCCTCTCTGTGTAGTGAAGGGTAGGATGTGTACCAGTAAGTCAGACCTACAGTACCAGTCAAAAGTTTGGACACACCTACTCATTCAAGGATTTTTCTTTATTTTACAATTGTCTACATTGTAGAATAATAGTGAATACATCAAAACTATGAAATAATACATTAAATCATGTAGTAATCAAAAAAAGTGTTAAACAAATCTAAATATATTTTATATTTGAGATTCTTTTAAGTAGACACTCTTTGCCTTGATGACAGCTTTGCACACTCTTGGCAGTCTCTCATCCAACTTCACCAACAGTCCTGAAGGAGTTCCCATATATGCTGAGCACCTGTTTGCCTCTTTTCCTTCACTCCGTGGTCCAACTCATCCCAAATCATCTCAATTGGATTGTAGCCCTTACACAACCTGGAGGTGTGTTTGGTCATTGTCCTGTTGAAAAACAAATGATATTCCCACTAAGCGCAAACCAGATGGGATGGCTTATCACTGCAGAATGCTGTGGTAACCATGCTGGTTAAGTGTGCCTTCAATTCTAAATAAATAACAGACAGTGTCACCAGCAAAGCACCCCAACACTTCTTCTTCTATGCTTCACGGTGGGAACCACACATGCAGAGATCATCCGTTGACCTACTCTGCGTCTCACTAAGACACGGCAGTTGGAACCAAAAATCTCACATTTGGAATCATCAGACCAAAGGACAGACATCCATTGGGTCTTCCTTTCCTGTGGCGCTCCTCATGAGAGCCAGTTTCATCATAGTGCTTGATGGTTTTTGTGACTGCACTTGAAGAAACTTTCAAAATTATTGACATTTTCTGGATTAACTGACCGTCATGTCTTAAAGTAATGATGGACTGTCATTTCTCATTGCTCATTTGAGCTGTTCTTGTCAAAATATGGACTTTACCAAATAGGGCTATCTTCTGTATACCACCCCTACCTTGTCACAACTCAACTGATTGGCTCAAATATATTAAGGAAAGAAATTGCACAAATTAACTTAACAAGGCACTGTTAATTGAAATGCATTGAAATGCATTCCAGGTGACTACCGCATGAAGCTGGTTGAGGGAATGCCAAGAGTGTGCGAAGCTATCATCAAGGCAAAGGGTGGCTATTTGAAGAAAATCTAATGTTAAATATATTATGATTTGTTTAACACTTTTTTGGTTAAAACATGATTGTGTCCAAACTTTTGACTGGTACAGTATATAGTATTTATTCCTTCTAGTCGGTGCATAGTTGTGAAATTGTATTTTTCATTGCCCAATCGTCAAACTATTGTGTAAATATTTAATTCAAGGAAAAGCAGCTCTTTGGGCGCTACTCGTTCTGTGGAATCATTACTCATCAACATACAACCCTGTCACTGTCACTAAAAACAACAAGATCATACATATGTGGTTCCTCTCCAGCAGACTTATAGCCAAATAACTCCAACCTACATAGTCAAGCAAATTAAACTCAATTAGATCGATTGGTCTATGCGAATGCCCTACTCATCTGCATCCTCAAGACATTTGCTCAATCATGGTCCATTTCATCCCTTTATTGATGAATTATACCTCAAAGATGCAACTAAAAAACGAATGGAAGAAAACTGTCCAAAACAAGGTTCAGTGAAGAGTCATTGTTGAGGTAGAGCCTCGTTCAACCATCCTGATCACGCAAGCTTACATGCGAGCTCAGCGGTTAGGATGGTGGATCAGGCTTTTGTTGAGAAGGCCTTTTGCTCATTTAGGACTTTTTGATTGTAGAATGTAAGTCAAGTAAGTCAAGTCTCACTCTGTTTGAATTAAGCTGAGTTCCTCACCCTCTCATTAGCTACAAGCATACTGTTCAGTGTCACATAGCTTAGAGAGAGCTGGCTGGTTGTGTCCCAAAAGGTGCCGTATTCGCTATATAGTGCACTCTTTTTGACCAGGACCCATAGGGCTCTGGTCAAAAGTAGTGCCACTATGTAAGAAATAGGGTTGCATCTGGGACGGAACTGTCTGATTCACACCCTGAGAGGAAGTGGTCAGACAGAAGACCACTCTCACTGGTGGCTGTTCAGGGACAAGTGTTAGGGTTAGGGCCAGGGTTAGGGTCAGACGGTCAGGCACTCACATACACACACACACACACATGCACACACGCAAACACACTCTTCCGATTCCTTTCCAGGACTACTGGAACTGACGCACGTTCCGCAGAACAAAACACATACACCAGCAAAAAAAGTCCACAGACAAAAGAAGAAGAGAAACTTGAATCTCTCAGCAAGCAATAATGCTGTTCAGAGAGATTGTAATATCGGAAAACACCTTTTTATACCTTATATATATATATATATATATAAGCCATCTTATACCTGTGTAGTAAAGCAATAACAACATTGTTACAAAGTAATTAGAGGTTGTAATGACAGTTAGCCCAAACATCTACAATCAATGGATAGGTATATGTGTCAGTTGTACGCCTAACTGATTATTGTTGAGATAACATTATGCTTATTTAATCTCGTTCATGAGGCGATGACATAAGTAAGATAAAAGTGAGATAAAAAAATATGTAGCATTTTGTTTGTCACAATAACATGATAGAATGTATCACAATAAGAAGATATCTGTGATAAAAAAAGACTGTTGCAATACCACGACCTAATTAGCCCCCAAGACTACTGGCATCAAAAGCAGAACAGGCAAATATTGCTTTCTTCTTGGTGGCAGACTTCTATTGGTAAAACACAGAAAAACAAAACAACATACTTGGTAAGGAAAAGAATAGTGTCGGGTCGGAGCTCCTCGGGCCTTCATAAATGAAACCAATTGCACTAAAGGCAGTAATGCAAATGTCATCAACCCCATCACCATTCTGACCACCGATTCCAACCACCATTCATTACTTACACCTGAATGGGTTGGGTCATACAAGCCATCAAATACCTCCAACTTTTCCGGTTTAAATGTGACATCCCAGGCATACACACAGTAAAGAACACCTACTAAAGGGTAAAACAATAAATAAATTGAGACACATTCAAGAAATTGGTTCGATGGGAAGTCTTGATGTCATCAGCCTCCCCTTCCTTGAGGAACAATAGAGGAGACAAAAAGAACAAAAGAGGACCCCACTTGTGCTATGTCATCACTTACCTGGACCACTAATTGAGATGTGCCTTTTGTTAAGTAAAGGAGACTGGGGTGTTATTGGGAAAACAGTTTCAGATGATCCTGGCACCTGATATAGTTGCATTTAGGCAAGTCTGCTGAGCAGTGACAAAGCATCCTAGCACTAATGAAAGTCAAGGAGCCATACAGCTAAGGTTTGTGCCACAAGTCTACTAATTTATCTTAAGTGGAGAATTTATATTTTCTCCCTCTCTCACCTGTCCATCTCGTCATTTGAATTCCATGCGGTCACTGTCACTTGTCCACTCAAGCGTAACATTATTGTCATCTATCACCCACCAGGTGCCCTTGGAGAGTTCCTCAATGAGCTGGACACCTTGATAAGCTCATTTCCTGATGATGGCTCATCACTCTTCAAACTTGGCAACTTCAACCTCCCGACGTCTGCCTTCAATTCATTTCTTTCCAACTCTCTCTTTCCACTTCTTGCCTCTTTTGACCTTACCCTTTCCCAATCCTCTCCAACTCACAAGGCAGGCAATACACTTACCCTCATCTTTACTAGAGGATGCTCGCCTACTGATCTCACTGCAACCTCCATTCAGGTCTATGATCATTACTTTGTTTCCTTTTCTGTCTCCCTTTCCTCCAAATCTAACCACTCTGCCCCTACCCAGATGGTCATGTGCCATCGCAATCTTAGCTCTTTCTCTACCACTACGCTCTCCTCTTCTATCCTATCATCTCTCCCTTCTGCTCACTCCTTCTCCCTCATGTCTCCTGATTCTGCCTCTTCGACCCTACTTTCCTCCCTTTCAACATATTCCCAGTGGGTCAGAAGTTTACATACATTTAATTAGAATTTGGTAGCATTGCCTTCAAATTGTTTAACTTGGGTCAAACATTTCAGGTAGCCTTCCACAAGCTTCCCACAATAAGTTGGGTGAATTTTGGCCCATTCCTCCTGACAGAGCAGGTGTAATTGAGTCAGGTTTGTAGGGCTTCTTGCTCGCACACACTTTTTCAGTTCTGCCCACAAATGTTCTATAGGCTTGAGGTCAGGGCTTTGTGATGGCCACTCCAATATCTTGACTTTGTTGTCCTTAAGCCATTTGCCACAACTTTGGAAGTATACTTGGGGTCATTGTCCATTTGGAAGACACATTTGCAACCTAGCTTTAACTTTCTGACTGATGTCTTGAGATGTTGCTTCAATATATCCACATAATGTTCCGTCTTCATGATGCCATCTATTTTGTGAAGTGCACCAGTCCCTCCTGCAGCAAAGCACCCCACAACATGATGCTGCCACCCTCATGCTTCATGGTTGGGATGGTGTTATTCGGCTTGCAAGCCTCCCCCTTTTTCTTCCAAACATAACGATGGTCATTATGGCCAAACAGTTATATTTTTTGTTTCATCAGACCAGAGGACATTTCTCCAAAAAGTACGACCTTTGTCCCCATGTGCAGTTGCAAACCATAGTCTGGCTTTTTTATGGAGGTTTTGGAGCAGTGGCTTCTTCCTTTCTGAGAAGCCTTTCAGGTTATGTCGATATAGGACTCGTTTCACTGTGGATATAGATACTGTTGTACCTATTTCCTCCAGCATCTTCACAAGGTCCTTTGCTGTTGTTCTGGGATTGATTCACACTTTTTGCACCAAAGTACGTTTATCTCTAGGAGACAGAAAGCATCTCCTTCCTGAGCTGTATTACGGATGCATGGTCCCATGGTGTTTATACATGCGTACTATTGTTTGTACAGATGAATGTGGTACCTTCAGGCCTTTGGAAATTGCTCTCAAGGATTAACCAGATCTTGCCAGATTTTTTAAAAATTTTCCATGATGTCAAGCAAAGAGGCACTGAGTTTGAAGGTAGGCCTTGAAATACATCCACAGGTACACACCTCCAATTGACTCAAATTATGTCAATTGGCCTATCAGAAGCTTCTAAAGCCATGACAATTTTCCAAGCTGTTTAAAGGCACAGTCAACTTAGTGTATGTCAACTTCTAACCCAACGGAATTGTGATACAGTGAATTATAAGCAAAATAATCTGTCTGTAAACAATTGTTGGAAAAATTACTTGTGTCACGCACAAAGTAGATGTCCTAACCGACTTGCCAAAACTATAGTTTGTTAACAAGACATTTGTGGAGTGGTTGAAAAACAAGTTTAAATCACTCCAACCTAAGTGTATGTAAACTTACGGCTTCAACTGTATGTGTAACCAAGGGTGTAATCTTTACACCGATTCTGTTGCAAAACGTTTAGTCTGTTTTGCAACAGAGTTTATATTTGACCAATTCAGTTAGGTCCCTCCCCGTTTGGTTCTTAAACAGTAAACAGTTTCCGTAATGAATACACCCCTGCTTTCAAGTATTTGCCAACTTTCGAGTCTTATAAACCTGTTGTGCCGAAAAGCTCCCCCCTCCCCCTTGTAACGGCGTTCTTCGTTTGTCGAAAGAGAGGACCGAAATGCAGCGTGGTGGTTACTCATGTTCTTTAATGAAGAATATAGTAATACATGAAATAACTTACAATACAAAACAACAAACGGAACGAAACCTAATTACAGCCTATCTGGTGAAACTACACAGAGACAGGAACAATCACCCACGAAATACAAAGTGAAACCTAGGCTACCTAAATACGGTTCCCAATCCGAGACAACGAGAATCACCTGACTCTGATTGAGAACCGCCTCAGGCAGCCAAGCCTAACTAGACACACCCCTAATCATTCGCAATCCCAAATCCTATAAAACCCCAATACGAAACACAACACATAAACCCATGTCACACCCTGGCCTGACCAAAATATATAACGAAAAAACAAAACACTATGACCAAGGCGTGACAGAACCCCCCCCTAAGGTGCGGACTCCCGGACGCACCTCAAAACCATAGGGAGGGTCCGGGTGGGCGTCTGTCCATGGTGGCAGCTCCGGCTCGGGACGTGGACTCCACTTCATTAATGTCCTAGTTCCTCCCCTTCGCGTCCTGGGATAATCCACCCTTGCCGCCGACCATGGCCTAATAGTCCTCACCCAGAACCCCACTGAACTGAGGGGCAGCTCGTGACTGAGGGGCAGCTCAGGACTGAGGGGCAGCTCGGGACAGAAGCAGCTCGGGACTGAGGGGAAACTCGGGACTGAGGGGAAGCTCGGGACTGAGAGGTAGCTCGGGACTGAGGGGCAGCTCGGGACTGAGGGGCAGCTCGGGACTGAGATGAAGCTCAGGCAGGTAGTAGGCTGCGGTAGATCCTGGCTGGCTGGCAGATCTGGAAGAGACTGGTTGACTGGCAGATCTGGAAGAGACTGGTTGACTGGCAGATCTGGAAGAATCTGGTTGACTGGCAGATCTAGAAGATCATGGCTGACTGGCGGATCTAGCTGCTCTATGCAGACTGACAGCTCTGGCTGCCCCATGCAGGCTGACAGCTCCCTGCAGACTGGCAGCTCCTTGCAGACTGACAGCTCCTTGCAGAATGACAGCTCCCTGCAGACTGGCAGCTCTTTGCAGACTGACAGCTCTGGCTGCTTCATGCAGACTGACAGCTCCCTGCAGGCTGGCAGCTCAGGCTGCTTCATGCAGACTGACAGCTCTGACTGCTCCATGCAGGCTGACAGCTCTGATTGCTCCATGCAGGCTGGCAGCACCTTGCAGACTGGCAGCTCCTTGCAGACTAGCAGCTCCTTGCAGACTGGCAGCTCCTTGCAGACTGACAGCTCCTTGCAGACTGACAGCACAGGCTGCTCCGAACAGGCAGGAGGCTCCGGCAGCGCTGTAGAGGAGGAAGGCTCTGATAGCGCTGAACAGGCGGGAGACTCCGACAGCGCAGGAGGGAAGGAAGGCTCTGATAGCGCTGAACAGACAGGAGACTCCGGTAGCGCAGGAGAGGCGAGGCGCACCGGACCGTGCAGGTGCACTGGAGCTCTTGAGCACCGAGCCTGCCCAAGCTTACCTGGCTCGATGCCCACTCTAGCCCGGCCAATACGAAGGGCTGGTATGAACCGCACCGGGCTATGCCCCCGCACTGGAAACACCGTGCGCTCCATAGCATAACACGGTGTCTGCCCGGTCTCTCTAGCCCACCGGTAAGCACAGGGAGTTTGCGCAGGTCTCCATCCTGGCATAGCCATACTCCCTTTAAGCCCCCCCCCCCCAATAATTTTTTAGGGTTGCTTTTCGGGCTTCCTTGCCAACCGTGTTCCCTCGTATCGTCGGCTCCTATCTCCTGCTGCCTCTGCTTCCTCCTTGGGGCGGCGATATTCACCAGGCTGAGCCCAGGGTCCTCTTCCGTCTAATATCATCTCCCAAGACCATAAGTCCTTATATCGCTGCTCCTCACGATTAACAGGGAGAGTAGGCTCAGGTCTGACTCCTGACTGCTACTCTCTCCCTGAGCCCTCTTCCAATAAATAATTGGGGGTGACTTTCGGTTTTCGCTCTGCGCCGCCGTGTCTTTCTTTTCGACTCCATTCGTCTATAGCCCTCTTCGCACTGTTCCAGCGAATCCCAGGCGGACTCAGGCACTCTCTCTGGGTCAGCCGCCCACCTGTCTATTTCTTCCCACGTCGTATACTCCAAGCCTCTGCTATCCATAACGTCCTCCCTTCGCTGCTCCTGCTGCCTGTTACCACGCCACTCGGTCCGTGTGTGGTGGGTGATTCTGTAACGGCGTTCTTCGTTTGTCGAAAGAGAGGACCGAAATGCAGCGTGGTGGTTACTCATGTTCTTTAATGAAGGATATAGTGATACATGAAATAACTTACAATACAAAACAACAAACGGAACGAAACCTAATTACAGCCTATCTGGTGAAACTACACAGAGACAGGAACAATCACCCACGAAATACAAAGTGAAACCCAGGCTACCTAAATACGGTTCCCAATCCGAGACAACGAGAATCACCTGACTCTGATTGAGAACCGCCTCAGGCAGCCAAGCCTAACTAGACACACCCCTAATCATTCGCAATCCCAAATCCTATAAAACCCCAATAAGAAACACAACACAACACATAAATCCATGTCACACCCTGGCCTGACCAAAATATATAACGAAAACACAAAACACTATGACCAAGGCGTGACACCCCTTCATGTGAATGTGCACGCACTCAGTTCTTCATTGCTGCGACTTGCTTGCTGGTTGAGATTTCTGATCACATTAGGCTGCATTTCATTTTATTTTTTATGTCGGTTTGATCGCGGGGGAGGCACTAGTAATGTCTGCAGTTTTCGCTTTGGCTATTTGTTTAATATAACACACATACATTAATTATTAATTTGGTTGCCTATCCTGACCTGAAGTTTGTTCTGTAGAAAGCATTTGACTTTGATGTGTGCCACAGAAAGCATTTGACTTTAGCCACAATATAAGGAAATGATCTTGCCTGCCGAAACCCCTTCTATCTTGGGACTGCAAGGCCTGGCACACTTTTTGGTTACCTATCATGCCCTCTGATTGTGTGCCACTGGAAGTATTCAACTAGTCACAAAAGGAATTGGTTATTTAAGCAATAATAGTTTTCAGAGCCCTCTACTATTCTCTCTACCCATCCCTCAATCCCCCATCCCATCTTGCTTTTCCTTCATTTTTTAAACCCCTTTTCTGTTTAAGATTTTAAGAATGTAGGTAGAGTAGTAATAATAATAATAATTGTACTCTGTGCGAAAAAGAAAATTCTAATATATAAGTCAACATGAGTGCATATCCATAATCACAGTAAACTGTTACAATAATAGAAAAAAATAAGAAAAAATGTATAAATGTGTAATAATTGAATAAACAAAACTATGACTGTATGTTCCTCCTTGAAGAATCATCTTCCCAATAGGTCCCTTCATCCTTAATAGGACACCCCCAGCACCTCCACCATCCCCATCAAACTCCCCTCACCCCACCCCTCAACCACAAAACACAATAATGATTATAATTATACCAAGATATATATCCACACACGTACAGTACATATACATAAACATTTTCACTATACACTCAACATATCTCTTTTCCTACATCAGATATGCGGGTGACATTTCCACCTGGATGACAGCATATAATCAGCAAGATGGAGATGCTCTTCTTCCGAGAGAATGCCTGCCCATTCTTAGAATTCAGATAATCTGAGATGATCACATGTAATTTACATTCCAACCCTAACCTGAACGTTCTGCTTCTTCCTCCACACCATCCAGCGATGCCCCAAAGATGCTAAATCAGAGCCTTGTCAGCTCCAGTTTTGACTACTTCAACTCACATCCTGTTGGAATCCCTGCATTCTCAGATTCCCCTCTGTTATTAATCTCTATATTGCAATCAATGAAGTGTTTCATAATGCTGTACTTTAATTAACATATATGTTCAGATCATTCCGGAGAGATAAGGGGTGTTATATCTCCAGGGGGGGGTGGTAATTCCTCACCCATGCCAACAAAATGCTACTTTTTGTGTGGTCTCTGCCTTGAAAGTAAGTATAAAAGTAATGCACAATTAACCTACTGAAAGTGTACTGACTACAAGGCAAAACAGAACTGTCAAATTATATTACATCTGTGTCGTTGTATACTTGCGAATTAGAATCTTAAGTGTAACATAATTTTGTTGGGGAAAACTGAAATGCCCATCAAATGTATTTCCCAGTTTGCTGAATGTGTTCTGAAGGAGGAGTCAATTGTCTTTTCAAATACGGACAAAGATGTTAACATCATGAGAGAAGAAATAGCAGTCACTCTCCCCCAAAACACTGGTATGTTCAATTTCTAATTTAATATAATAGTAGATAAAAAGAAAAACATTTATATGGATCTTTCAAGGTTATCTTTGATCAAACTTCTGACTCGATGGCCACTAAAACACATGTATTTAAATAATTATGTTACAAGAAAGCTATACTATTCCCTTGTTCCCTGTTCGCTCAGAAAAATACATGTAAAGATGTATAAACTACTTGACATTATGTTTCGCTAGATGACCTGAGCCAACTGTGCCACTTCTGTGGGAAGGTGGACAATAAATGAGAAAGACATTAACTGGGTAATTGCTTGCTCACTTCTAAAAGCACATTTCTAGGAGGACGAATTTGAAGCAGAAATATTTCTAGAGGTAGTATCATCCGCTTTGTCTAATAATGAAATAATTGTAATTCAAGAAATTGAATTTCTTTTAAATATATTACAATTTTTTATCATAAATTTCAGATTGGTTGTGACCGCTGCCCACGATGGTTCCACCAGTCCATCATTGGAGGATTATGTCTATGCTGCCTGTCGGGACAAGGTTAGGTTTGACTTCCAGTTGACGAAATCACCTGGAAAACGTTGCATAAAAAGTGGATTAACTGTTTAGTCGAGCTGTTGCAGATTTCCAATATTTGTTTATGTTATTTGTCTTTTTATACTTGATTTATTGTCATTTTCTATCTCATTATGCAAAGATCAACATTTGTATTTCTTATTTAGTGTTTGTTAACAAACTTAACTTTCTGTGATGTTTTTGTGTTATTGAGTGAATGTTTGTGTATTATCTTTATTTTCTTAACATTACAAAATGTTTCTTTATACTCAAATGTTGCTTTCTGTGGCACACACTACTGGTCAACATGAGCTACCAAAATGATTCTAATTTCCTTAATTTTGTTGGCTAGAGTCAAATACTTTCTGTAGCACACATCAGAGTCAAATACTTTCTATAGAACAAACATCATGTCAGGATATGATGGAGCTCCGGGCAGCCGAGCGGAATGTAGCACACATCAGAGTCAAATACTTTCTATAGAACAAACATCATGTCAGGATATGATGGGGCTCCGGGCAGCCGAGCGGAAATGGAGGAAAACTCGCCTCCCTGCGGACCTGGCATCCTTTCACTGCCTCCTCTCTACATTTTCCTCTTCTGTCTCTGCTGCTAAAGCCACTTTCTACCACTCTAAATTCCAAGCATCTGCCTCTAACCCTAGGAAGCTCTTTGCCACCTTCTCCTCCCTCCTGAATCCTCCTCCCCCTCCCCCCCTCTCCTCCCTCTCTGCAGATGATTTCGTCAACCATTTTGAAAAGAAGGTCGACGACATCCGATCCTCGTTTGCTAAGTCAAACGACACCGCTGGTTCGGCTCACACTGCCCTACCCTGTGCTCTGACCTCTTTCTCCCCTCTCTCTCCAGATGAAATCTCGCGTCTTGTGACGGCCGGCCGCCCAACAACCTGCCCGCTTGACCCTATCCCCTCCTCTCTTCTCCAGACCATTTCCGGAGACCTTCTCCCTTACCTCACCTCGCTCATCAACTCATCCCTGACCGCTGGCTACGTCCCTTCCGTCTTCAAGAGAGCGAGAGTTGCACCCCTTCTGAAAAAACCTACACTCGATCCCTCCAATGTCAACAACTACAGACCAGTATCATTTCTTTATTTTCTCTCCAAAACTCTTGAACGTGCCGTCTTTGGCCAGCTCTCCCGCCATCTCTCTCAGAATGACCTTCTTGATCCAAATCAGTCAGGTTTCAAGACTAGTCATTCAACTGAGACTGCTCTTCTCTGTATCACAGAGGCGCTCCGCACTGCTAAAGCTAACTCTCTCTCCTCTGCTCTCATCCTTCTAGACCTATCGGCTGCCTTCGATACTGTGAACCATCAGATCCTCCTCTCCACCCTCTCCGAGTTGGGCATCTCCGGCGCGGCCCACGCTTGGATTGCGTCCTACCTGACAGGTCGCTCATACCAGGTGGCGTGGCGAGAATCTGTCTCCTCACCACGCGCTCTCACCACTGGCGTCCCCCAGGGCTCTGTTCTAGGCCCTCTCCTATTCTCGCTATACACCAAGTCACTTGGCTCTGTCATAACCTCACATGGTCTCTCCTATCATTGCTATGCAGACGACACACAATTAATCTTCTCCTTTCCCCCTTCTGATGACCAGGAGGCGAATCGCATCTCTGCATGTCTGGCAGACATATCAGTGTGGATGACGGATCACCACCTCAAGCTGAACCTCGGCAAGACGGAGCTGCACTTCCTCCCGGGGAAGGACTGCCCGTTCCATGATCTCGCCATCACGGTTGACAACTCCATTGTGTCCTCCTCCCAGAGCGCTAAGAACCTCGGCGTGATCCTGGACAACACCCTGTCGTTCTCAACTAACATCAAGGCGGTGGCCCGTTCCTGTAGGTTCATGCTCTACAACATCCGCAGAGTACGACCCTGCCTCACACAGGAAGCGGCGCAGGTCCTAATCCAGGCACTTGTCATCTCCCGTCTGGATTACTGCAACTCGCTGTTGGCTGGGCTCCGTGCCTGTGCCATTAAACCCCTACAACTCATCCAGAACGCTGCAGCCCGTCTGGTGTTCAACCTTCCCAAGTTCTCTCACGTCACCCCGCTCCTCCGCTCTCTCCACTGGCTTCCAGTTGAAGCTCGCATCCGCTACAAGACCATGGTGCTTGCCTACGGAGCTGTGAGGGGAACGGCACCTCAGTACCTCCAGGCTCTGATCAGGCCCTACACCCAAACAAGGGCACTGCGTTCATCCACCTCTGGCCTGCTCGCCTCCCTACCACTGAGGAAGTACAGTTCCCGCTCAGCCCAGTCAAAACTGTTCGCTGCTCTGGCCCCCCAATGGTGGAACAAACTCCCTCACGACGCCAGGACAGCGGAGTCAATCACCACCTTCCGGAGACACCTGAAACCCCACCTCTTTAAGGAATACCTAGGATAGGATAAAGTAATCCTTCTCACCCCCCCCTTAAAAGATTTAGATGCACTATTGTAAAGTGGCTGTTCCACTGGATGTCATAAGGTGAACGCACCAATTTGTAAGTCGCTCTGGATAAGAGCGTCTGCTAAATGACTTAAATGTAATGATGTAATGCAAATGAATAATTAATGTTTGTGTGTTATATTAAACATGGAAGACAGAGTTAAATGTAGGCAAGCAATAAACATTTCAGAACTACTACTCGTCGAATAAGACATGGGAGAGATGACTAATTTTGGCAAAGAGATTTATTTATAGACTAATAGACTTGAAACAAATAATAACAAACCAAAACTGCAGACATTACTAGTGCCTTCCCCGCCATCAAACCGAAAGAAAAAAAAAAAAAAAAACGCAGCTTAACATGATCAGAATTTTTTACTAGCAAGCAAGTCGCAGCAATGAAGAATTGCGTCTGGCAGGGGGGAGCTTTTCGGCACCACACCGGCTGCGTCATCATTGTGGAGGGAGGTTCCCCAGAGCTTTATAGGCTCACCTGAAAGGCAGAGTGGGGAGAGAGACAGACAGCAACACAATTAAACCCAACCAAATCATGAGAAAACAAAAATATAATTATTTTCAATGTGTCAAGTAATTAACAAAAAAAGAGCAAACTAGAATGCTATTTGGCCCTAAACAGAGAGTACACAGTTGCAGAATACCTGACCACTGTGACTAACTCAAACTTAAGGAAAGCTTTAACTATGTACAGACTCAGTGAACATAGCCTCGCTATTGAGAAAGGCCGCCGTGGGCAGACCTGGCTCTCAAGAGAAGACAGGCTATGTGCATGTGTAACGGATGTGAAACGGCTAGCTTAGTTAGCGGTGGTGCGCGCTAAATAGCGTTTCAATTGGTGACGTCACTTGCTCTAAGACCTTGAAGTAGTAGTTCCCCTTGCTCTACAAGAGCTGCGGCTTTTGTGGAGCGATGGGTATACAATGCTTCAAGGGTGACTGTTGTTGATGTGTGCAGAGGGTCCCTGGTTCGCGCCCGGGTATGGGCGAGGTCTAAAGTTATACTGTTACATTGATGCTGTTGACCCGGATCACTGGTTGCTGTGGAGAAAGAGGAGGTCAAAAGGGGGGTGAGTGAAACGGTTAGCGGTGGTGCGCGCTAAATAGCATTTCAATCGGTGATGTCACTTGCTATGAGACCTTGAAGTAGTGGTTCCCCTTGTTCTGCAAGGGCCGTGGCTTTTGTGGAGCGATGGGTAACGATGCTTCGTGGGTGACTGTTGATGATGTGTGCAGAGGGTCCCTGGTTCGCGACCGGGTATGGGCGAGGGGACAGTCTAAAGTTATACTGTTACATTGATGCTGTTGACCCAGATCACTGGTTGCTGCGGAAAAAGGAGGAGGTCAAAAGGGGGGTGAGTGTAACGGATGTGAAACGGCTAGCTTAGTTAGCGGTGGTGCGCGCTAAATAACATTTCAATTGGTGATGTCACTTGCTCTGAGACCTTGAACTAGTGGTTCCCTTTGCTCTGCAAGGGGTGGCTTTTGTGGAGCGATGGGTAACGATGCTTCGTGGGTGACTGTTGTCGATGTGTGCAGAGGGTCCCTGGTTCGTGCGAGGGGACGGTTTAAAGTTATACTGTTACACATGCTGCCCACAAAATGAGGTGGAAACTGAGCTGTACTTCCTAACCTCCTGCCAAATGTATGACCATATTAGAGACACATATTTCCCTCAGATTACACAGATCCACAAAGAAATTGAAAACAAACCCCATTTCTATAAACTCCCGTATCTACTGGGTCACAATGTGCCATCAACAGCAGCAATATTTGTGACCTGTTGCCACAAGAAAGGGGCAGCCTGTGAAGAACAAACAACATTGTAAATACAACCCATATTTATGTTTATTTATTTTCCCTTTTGTACTTTAACTATTTGCACATCGTTACAACACTGTATATATACATAATATGACATTTGGAACTTCTGTGAGTGTGATGTTTACTGTCCATTTTTATTGTTTATTTCACATTTGTATATGATCTACTTCACTTACTTTGGCAATGTTAGCATATGTTTCAAGTCCCTTGAATGGAATTGACAGAGCGCAATAACTCAGCTCATTGGAGGACTGCTTTATATACCGGGGCTAAATTTACCATCATCCTGAACGTATTTCCTCGGCTGCGCACAATTGGTCCAGCTACTCGGCTGTCATATTTATAAGCTTGGAGAACCTCCTACTACCATTCAAACTTGCTCATGACTTTGAAGCGCAACTTTGGAAGAGCAACAGTTAGATAGAACGCACTGATTCTGGTGCGAGGTGAGCGCAAAAGGGCACTCACTCACTGAATCAACTTTGGCATAAAATAAGGTATCATCTTTTTTTAAATGTCTTTTTCCGGGGTGATTTTGCCATCCATCTCGACATTTGCAAACCAAACCAAAAGTTGTGAACATGTAAGTAAGCCTACAGACTTCTAAAACTGTTATGTTCATAGCCTTCTGTTTGAGATTCAGCTGTGTGTTTTCTGTCTAATGCTGTGATCCTCTTGGTTGTTGCAGAAGTGGAAAAGCGAGATGGACAAACCCATTTCTTCCAGCTGCTCCATTCTTGATATGGTACAGAACATGGACTGTCGCAGTATCGGGAGAAAGGACGACGGGGATCTTTGTAATTACTTAGATCTGGATTTTATTCTGGCCAACACCACTGGCTCAGACAGCATGACTACTGCTGCGCTGGGAGCAGGTTTAGCGGAGTATTACATGTCCTCGACGGATCATCCAGGTGACCTGTTCACCACTGAGAACCCCATGCCATCCTACCCGTCCAGTGAGCACAGCTCCCCGCCTCCCCCCTACAGCACCAGCCTGATGGCGGAGCTTCTCAGGTACGAAGGGGAGAACAGCTACGTGGTCGGTATTACGCGCAACACCTCCAGCATCCAAGGAAGGTTGTATGTGAACTCTACGCAGTTTCCCAGACAGGACATTTTAGATAACATCAAAGTGGAACCTTCCATGGACGGTTATGGACCTGTTATGGGCATGGTTCCCCAGAGGTGTCCGAAAATCAAGCAAGAGGGCAACGTGTTGTGCATGATGTCCTTCGAGCAGCCGAGAGTAGCCATCTCCCCGCGGGCAGCCAGAAACATGACGCCACCGCTCAGCCCCAACGATCAGGGGAGCTCGGAGTGCCCCCAGCAGGACCCGATGTGTCACTCCATGACATGCCCACATAACTACCACTCCTCAGCGGCGTACGCACACCACCGCCCCGGGGCGCCTCAAGCCACCCAAATGCAGATTGGAACATACCAAGGTGCTCACCAGTTCGGAGTGTACGAGGAGGGACTCAGCATGCAACCAAACACACAGAGGGTACTGCTGACGCCCCCATGTTCTCCGCTGGAGCTGCTGGAGACCAAACCAAAGAGAGTTCGCCGCACCTGGCCAAGGAAGCGCACGGCGACGCACACCTGCACATTCGCTGGGTGCGGAAAGACCTACACCAAGAGCTCGCATCTGAAGGCGCATCACAGAACGCACACTGGTAAGATAAATATATTTGCTTTTTTAGCACATTATGCACCATAACATGTAACATTACACACCTTTACGCGTCACCATACAATATTACAGGGCCATATTCATGGAGAATAAATGTAGGCCTACTCAATAGAGCTTATGTTTCTTTTGTTCTGTCTCCTCAGGTGAAAAGCCATACAATTGCGGCTGGGAAGGCTGCGGCTGGAAATTCGCTCGCTCGGACGAACTGACCCGCCATTTCCGCAAACACACCGGTCACCGGCCCTTCCAGTGCCACCTGTGTGATCGCGCCTTCTCCCGGTCCGACCACCTCGCGCTTCACATGAAGAGACATATGTGATGTGATTGATGTACACGACTGGGAGTTGTCCTTCATGCCTATTTTGAATAGGTCTATCGGTCATTTTATTTAAATATTTAAACATGCCATTTTGTTATACATAAATATATTGAAATGTTTTTATTATTTTGTAATAATGTAGCTGGTACTACCTTAGTTATATTTGTTATATTAAAGCTTTATAGCGCTTGGTAGGGTGTTTGTTTTTGAGTAAACAATCCTATGTGGGGCTGGCCCTGTACTTATTTTCTTTCCTTTACAAAAGTTTAGTGCTGTGATTGACACAAGTGCCTTTCTGTTATTCTGACTGTGTGCTATTGTAAGCACTGTCTATGGCAAAACTACAAGGTCACCAAAATAACAAAACAAGTTTACTTAGTCTACTATGAAATACAATGTTTTGATGTTTAAACTGCCTGAATGGTTTTTTTGGAATGTCTCAAATTCTTTAACTTGCCTTTACACTCAACTGTGATCTGTTTTCATGGAAATCTTACACTTTTGGGTCCAGTCCCTTTGTACACTACCAGGGCTAGATGTCCTGTGTGTGATTATTTTTTACTGAAGTCTATATGCATTTTATACTGTAAATTGTGTATATATTGTAAATATTTAAATACATTTAAATGTATTCTTTATTTGTATTACATCCTTGACTGACCTCTCGATGTGTGCAATTATGAATTTAACCGCATAGTCACCAAAGACTCATTTTTCTGAGAAAGTTGTTCACACATTATACTCTAGCTTAGTGAACCACATCCACCCCATAATATGGGCTTTATATTTAGACTAAAAATTGATGCTGAAGAACAGACCTAAGATCCTACAGACAATCCATTACACAGACCATTAGACTATAAGCGTATACACAGTGCTACTCTATATACCCCCTCTCAACCTCGAGACTTTGGTTCAGTTAAAACAATGATATTTTCCAGCTGTTAGTCAGCCAAGGCCAGCTTCTTGTGGGTTAAGCCTATAAATACAAACATTACATTTCCATAATTACAGAGAGAGAGAGAGTGGCTGGGCTGACATCTGGACAGGACAAGACAGGGGGCACAGCACAACACAACAGTCCCAAATGGCACTACATTTACCACAAAGTATATATTGTTTTATGGAATAGGGTGCCATTTGGGACGCATATGTTTCTGATGGCTAAATTATACATGGACATCAAAGGGTCTTACAATTAACTAATATTGCAATTATACATATGGGGCAGGTTTCCTGGACTGATATTAAGCCTCCTGTACTAAAACACACTTTCAATGGAGACTCTCCATTAAGCATGTTGCTTAACTCAGGACTAGGCGTAATCTGTTCCTGGGAAACTGGTCCATGGAGTAGTAGATCACAGTTTAAAACATTCTTGGTGGATAAAGATAATATATTATGAGTGTACTTCCATTTATAAAACATTTGACGTTGACAGAGCTTCCTGGCGTGAACTTAACTGTGGACTTTACTAAAAGAAGCCAAAGACTATCATCACCAAAGACAGAGGGAGGAAAATGAAAAGGCTATAATACAGTTTATCACACTCGAACACAAGTTTGACAGAAATACAGTTTCAGTTACTATAAAAGTTAAATGAGCTCCAATAAAACCACACCTTCCATTTTAAGTGGCACCACTCTGTCCCTGAAGGAGACACTTTTTAATACAACCCACTATACTGATTAATCAAAGAAATATGTATGGTACTGTACAGGACAGGCAGCTGCACCTAGTACATCTCACTCAATGCCTCTGCATTTACATTGTGTATATGTCTCACACACTGAATTTACATACAGTAGGTTGATTTTAACATTTGCAGAAGAACAAGGCCCATCATAGTATTTTAGTTCAATCTACCAACATCTTGTTAGAATAGATCAAGTCAAAAATTAATTAAAAAAGAGAAGTAAAAGTCAGGCTAATAATAACTAATTGAGCAGTGAAATGCAAATCTAACATTTTCATTTCACTTTTCTGTTCTTCTGAAAGTGACTTTTACGACAGAGAGAGAGAGAGAGAGAGAGAATAGACCTAAGACATTACCATTTCTTGGAATGTTATATGAATTGCATTTATATTAAATGATACAAAGAGGATTACAATTATTTTGAGAAAATCCCACATTTTGAAGGAATATTTATAATCATATACATTATTATATATTGTTACACATGAAATTAGCCATTTTTGTTGTGGATAAAAAAGACATTGTAGCACATTTATACATATTCAGGTACATTATTTTTGCTTTCGTGTGACCAACACAATACACCTTCAGGCCAACACTGGAGAAAGGTGCTGCAGCACATAGTTGAATATACATACATTGTGGCTTTGTCCCAAATGTCACCCTATTCAATGCACTACTTTTAACCAGGGTGCATAGGGAATAGGGTGCGATTTGAGACACTATATAAGAGTTCCTTGAATAAACACACAAATAACCCTCATCGTCAATGAATACAACAATACCATTTTACATGGATGCTTTATAAGGCATTAGAACCCCACATCCTCACACTGAGTAGCGGCCATGATCAAACTGGTGTTTATGAGTGATGCAAGGCAGGATTAATCAAATGAAATTTTGCGCATCCCGCAAAGGCGGAGGTGTTGCTAACATTTACTATAGCAAATTTCAATTTACAAAAAAAAAACAGACGTTTTCGTCTTTTCCGCTTCTAATCATGAAATCTATGCAGCCTACTCAATCACTTTTTACAGCTACTGTTTACAGGCCTCCTGGGCCATATACAGCGTTCCTCACTGAGTTCCCATCAGACCTTGTAGTCATAGCAGATAACATTCAAATTTTTGGTGACTTTAATATTCACATGGAAAAGTCCACAGACCCACTCCAAAAGGCTTTCAGAGCCATCATCGACTAGGTGGGTTTTGTCCAACATGTCTCCAGACCTATTCACTGCCACAGTCATACTCTGGACCTAATTGTGTCCCATGGAATAGATGTTGTGGATCTTACTGTTTTTCCTCATAATCCTGGACTATTGGACCACCATTTTACTACGTTTGTAAACGCAACAAATAATCTGCAACCAAAGAGCATCAAGATTCCTTGATGCTCTTCCAGACTCCCTCTGCCTAACCAAGGACGTCAGAGAACAAAAATCAGTTAACCACCTAACTGAGGAACTAAATTTAACCTTGTGCAATACCCTAGATGCAGTTGCACCCCTTAAAACTAAAAACATTTGTCAAAGAAACTAGCTCCCTGGTATACGGAAAATACAGAGCTCTGAAGCAAGTTTCCAGAAAATTGGAACGGAAATGGCGCTACACCAAACTGGAAGTCTTCCGACTAGCTGGGAAAGACAGGACCGTGCGGTATCGAAGAGCCCTCACTGCTGCTTGACCATCCTATTTTTCCAACTTAATAAAAATAAGAACAATCCCCCCAAAAAATGTGATACTGTCGCAAAGCTAACTAAAAAGTAGCATTCCCGAAGAGAGGATGGCTTTCACTTCAGCAGTAAAAAAAATTATGAACTTCTTTGAGGAAAATATCATGATTATTAGAAAGCAAATTACGGACGCCTCTTTAAATCTGCGTATTCCTTCAAAGCTCAGTTGTCCTGAGTCTGCACAACTCTGCCAGGACCTAGGATCAAGGGAGACACTCAAGTGTTTTAGTACTATATCTCTTGACACAATGATGAAAATAATCATGGCCTCTAAACCTTCAAGCTGCATACTGGACCCTAATTCCAACTAAACTACTGAAAGAGGTGGTTCTTGTGCTTGGCCCTCCTATGTTGAACATAATAAATGGCTCTCTATCCACCGGATGCGTACCAAACTCACTAAAAGTGGCAGTAATAAAGCCTCTCTTGAAAAAGCCAAACCTTGACCCAGAAAATATTTTTTTAACTAAATCGGCCTATATAGAATTTCCCATTCCTCTGAACATTTTTTTGAAAAATCTGTTGCGCAGCAACTCTGCATCCTGAAGACAAACACTTTATACGAAATGCTTCAGTCTGGTTTTAGACCCCATCATAGCACTGAGACTGCACTCGTGAATATGGTAAATTACATTTTAATGGCGTCAGACCTTAGTGCTGCTTTTGATACCATCGATCACCACATTCTTTTGGAGAGATTGGAAACCCAAATTGGTCTACACGGACAAGTTCTGGCCTGGTTTAGATCTTATCTGTCGGAAAGATATCAGTTTGGCTCTGTGAGTGGTTTGTCCTCTGACAAATCACCGGTGTTCCTCAAGGTTCCGTTTTAGGACCACTATCGTTTTCACTATATATCTTACCTCTTGGGGATTTCATTCGAAAACATAATGTAAACTTTCACTGCTATGCGGATGACACACAGCTGTACATTTCAATGAAACACGGCGAAGCCACAAAATTACCCTCGCTGGAAGCCTGTGTTTCAGACATAAGGATGGCTGCAAAATTTCTAATTTAAAACTCGGACAAAACAGAGAGGCTTGTTCTAGGTCCCAAGAAACAAAGAGATCTTCTGTTGAATCTGACAATTAATCTTGATGGTTGTACAGTCGTCTCAAATACAACTGAGAAGGACCTTGGCGTTACTCTGGACCCTGATCTCTCTTTTGACAAACATATCAAGACTGTTTCAAGGACAGCTTTTATCCATTTACGTAACATTGCAAAAATCAGAAATGTTCTGTCCAAACATTATGCAGAAAAATTCATCCATGCTTTTGTTACATCTAGGTTAGACTACTGCAATTCTCTACTTTCCGGCTACCCAGATAAAGCACTACTTCAGTTAGTGCCAAATACGGCTGCTAGAATCCTGACTAGAACCAGAAAATTTGATCATATTACCCCAGTGCTAGCTTCTCTACACTGGCTTCCTGTTAGAGGTGGAGTCAGGGCGTCCTCCTATAGAGCTCAATTTTTATGGAATGGTCTGCCTACCCATGTGAGAGACGCAAACTCGGTCTCAAACTCCAAGTCTTTATTGAAGACTCATCTCTTCAGTAGGTCCTATGATTGATTGTAGTCTGGCCCAGGAGTGTGAAAGTGAACTGAAAAGCACTGGAGCAACAAACCACCCTTGCTGTCTCTGCCTGGCTGGTTCCCCTCTCTCCACCTGGATTCTCTGCCTCTAACCCTTTTACAGGGGCTGAGTCACTGGCTTACTGGTGCTCTTCCATGCCGTCCCTAGGAGGGGTGTGTCACTTGAGTGGGTTGAGTCACTGACGTGGTCTTCCTGTCTGGGTTGGCGCCACCCCCAACCCCCCCCCCCCCCTTGAGTTGTGCCGTGGAGGAGATCTTTGTAGGTCTCAGCCTCCAGTATTTATGCTGCAGTAGTTTATTTGTCAGTGGGCTAGGGCCAGTCTGTTATATCTGGAGTATTTCTTCTGTCTTATCCAGTGTCCTGTGTGAATTTAAGTATGCTCTCTAATTCTCTCTTTCTTTCTTTCTCTCTCTCAGAGGACCTGAGCCGAGCCCTAGGACCATGCCTCAGGACTACCTGGCATGATGACTCCTTGTTGTCCCCAGTCCACCTTGTCATGCTGCTGCTCCAGTTTCAACTGTTCTGCCTGTGGCTACAGAACCCTGACCTGTTCACTGTGATTACTATTATTTGGTCATTTATGAACATTTTAACATCTTGGTCATGTTCTGTTATAATCTCCACCCGGCACAGCCAGAAGAGGACTGGCCACCCCTCATAGCCTGGTTCCTCTCTAGGTTTCTTCCTAGGTTTTGGTTTCTAGGGAGTTTTTCGTAGCCACCGTGCTTCTACACCTGCATTGCTTGCTGTTTCTGGTTTTAGGCTGGGTTTCTGTACAGCACTTTGATATATCAGCTGATGTAAGAAGGGCTATATAAATAAATTTGATTTGTTTTGAAAAAATCATAAAATAAAATAATTTAAAACTTCTTCAGGCTAGGGGGCACTATTTTCACATCCGGATGAAACGTGTGCCCAAAGTAAACTGTCTGCTACTCAGGCCCAGAAGCTAGGATATGCATATAATTCGTAGATTTAGATAGAAAACACTAACATTTATAAAACTGTTAAAATTATGTCAGAACTTATTTGGCTGGCGAAACCCCGAGGACAAACCATCAAGGAGGTCACTCTCTTTTCAATGGGTTTTCTATGGGAACCTAGAATTCTAAGGCAGTTGCGCTTGCAGTTCCTATCGCTTCCACTAGATGTTAACAGTCTTTAGAAATTGGTTGATGTTTTTCCTTGTAGAAATTAAGAAGTAGCCCTGTTCAGAACGAGGGTCGAGTGAAGTGTACTGTTTGTTAGAGGCGCGTGACCTGAACGCAGGATAACTGTATCCGGGTTGGAGCGAGCGGTCGCATCTGCACTCGGTCCGCAGGTAGTATTACATTTCATTACATTTCATTACATTTCATTATAGTACAACGGTTTGATTTGTCTAATCTTATCAATTTCTTCTTAGCTAGCTACACAGCCGTCTTTGTATCATAGATAATTGCGTAATTATCGTATTTCGTCGTCCTAACGCAGTCTACACTGCCCTGCAGCTAGCCAGCTAGCTAACGTCCACCGTTAGCTAGTCCACCGTCTACCGATTAGCAGCACAACTATTACACTCAACTGAACGACTTGATTAGTGTAGTGTTAGCTAGCTACATAGTTGTCTTTGCTGTCTTCGTACCCAAGATAATTGTGTAGTTTAGAGTGTGTAGTTTTATGTCGTCCTTAACATAGGAGACTCTGCTAGCTAGCCAACAGCTAGCCAACGTCTACCGAACAGAACTTCTGCACTCAACAATCCGGTCGCATTTCGCTCGCTCCACAGGTAGTATCACATTTTTCATTTCATTTCATTACAGTACAACGGCTTGATTTGTTTGATCGTAGCTAGCTACATAGCTAGCTACACAGCCGTCTTTGTATCAAAGATAATTGTGTAGTCTAGAGCGATTTCCTAGGTTAGTTAGCCAGCTATTGTCGTTCTTTTAACGCAACGTAACGTAATCAACACTGCTAGCTAGCCAGCTAGCCCCGAATAGCAGCACAGTAGAAACTATTACACTCAACGGAACGACTTGATTAGTGTAGTGTCAACAACGCAGCCAATGCCAACTAGCCTACTTAGTCAACAACGCAGCCTCTGCCAGCTAGCCTACTTCAGCAGTACTGTATCATTTTAATCATTTTAGTCAATAAGATTCTTGCTACGTAAGCTTAACTCTCTGAACACTCGTGACGTGTAGTCCACTTGTCATTCCAATCTCCTTTGCATTAGCGTAGCCTCTTGTGTAGCCTGTCAACTATGTGTCTGTCTATCCCTGTTCTCTCCTCTCTGCACAGACCATACAAACGCTCCACACCGCGGGCCGCGGCCACCCTAATCTGGTGGTCCCAGCGCGCACGACCCACGTGGAGTTCCAGGTCTCCGGTAGCCTCTGGAACTGCCGATCTGCGGCCAACAAGGCAGAGTTCATCTCCGCCTATGTCTCCCTCCAGTCCCTCGACTTCTTGGCACTGACGGAAACATGGATCACCACAGACAACACTGCTACTCCTACTGCTCTCTCTTCGTCTGCCCACGTGTTCTCGCACACCCCGAGAGCTTCTGGTCAGCGGGGTGGTGGCACCGGGATCCTCATCTCTCCCAAGTGGTCATTCTCTCTTTCTCCCCTTACCCATCTGTCTATCGCCTCCTTTGAATTCCATGCTGTCACAGTTACCAGCCCTTTCAAGCTTAACATCCTTATCATTTATCGCCCTCCAGGTTCCCTCGGAGAGTTCATCAATGAGCTTGATGCCTTGATAAGCTCCTTTCCTGAGGACGGCTCACCTCTCACAGTTCTGGGCGACTTTAACCTCCCCACGCCTACCTTTGACTCATTCCTCTCTGCCTCCTTCTTTCCACTCCTCTCCTCTTTGACCTCACCCTCTCACCTTCCCCCACTACTCACAAGGCAGGAAATACGCTCGACCTCATCTTTACTAGATGCTGTTCTTCCACTAACCTCGTTGCAACTCCCCTCCAAGTCTCCGACCACTACCTTGTATCCTTTTCCCTCTCGCTCTCATCCAACACTTCCCACACTGCCCCTACTCGGATGGTATCGCGCCGTCCCAACCTTCGCTCTCTCTCCCCGCTACTCTCTCCTCTTCCATCCTATCATCTCTTCCCTCTGCTCAAACCTTCTCCAACCTATCTCCTGATTCTGCCTCCTCAACCCTCCTCTCCTCCCTTTCTGCATCCTTTGACTCTCTATGTCCCCTATCCTCCAGGCCGGCTCGGTCCTCCCCTCCCGCTCCGTGGCTCGACGACTCATTGCGAGCTCACAGAACAGGGCTCCGGGCAGCCGAGCGGAAATGGAGGAAAACTCGCCTCCCTGCGGACCTGACATCCTTTCACTCCCTCCTCTCTACATTTTCCTCTTCTCTCTCTGCTGCTAAAGCCACTTTCTACCACTCTAAATTCCAAGCATCTGCCTCTAACCCTAGGAAGCTCTTTGCAACCTTCTCCTCCCTCCTGAATCCTCCTCCCCCTCCCCCCCCTCCCTCTCTGCAGATGACTTCGTCAACCATTTTGAAAAGAAGGTCGACGACATCCGATCCTCGTTTGCTAAGTCAAACGACACCGCTGGTTCTGCTCACACTGCCCTACCCTGTGCTCTGACCTCTTTCTCCCCTCTCTCTCCAGATGAAATCTCGCGTCTTGTGACGGCCGGCCGCCCTACAACCTGCCCGCTTGACCCTATCCCCTCCTCTCTTCTCCAGACCATTTCCGGAGACCTCCTCCCTTACCTCACCTCGCTCATCAACTCATCCCTGACCGCTGGCTACGTCCCTTCCGTCTTCAAGAGAGCGAGAGTTGCACCCCTTCTGAAAAAACCTACACTCGATCCCTCCGATGTCAACAACTACAGACCAGTATCCCTTCTTTCTTTTCTCTCCAAAACTCTTGAATTGAAGGTAATAAAGGTAATAAAGCTAGAATCCTTATTTCTCCCCAGTCCTTAAGGATTACAAGCATACCCATAACATGATACAGCCACCACTATGTTTGAAAATATGGAGAGTGGTACTCAGTAATGTGTTGCCCCAAAAATAATACTTTGTATTCAGGACAAAAAGTGAATTGCTTTGCCACCATTTTTGTTATTACTTTAGTGCCTTGTTGCAAACAGGATGCATGTTTTGGAATGTTTTTTTATTCTGTACGGGCTTCCTTCTATTCACTCTGTCATTTAGGTTAGTATTGTGGAGTAACTACAATGTTGTTGATCCATCCTCAGTTTTCTCCTATCACAGCCATTTAACTCTGTAACTGTTTTAAAGTCACCATTGGCCTCATGGTGAAATCCCTGAGTGGTTTTCCTTCCTCTCCGGCAACGGAGTTGGGAAGGACGCCTGTATCTTCGTAGTGACTAGGTGTATTGATACACAATCCAAAGTGTAAATACTAACTTCACCATGCTCAAAGGGATATTCATTGTCTGCTTTTATCCATCTACCAATAGGTGCCCTTCTTTGCGAGGCATTGGGAAATTCTCCCTGGCCTTTGTAGTTGAATCTGTGTTTGAAATTCACTGCTCAACTGAGGGACCTGTCACGTCCTGACCTTAGTTCCTTTTTTATGTCTCTATTTTAGTTTGGTCAGGGTGTGAGTTGGGGTGGGCATTCTATGTTTTTGTTCTATGTTTTTTATTTCTGGTTTTGGCCTGGTATGGTTCCCAATCAGAGGCAGCTGTCAATCGTTGTGTCCGATTGAGAACCATAATTAGGCAGCCTGTATTCCCACTATGGGTTGTGGGTAGTTGTTTTCCGTTTTGTGTTGCCGCACTTTACAGGACTGTTTAGTTTTAGTTTCTCTCTCTTTGTTACTTTGTTTAGTGTTTCTGTTCCAATAAATAACATGAACACTTACGACGCTGCGCATTGGTCCGATCCTTCATACTCCTCGTCAGAAGAGGAGGAAAACCATTACAGGACCTTACAGAAAATTGCATGTGTGGGGTACAGAGATGAGGTAGTCATTCAAAACTCATGTTAAACACTATTTTTGCACACAGAGCGAGTCCATGCAACTTATTATGCAACTTGTTAAGCAAATACCATCTGAGCAGAGGAACGTGCCCATTGAGATGAGAGCGATGCAAGAATTTGCTCTCATACAGAGTATGTGCGCATTTACACTGGTGCGCTTCCCACTACCACAACATGGTAGCAACAGGACCAGAACAGAGGAGGGGAGAGGTCTGCTGAATTTAGTATCACTATTGCACCTCCTTTGTCAGCAGGTTTTATAATAATACTGGAGGCATTTTTCAGTTCCATAAGAGATTGTTTCACTGCTTTGGACATATTGTGGAATTAATTATATTTTCTTATCCAGGATATTATGTACATCTTTCTCAACTAGGCGGCAATATGTTTCAAGAGAGGGATTTCTGGTTGGTAAAAATGTGCTTTTCCAATAAAATATGTATTTTTCGTTTTCATGTACTCAGGGTGAGAGTCAAGTTCATTGTCACTCAGGTTATCATTCGGAAAAACCTCAGCACTGTTTCCTGGCTAAGAAAAAATAATACAACCCACATGCTTCACAGTTGGGATGGTGTTCTTTGGCTTGCAAGCCTCCCCCTTTTTCCTCCAAACATAACGATGGTCATTATGGACAAACTGTTCTTTTTTTGTTTCATCAGACCAGAGGGCATTTCTCCAAAAAGTACGAAAAGTTCATCAAATCAAATAATACAAGGAAAGACTGGTGCACTTCACAAAATAGATGGCTTCATGAGGAATTAAAAATTATGTGGATATTGAAGAAACATCTCAAGACATAAGTCAGGAAGTTAAATCTTGGTTGCAAATGCGTCTTCCAAATGGACAATGATCCCAAGCATACTTCCAAAGTTGTGGCAAAATTGCTTAAGGAGAACAAAGTCAAGGTATTGGAGTGGCCATCACAAAGCCCTGACCTCAATCCCATAGAACATTTCTGGGAGGAACTGAAAATGCGTGTGCAAGCAAGGAGGCCTACAAACCTGACTCAGTTACACCAGCTCTGACAGGAGGAATGGGCCAAAATTCACCCAACTTATTGAGGGAAGCTTGTGGAAGGCTACCCGAAAAGTTTGACCCAAGTTAAACAATTTAAAGGCAATGCTCCAAAATACTAATTGAGTGTATGTAAACTTCTGACCCACTGGGAATGTGATTAAATAAATAAAAGCTGAAATAAACCATTCTCTCTACTATTGTTCTGACATTTCACATTCTTAAAATAAAGTGGTGATACTAATGGACCTAAGACAGGGAATATTTACTAGGATTAAATGTCAGGAATTGTGAAAAACTGAGTTTAAACGTATTTGGCTGAGGTGTATGTAAACTTCCGACAACTGTATATACAGTGCATTTGGAAGTATTCAGACCCCTTGACTTTGTCCAAATTCGGTTAAGTTTAAAGCCTTATTCTAAAATGTATGACATTTTTTTTAAATCAATCAATCACACAATATCCCACAATGACAAAAATAAAAAACGGTTTTTAGAATTATTATAATTATAATTATTATTTTTTTTTAATAAAAAAAAACAGAAATACCGACTTTACATAAGTAATCAGACCCTTTGGTATTAGACTTGAAATTGAGCTCAGGATCATCCTTGAGATGTTTCTACAACTTGATTGGAGTCAACCTGTGGTAAATTAAATTGATTGGATATGATTTGGAAAGTCACACACCGGTTTATATTAGGTCCCACAGTTGACAGTGCATGTCAGAGCAAAAACCAAGCCATGAGGTCGAAAAAAATTGTCCGTAGAGTCCCGAGACAGGACTGTGTCGAGGCACAGATCTGGGGAAGGGTACCAAAACATTTCTGCAGCATTGAAGGTCATTCTTAAATGGAAGAAGGTTGAGAGCTGGCCACTCAGGAGCTGGCCACCCAGGCCAAACTGAGAAATTGGAGGAGAAGGGCCTTGGTCAGGGAAGTGACCAAGAACCCAATGGTCACTCTGACAGAGCTCCAGATTTCCTCTCTGGAGATGGGAGAATGTTCCAGAAAGACAGCCCTCTCTGCAACACTCCACCAATCAGGCCTTTTTCAGCGGTAGGGACTGGAAGACTAGTCAGTACAGAGGGAAAGATCAACGGAGCAAAGTATAGAGAGATCCTTAATGAAAACCTGCTCCAGAGCGCTCAGAACCTCAGACTGGGATGAAGGTTCACCTTCCAACAGAACACCGACCCTAAACACACAGCCAAGTCAAGGCATGAGTGGCTTCGGGACAAGTCTCAATGTCCTTGAGTGGCCCAGCCAAGAGCCCAGATTGAACCCGATCTAACATCTCTGGAGAGACCTGAAAATAGCTGTGCATCGACACTCCCCATCCAACCTGACAGAGCTTGAGAGGATCTGCAGAGAAGAAAGGGAGAAACTCCCCAAATACAGGTGTGCCAAGCTTGTAGTGTAAGACTCTAAGCTGTCAATGGTGCTTCAACAAAGTACAGAGTAAAGGGTCTGAATACTTAGGTAAATGTGCTACAAGACCATGGTGCTTGCCTACGGAGCTGTGAGGGGAACGGCACCTCAGTACCTCCAGGCTCTGATCAGGCCCTACACCCAAACAAGGGCACTGCGTTCATCCACCTCTGGCCTGCTCGCCTCCCTACCACTGAGGAAGTACAGTTCCCGCTCAGCCCAGTCAAAACTGTTCGCTGCTCTGGCCCCCCAATGGTGGAACAAACTCCCTCACGACGCCAGGACAGCGGAGTCAATCACCACCTTCCGGAGACACCTGAAACCCCACCTCTTTAAGGAATACCTAGGATAGGATAAAGTAATCCTTCTCACCCCCCCCCCCCCTTAAAAGACTTAGATGCACTATTGTAAAGTGGCTGTTCCACTGGATGTCATAAGGTGAAAGCACCAATTTGTAAGTCGCTCTGGATAAGAGCGTCTGCTAAATGACTTAAATGTAAATGTAAAAATTTTAGTTTTTTCCTTTGTCATTATGGGGTATAAATTGTGTGTAAATTGATGAGGAAAAAACTTTTTAATACATCTTAGAATAAGGTTGTAAGGTACAAAATGTTTAAAAAGTCAAGGGGTCTGAATACTTTACAAATGCACTGTATATCAAGGTATTTTGCACTTACCTCCCTATCTCTGCAGAACTCAATGGAGTATAATTATTGTAGGCCTGCAGTGACAGATCTCACAGCGCATTGAGTATAATTATTGTAGACCTGCATTGACAGGCATGAGTGGTCTTTCAATCATGCAGTTGTGAAATGCTTTTGAGATCAAAGTGAGCTGCATGTGCATATTTGTTGATATTCATTGCTAATTTCAGCAATACTAGAGTGAGCCTCCAGAAGCAGCATTATTGGAGAAATGAGGAAGAACACTACTACCCAATCCAAGATGGCCTAAATGAGAACTCTTACCTGGAAGGTTTGGAGAAGGACACATCATAAATATACTATTGAAGTTGCCATTCTTCTTGAATATGTAAAGAGTACCGTACTTGAATATGACATACAAATTCTCACATTAGGCCAGGCTATGGTTTAAACTTTGTGACAATAATATATTTGTCACATGCGCTACACAAAACATATTTGGTGTCAATTGATTGATGACAGATTGATGTTGCAAAATAAAATAATTTCTTGTTATATAAAGAATCCGTCACCAAAAAGTGCATACTTTGTGCTATGGGTTTGTAGGGCTCTGGTCAAAAGTACTGCACTGTATAGGGAATAGGATGGCATTTGGGATGTAGACTCTGACTCGAAAGCTGTACAAAACACCATCACTTTCTCTGTGCTCTGTGACTGTAGTAGCAGGGCTGGAGAAAAAAAAACGGACTCTCAGTCCTGTCAATGGCACTAATTTAACACTTTCTTTCGTATTTGACATATTTGACATATCAGTCTCTTCAAATTCGCTCTCATTTGTCTAAATATTGTTTGTATGTATGTATTCATGAAACCCTGACAAAGACCGCTTGCTGTCGAAATGTTGGTGAATAAATTACTGCATCGGAGTGTGTGGCTATTCCTTTTCTTTGAATGTATGTATTTTGATTGCCTGCTGAGAAGCAAATTGCCCTTCCAGGATGATAAAGGTTTCTATTCTTCTCTCTAGTCTCCTTTCCTAATTCAGCAACACATTGGCAGTAGCAGCACAGCGACAACGCCCTTGACTACAGTTTACATTCTTAACACATTTTACATAACGACAACGACATCCTCCAGCCAGTGGTTTCTCTCATTTAAATTCACTTGATAATGTACAAAATAATGTATGTATGGAAAATGGAGGGATGTCCATGAATTGTGTTAACAGATCTTCATTGTTCTAACTATTATCTGTAAGTTTGTAACACTGTTCATTTAATATAATATGACTGTCTCTCTATTGTTGTCCTGACATACACCACTTAATGTTTGTTTACTAATGACAACAGCCATAGGTGATGAGCCTTGACCGAACAGTTCTAATGGACTCAATATTACTGGATGTCAGAAGTGTGTATTTAGAAAAACAGATATACATTATTGGGTTCACTAGCTAATGCAACTACACAATTGTTGTGGTGGGCTTTGCTTGATGGTGCATCAAGCACAGTAAAGTGTGTTGCAACCCATGTGAAACGAATGGGTAAATTAGGATTTATTTAAATACATTTGGAACATGCTGAACAGCTGAAGGCACAGCAGGGTGACAAAAGGAGCACCTGTAGTAGCTAGTCTACCCTTCACTGCTCCTCTCTGAGAGATGAACAGATTCTAGAGCAATGATGAAGGTGAATAGTTGACACATCACCACATCTGAAATGTGGCTGCTGCCAGTGGAGTGACAGAGACCTCACAGAGGAAGAGAGGTACAGGGTACACACACTGAGGGAAATGTGGGCAAAATGTGGGTATATTCCAATTTTGACACATTTAATTTAGCTCAATCTCCTTTTGGAATGCTGTGTGAAATTAAGCCTAAAAATAGGCCTAAACAATTTTGCGCATTCTAACTAACCATTCCCTCCACTAAAATTAACATGTTTTCTAGGCACTGGTTAATTCACATCTTAATCTGGACACCACCTTAGTAGATGGTTTGGTTGGTAAACAATATGGTAATCAGTCTGTGCTCAAGCAAAAACAGACCTTATCTGTACCAACAGCTTTCCTGTTTACTACCTACTTCTAAAGAAGAAGAAACCGGGTGCTCTGCACATTCACTATAGAACGACAGAGGGGGAGAGAAAAGGGAAGTACTCTAACAAGGCGAGCACACACAAGTTTAATAACACAGTGTTAGACCAAAAATGAGTTGCTCTGCAATGCTGACACATCAAAACCTCTCCTGTGTCTACCTAACTGACATTTCCCCAAGTACACACAGACACAATTAACTAAGTGACTACTTACATTAAAAAAAAAATATAAAAAATTAGTTAGATAAACAGATTTAACAATATAAGCATTTTTTTTGTTGTCTTGTGGCATTTTGACCCATGGGAAAAAAAATCGCCCTTTTTTAAGGGTTTCCCGAGTGGGGCAGCGGTCTAAGCAACTGCAACGCAGTGCTAGAGGCATCGCAGTGCTAGAGGCGTCAGCCCAGGTGGCGCACAATTGGTCCAGCATCATCCGGGTTTGAGGAGGGTTTGGGCAGCCGGGATGTCCTTGTCCCATCGACCTCTAGCGACTCCTTGTGGCAGGCACAGCGCATGCACGCTGACACGGTTGCATGTTGTACGGTGTTTCCTCCGACACATTGGTGCGGCTGGCTTCGGAGTTAAGCGAGCAGTGTGTCAACAAGCAGAGCGGCTTGGCAGGGGTCGTATTTCTGAGGATGCATGGCTCTTGACCATCGCCTCTGCCGAGTCCGTACAGGAGTTGCAGTGATGGGACAAGACTGTAACTACCAATTGGGGAGAAAAAGGGATAAAAAGTCAAATAAAATGTATACAATATATATATATATATTGTTTTATCTTGTCTTTTTTTGTGAACTTATGCCCCTCAGTCTTCAGTATCTGTTTTGTTCCTTTGATGTAACAAGAGTAAAAAGTATTTTTTTGCTGACTTAAGGATGAACTGTGTATTATGCCAACTATTACAGTGAGTTGTAGCTTGTATTCATCTGCACACGTGCACACACACACACATATACCATAGGGAGGTGCAGGTCTGTCAGGCATGTTTTTCTTGGGATGCATAACAGGATTGTCTGGTTTCTGCTCAAAATCCCAGGATAAGAAAAAAAACAAAGCTCACAAATCCAAAATGAACACTTTAAAACATAGTTATTCAACAGAAGCTTTAAAGAGACTACATGTTGTCTAGACAGTCATACAGTGATTCTCTTTCAGTCAGACAACTTTGGTACAACATAAACTCAGCAAAAAAAGAAACGTCCCTTTTTCAGGACCCTATCTTTCAATGATAATTCATAAAAATACAAATAACTTAATAACTTCACAGATCTTCATTGTAAAGGGTTTAATCACTGTTTCCCATGCTTAAACAATTAATGAACATGCACCTGTGAAACGGTTGTTAAGACACTAACAGCTTACAGATGGTAAGCAATTAAGGCCACAGCTATGAAAACTTAGGACAATAGAGAGGCCTACTGACTCTGAAAAACACCAAAAGAAAGATGTCCAGGGTACCTGCTCATCTGCCTGAACGTGCCTTAGGCATGCTGCAAGGGCAATAAATTGCAATGTCCGTACTGTGAGACGCTACAGGGAGACAGGACAGACAGCTGATCGTCCTCACAGTGGCAGACCACGTGTAACAGCACCTGCACAGGATCGGTACATCTGAACATCACACCTGCGGGACAAGGTACAGGATGGCAACAACAACTGCCTGAGCTACACCAGGAACACACAATCCCTCGATCAGTGCTCAGACTGTCCGCAATAGGCTGAGAGAGGCTGGACTGAGGGCTTGTAAGCCTGTTGTAAGGCAGGTCCTTACCAGACATCACCGGCAACAACATCGCCTATGGGCACAAACCCACCGTCCCTGGACCAGACAGGACCGAGCAAAAAGTGCTCTTCACTGACGGTCACAGTTTTGTCTCACCAGGGGTGATGGTCGGATTCGCGTTTATTGTCGAAGGAATGAGCGTTACACCGAGGCCTGTACTCAGGAGCGGGATCGATTTGGAAGTGGAGGGTCCTTCATGGTCTGTGGCACTGTGTCACAGCATCATCGGACTGAGCTTGTTGTCATTGCAGGCAATCTCAATGCTGTGCGTTACAGGGAAGACATCCTCCTCCCTCATGTGGTACCCTTCCTGCAGGATCATCCAGCGTGACAATGCCACCAGCCATACTGCTCATTCTGTGGGTGATTTCCTGCATGACAGGAATGTTCGTGTTCTGCCATGGCCAGCAAAGAGCCAGGATCTCAATCCTATTGAGCACTTCTGGGACCTGTTGGATCGGAGGGTGGGGGCAAGGGCCATTCCCCCCAGAAATGTCCGGGAACTTGCAGGTGCCTTGGTGGAAGAGTGGGGTAACATCTCACAGCAAGAACGGGCAAATCTGGTGCAGTCCATGAGGAGGAGATGCACTGCAGTACTTAATGCAGCTGGTGGCCACACCAGTTAAGTTTGCTGAAAATAAACTCAGTTGACGTTTTTTTTTTTTTTGCTGAGTTTACTATGGGAGTCGCGACTTCGGTTGAAGGTTCTACAATCACCCCTGACAAGGCCAATGAAATCCCCACCTTGCTGGAAGCCGCACGTTCCAAAGGTGATAAGCGTGAAGCCGGATTCATTCCTTAATCTTAACTTATTCCGCTTTTCAACTAAGTGTGAACAGGAACAATTCACGCTACTAAAACAAACAATTGAAACAAGAGGGTGTCTTACGTTGTGCCAACTAAACTGTCCCTTAGTTCATAACGTTCTCATAAGTTTCTTAATCACAAACAATGACCTATTCTTCAAATTGCTTGGCCTGGCTATATCAATAAGATGGCTAACGCGACCGAACGACAACGTCTAACAAGCTGGGTTCGGGTTTGTGACCATGTCTTGGTGGTTCCAATAGTGACTTCCTGAGTTGCGGAAGGTGGAGATGGTTTGGGTTGTTGGTCGGATTGAATGTCTCCCGGCTCCTGTGCGCTCTGTCGCCGGTTACTCGAGGAGAGAGGGCAACCAGGTTCTGTGGGTATCCCCCTGCTCCCTGTGTCTGCCTTAGTTATGCACCTCTTGCCTCTCTTCCCAAAACAGTCTGGGTCCCACCTCGGTGATCTGGTCCTACGTAGACTTTTGAGACCAGGCTAGCTAACAAGCGCTGCATACTAGCTATTCCTGCCTCCCCACAGTGGAGTTGCTTGGGTAGCTTTCTTGTTTAGTATACATAGCATTAAGTCACTTGGTTATTCTAAACGGACCGTGCTGCGTTCAAAGAGGTTATCTAGCCTAGCTTAGGCTAAAGAGCCTCCTGAATATCGTCGGATGGCATGCATAGCTTCCTGGGAATTAAGCTTACTAGTGTTCCTCCGGCGCAATGGCAACCCCATTCCTACTTAAAATTCCTGGAGTTGGAGGGATTAGAGAAAACGGGGCTTGCATGCTCCTCTAATGAGGAAGTAGTCCCCAAGCAGCTGCACCGCTCCACAAAAACATTACTGTGACACCAGTGCCCCCACGTTTTGTTACGACAAAAGAGGCAATTTGTTGTGTGTCCCCCAATATTTCTACAGCGCCATCAAGTTGACTGTTCCTGAGGCCTCAGTGCCCATTTTCAAGGGTTATATCCTCCTGTCTCCAGAAGCAGTCAACCCGAGTGGTTCTTATGTCGGAGATCCAGGACGGCTGTTACAGACGTTATTTCCTGGTTTCGAAAAGGGACGGGACTTTGCATCCCATTGTTGATCTACATGGCCTCAGCAAAGTGGAATAAAGTCAGTCTAGGATTTCTTTCCCTTTGGTTGCACATGTGACATGTTGGTAAAATGTTTGTAAAAATGATTTACGTTTGCCTGTATTAAAGTCCCCGGCCACTAGGAGCGCCGCTACTGGGTGAGCATTTTCTTGTTTTCTTATGGCCTTATAGAGTTGGTTGAGAGCGGTCTTAGTGCCAGCTTCGTTCTGTGGCGGTAAATAGATGGCTACGAATAATACAGATAGTGTGGTCTACAGCTCATAAGGTACTCTACCTCAGGCGAGCAATACCTCGAGACTTCTTAGACATCGCACACCAGCTGTTATTGGCAAATAGACCCCTCCTTTTATCAAATGTTCAGTTGAAGTCAGAAGATTAAATACACTTAGGTTGGAGTCATTAAAACAAAATTTTCAACCACTCCAAAAATTCCTTGTTAACAAACTATAGTTTTGGCAAGTCGGTTAGGACATATACTTTGTGCATGACACAAGTACATTTTCCAACAACTGTTTACAGACAGATTATTTCACGTATAATTCACTGTATCACAATTCGAGGGGGTAAGAAGTTTACAGGGGGTAAGAAGACTTTAAACAGCTTAGAGATTTCCAGTAAGTGATATCATGGCTTTAGAAGCTTCTGATAAATTGTACACCTCCAAAAGTCTGGTTCGTCCTTGGGAGCAATTTCCAAATGCCTGAAGGTACAACGTTCATCTGTACAAACAACAGTATTATAGTAGTACAATAGTATAAACACCATGGGACCACGTCATATCGCTCAGGAAGGAGATGCATTCTGTCTCCTAGAGATGAACGTACTTTGGTGCGAAAAGTGCAAATCAATCCCAGAACAGCAGCAAAGGACCTTGTGAAAATGCTGGAGGAAACAGGTACAAAAGTACCTATATCCACATTAAAACAAGTCCTATATCGACATAACCTGAAAGGCTGCTCAGCAAAGAAGAAGCCACTGCTCCAAAACCGCCATAAAAAAAGCCAGACTATGGTTTGCAACTGCACATGGAGACAAAGATCGTACTATTTGGAGAAATGTCCTCTGGTCTGATGAAACGAAAATAGAAGTGTTGGGCCATAATGACCATCATTATGTTTAGAGGAAAAGGAGGGACGCTTACAAGCCGAAGAACACCATTCAAACCGTGAAGCACAGGGGTGGCAGCATCGTGTTTTGGGGGTGCTTTGCTGCGGGAGGGACTGGTGCACTTCACAAAATACATGGCATTATGAGGGAGGAAAATGATGTGGCTATATTGAAGCAACATTTCAAGACATCAGTCAGGAAGTTAAAGCTTGGTCGCAAATGAGTCTTCCAAATGGACAATGATCCCAACCATACAACCATACCCAAAGTTGTGGAAAAATGGCTTAAGGACAACAAAGTCAAGGCCATCACAAAGCCCTGACCTCAAGCCTACCTCAAGCCTATAAAACATTTGTGGGCAGAACTGAAAAAGTGTGTGAGAGCAAGGAGAGCAAGGAGGCCTACAAACCTGACTCAGTTACACCAGCTCTGTCAGGAGGAATGGGCCAAAATTTCACCCAACTTATTGTGGGAAGCTAGTGGAAGGCTACCCGAAAAACATCCGACTTCAACTGTAGCTTCTCTGTTCTGCCGGTTCATGGAAAATCCTGCCAGGTCTATATTATATAAACAATTGCACTGTTGGTTAGGGCTTGTAAGCATTTCATAGTCAGGTGAGAGGCTGGGCTACACCTGTTGTATTCAGAGCACATGCTCTGTGAGGGACATCCTTATGTTCCTACAGGAGTTTTTTGAGCAGGGGCTTCTCTACGTTAAAATTGTAAATTGTACATATCCCAGGGTGTCACGTAGGAATTGACGGAGCCTCACTGGGGCCCCACCACCTGGCTGTGCGGTTCCTGGAAGGTGTACGTCGTCTCAGACCAGTCTCTAAACCTATTGCCCCGCACTGGTTTTGGAGGCACTGTGTACAGCCCCCTTTGAGCCTCTAGATCTGAAGATCCTCTCCTATGAAACCTCCCTGCTCATGGCTTTGGCCTCGGCTAAATGTTTTGAGGACCTCCACGCGTTATCTGTACCCCTCCCGGGTGACTAAGATGACGTTGCTTCCGAATGCAGCCTTCTCACCGAATGTCATGGCTATGTCCTATAGGTCCTTAGCTTTTTCTCCGCCTCCTTTTGTTTCTGAAGAGCAACAGAGGTTACATGCCCCGTGTCCCGTGAGAGCTTTAAACACATACATTGAAAGGACCCGGGATGTCCGGTAAAGTGATCAACTTTTTGTCCAGCTCGAGGCAGGGAACTCTCTAAGCGGTTTCTCTCCAACTAGATAGCGGAGGCTATGTCCCTGGTATATAGCAGCAAGGGGCAAGGGTTATCGAGTGGTGTACGCGGCCACTCCACGAGGGGTCTGTAAGCTTCTTGAGTGTTGTTTAAAGGGTTGACTATAGGAGATATTAGTGCTGCGGCGAGTTGGGCATCACCACACACTTTTGTGAGTTTTTTTCTCTTGGATGTCACTGCTCTCAGTGTGCTTACAGCTGGGGCAAGGAAAGTCACTAGGCAGTGCACGTAATATCCACACTGACGCATCTGGCGGGGCCAGTTCTGGGTGGTCTGCTATGGACTATTTCATTTAGTATTTGTTGGGGTAGGCTTGGGGAGTGATTATCTTTCTCCAAAGTATGTTGTACCAAAATTTACTGACAGAAAGAGAACATAACGTTATGGCTACAACTAAAAGGTCCCTGAAGGAGGGAAATGAGGTATAACAGCTGTTTGGCCCCGCGTCGCCTGTTCCTGGGCTCAGTGAAGAGTGGTAATAAATTAAGAAATTTATCTGAGCCTCACGCATATCAGCTGTGGAAAACGGGTTGTCCAGAGATGCTGGGATTATTAGATCATTTGAAGGAAGTTGTGAGAGTTCGATATACTTATACATTACTTACGTTCACAAAGTATATTGTTTGACATTTGCCTAAAGTCTGCAAATCCACCCTTTCCTCCAAAAGCATCGCCATCAAATGGGTCCACTGTTCCAAAGCCATCTACAAGAACATTACAGCCATAAACACACTTATGAAAACAACCGACACACACTTAATATGGAAACATATTGTGAACAAACTAGCTACTAAACGCTCCCTGAGCCTGAAACTACACATTCAAAATAATTTGAGCATTTTGCTTTTTCTAAAAAGGCTTAGGTGCTATTTCCAGAACAGGGGGTATGTTGCGTGACTGTTTAAGTTTCCATGACTTGCCAAACCTGAAAAGCATAGCCTGAAGACTGACGTATTCATCTGATTACAAACTAATTACAGAACTGAGGTGGATTACTGTTAGCAGCATTGTGATGGGGTTGTTTTCAAAACACTGTGGTATACCAGGAAAAAAAATGGACAAAAAAATTACAAATTGTAACAAAATATGTTTGTTTTTACTTGGAGCTATTGTGACAATAAAGGAGCACATTCATGTGTGTTACACAGTGTTTTCCTTCCCGTGGCATAGCTCTTAGTCCCCCCCAGTGTGTGCCTTATTCCTGAGGAGGTCTGTCGTTTAACAGGTGCTTAGGAGTGTGTTACCCCTAATTTAAACCAACTTTCTCCTCTTTCAGTGAATAAGGCATAAGGGCGATTCCATGCCAGCGGGAGCTGAAATATTGTTGGAATCTCAGATTGTTCTGGCAATGGTCACATAGAAACTTAATTAGGGAGGAAGTATGCTTGAAATGCTTTTTATATTTGTAATCACAATCCATGTTTTAGAACATCATGATGAAAGTGGCCATTTTAGGCCCATTTTAGACCTATACATGCCTCCTGTAATACCCTATGATCTGTGAACCGGACATGATACAGACAACATATTGGTGTCATTATATAATATATTCCTTATAGTGTGCTCTAAAATATGGAGCATGACTTGATTTTGAAATATAAAAAAATCCTATTAATTTATTCAACATTTAAAAACATTAAAATAAATATCTAAAAACTACCGTTTTTGATTTTGTTCATTTTAAGACATTGTTTAGAACAACATACTCTACAAGTACATCAAATTTGCAGAGTGGACACTCTTCTAAGTCTGAAGGTATGATCAATTTTATGAGCGCCACCAACACGGTGAATGGGAAAATTTATTAAAAGGGAACTCCCTCTGCTGGTGACTGTTTGAATGTCAAATCCTAAAGGAAGGCTGTGATTGGTTTATGACTTATAATGTCAATTTCTATGTATAAAATGGGTTATATTATTAAAATTACCAGATAGTGAACACCTGCTCTTTCTATGACATAGACTGACCAGGTAAAACCAGGTGAAAGCTATGATCCCTTATTGATGTCACTTAAATTCACATCAATCAGTGTAGATGAACATGAGGAGACAGGTTGAATAAGGATTTTTAAGCCTTGGGACAATTGAGACATGGATCATGTATGTGTGCCATTCAGAGGGTAAATGGACAAGACAAAATATTACAGTGCCTTTGAACAGGGTTTGATTGTGACAAGAACTGCAAGGCTGCTGCGTTTTTCCACACTCAACAGTTTCCCGTGTGCATCAGGAATGGTCCATCACCCAAAGGACATCCAGCCAACTTCACACAGCTGTGGGAAGCAACTCAATATTAGGAAGGTGTTCCTAATGTGTACACTCAGTGTGTCTTTTTGCAGGCTAAATCAATAAGGGTAGTTTTGAGATATTAGTAATAATATTTTTTGTATGTTGAACAAATGAATGTGAAAATATATATTTCAGAATATTGACATACTCCATATTTGAGGGTAAACCAAATGTTCTGCATCATGTCCGGTTCACAGATCATTGAGTCTTACAGGAGGCATGTATAGTTATATAGAAAAAATGCCTAAATGCCTAAAATGGCCAATTTCATCATGATTTACTATGCGAATCTGGCAGAGATTTATCCATAAGGCCCACCAGTTCAACAGTAGGGGATCAAGGGAATGTGCAGGGGATAGAGAGGAGGAGAGAGAGGGCGGAGGAGAGCTGAAGTGGTTAAAGCAGTGGTGCCAGTGTTCTGGTGTGCTGGACACACACAACACAGTTTCTGTTATGTTCAGCCTCCTGTTTTTCCAGGGTTATTTTTAGTTGGCCAGCAGTTAAATGCGTTGGTAGCCTACTAAATATAGACCAAGCAACAGGAAAATATGAAGCCACTGAGTTTAAATTGTATTACACTAACTAATGCCAAGAAATAAAGTCTAAATGTAACCAACATGTCACCAGGGCAGGAATGAACGAGAGCTTTTCTTCAGAGATCTTGCACAATTCAACTGACTTTCTCTCTCTCACTTAATGATCTAGAGATAAGGGCATGATTATTCTGTTTTGCTTCTAAATCTTGTGAAATTCCCCCTGAATTACTGTTGTGATATTTTGACAGCTTGTTGTAAAACACGGAACATGATCTCTATAACTGATAGTGTGCTGAAATGTCAGTTTTATCTAGTTAGTTTTCAATCTAAATGTAATTTACCTTACACCAGATCATTACAGCTAAAGTGTCACCAGCAAATAGCACCCCACACCATCACACCTCCTCCTCCATGCTTCACAGTGGGAACCACACGTGGAGATTATCCGTTCTCCTACTCTGCGTCTCACAAAGACACGGCGGTTGGAACCAAAAATCTCAAATTTGGATTCATCAGACCAAGGGACAGATTTCCACCGGTCTAATATCCATTGCTCGTGTTTCTTGGCCCAAGCAAGTCTCTACTTATTATTGGTGTCCTTTAGCAGTGGTTTCTTTGCAGCAATTCAACCATGAAGGCATGATTCACGAAGGTCTCCTCTGGAGAGTTGATGTTAGAGGCAACATCAATTCATTTTGTTGCGTTTTATGGAAAGATGTAATAATGAAAAGGTTTATTCTTTACATGGTGTGATAGCTGACACTTTGGTCTATGAAAATATACACTGCTCAAAAAAATAAAGGGAACACTTAAACAACACAATGTAACTCCAAGTCAATCACACTTCTGTGAAATCAAACTGTCCACTTAGGAAGCAACACTGATTGACAATAAATGTCACATGCTGTTGTGCAAATGGAATAGACAACAGGTGGAAATTATAGGCAATTAGCAAGACACCCCCAATAAAGGAGTGGTTCTGCAGGTGGTGACCAGACCACTTCTCAGTTCGTATGCTTCCTGGCTGATGTTTTGGTCACTTTTGAATGCTGGCGGTGGTTTCACTCTAGTGGTAGCATGAGACGGAGTCTACAACCCACACAAGTGGATCAGGTAGTGCAGCTCATCCAGGATGGCACATCAATGCGAGCTGTGGCAAGAAGGTTTGCTGTGTCTGTCAGCATAGTGTCCAGAGCATGGAGGCACTACCAGGAGAGAGGCCAGTACATCAGGAGACATAGAAGAGGCCGTAGGAGGGCAACAACCCAGCAGCAGGACCGCTACCTCCGCCTTTGTGCAAGGAGGAGCAGGAGGAGCACTGCCAGAGCCCTGCAAAATGACCTCCAGGCCACAAATGTGCATGTGTCTGCTCAAACGGTCAGAAACAGACTCCATGATGGTGGTATGAGGGCCCGACGTCCACAGGTGGGGGTTGTGCTTACAGCCCAACATCGTGCAGTACATTTGGCATTTGCCAGAGAACACCAAGATTGCCACTGGCGCCCTGTGCTCTTCACAGATGAAAGCAGGTTCACACTGAGCACATGTGACAGACGTGACAGTCTAGAGATGCCGTGGAGAACGTTCTGCTGCCTGAAACATCCTCCAGCATGACCGGTTTGGGGGTGGGTCAGTCATGGTGTGGGGTGGCATTTCTTTGGGGGGCCGCACAGCCCTCCATGTGCTCGTCAGAGGTAGCCTAACAGCCATTAGGTACCGAGATGAGATCCTCAGACCCCTTGTAAGACCATATGCTGGTGCGGTTGGCCCTGGGTTCCTCCTAATGCAAGACAATGCTAGACCTCATGTGGCTGGAGTGTGTCAGCAGTTCCTGCAAGAGGAACGCATTGATGCTATGGACTGGCCCACCCGTTCCCCAGACCTGAATCCAATTGAGCACATCTGGGACATCATGTTTCGCTCCATCCACCAACGCCATGTTGCACCACAGACTGTCCAGGAGTTGGCGGATGCTTTAGTCCAGGTCTGGGAGGAGATCCCTCAGGAGACCATCCGCCACTTCATCAGGAGCATGCCCAGGCATTGTAGAGAGGTCATACAGGCACGTGGAGGCCACACACACTACTGAGCCTCATTTTGACTTGTTTTAAGGACATTACATCAAAGTAGGATCAGCCTGTAGTGTGGTTTTCCACTTTAATTTTGAGTGTGACTCCAAATCCAGACCTCCATGGGTTGATAAATTTGATTTCCATTGATCATTTTTGCATGATTTTGTTGTCAGCACATTCAACTATGTAAAGAAAAAAGTAGTTAATAAGAATATTTCATTCATTCAGATCTAGGATGTGTTATTTTAGTGTTTCCTTTATTTTTTTGAGCAGTGTATATAAAAATAAGAAAATCATGTTTTGACTGCACTGGGCCTTTAAGCTAGTATCAAGGAAGCATCATGCTAATGCGGCCCTTGAAGACTAGAGCTGCTCATCCCCAATTCCAGGTGGAATTGTCACCTTATTGGTAACCTTATACAATCCTATCAGATCTAGGGATGCATAAGGTGTAGGAGCAAGGGTTTGATTTTGGAACCATGGACATCTCTAAAGACAGTCAATTCCTTGGAGTCTCACCTGAACCTCATTGTTCTTCTGTCTGATGCCTTCCTCCTTGTCCCTGATGTCCTGCTCCAGAGTGTACTTCTCCCTACACACACACACACACACACACAAACACACACACACACACACACGAGCTTGGTGAGAAGATGATATCAAATGATACATTGCTATCCCCGCCAAATACTTGGAGAGTAGTTGACTAGTTGAATCAAGCACACTAGTGCTTGGTTGGAAGACAAATGTGCACAATGGGGTCTGTGGAGTATAGATTGAGAAACACTGCCCAAGCCAATGCTACAAGCTGCAACAGCTGAACAGCACATAATGCTTACGTGTCATTAGGTTACCTGTGTATTCCAGTGTATTAAGGAGAGAGTGCTGAGGAGGCAGTGTGAAGAGAACAGTGTTTTCAAAACACACATCAAGGATAACCACCAGGGCATCACATAGGAGATCAGTTGAGTTGGAAAAAACAGAGAGAGTGTCTGTGTCCCAAACACTTGAGGCAACTAGGAGATATCTAAACCTGTTGAGACCGCTCTTCACACTGGGCTAAGAAGCAAATTGTAGAGTGAGCATACTCAGAGCCACTAAGCCCAGTGCTCCATCAAATCTAGAATTCCACAAAGTTGGGATGGGGCTGGAGAAATGTAATCACTCACCCCTTCAATAAGATTCCCACCTCTTTTAGAAGGAATGACAAACAAAGATTTCCTCCGGGAACAGGGGGTTAGGGTTAGAGGGGTTGGGGCGGAGATCACCTCTGTAGCTGGGTGATTTCCTGACTGATGTCATCCAACTCTTTGGTGTCTGTCTGGTTAGCTGACTTTGTAGAACTGCTGCTGTTCTGAGGGGACTGGGAAGAGGGTGGGGGGAGGGATGGCGAGAGGGAGTGAGAGAGGGGGAATGGAGGGTAGAGGGAATAAGAAGGGAGAGAGAGAGAGAAGAGGAAGACAAGGGAGAGGGGTAAAGGGATAAGAAGGGTAGGGATATGTGAGCAAGTGTAGATAAATAATGGGATAATGAGAGGGGGTAGAAAATTAGTGAGGAAAAGAGGTAAGGAAAGGGAAACGAGTGTGTCAAGGAGGTCAGTTCTGCTCAGAAGGACAGAGAGCTCAGTAAGAGAAAGGAAGAGAGGAGGGAACCTCAAGCAGAGAGAGAGAGCCTCCACAGTGAACTGAATCAACCCTACTGCCAGAGGTCATTATGAGGTGCAGACAGTGGTGTTACCACTCTAGACTACCACAAGGTGGCAGTGTTCACCATGTAAACAGTAACATCAAAGGTGAGGCTTGAAATCTGACTTTCGTTCCTTCCTTGGCATTGGTAATAAATAAACAATACGTCATGATAGACAACAGGAAATACATTTTAGAACTCTAGTATTGTACAACGGGAATCACAGAATGGTACTAATACAACACAACACACGCAGGGCAGCTAGCTACTCACTCTGCGTATGTGAGCTAATACCGCGAGTTCCGGTCCAACTCCAGCCATAAGCCCAGTGTATCTCTGAGAGACGGGAGGTATAGAGAAAGGTTGAAGACATAGCAGTCAGGGCTAAATAACAAAAGCAAAGGTTGAAGGCAGAAAACTAAATAGGCCAAAATAATATACAGCCGACTGCAGGTATGAATCTCAGACAATAATTCAAGGCAAAGCATCAATTCCCAAATATGATCAGTGGAGGCAGCAGGCCTATAAACATGACAGATAGAGTTGGCTAAAGCACAAATGGGAAAGTAAAGGTCTTTGAGAGAGTTTTAAATACAGTACAGTAATGCTACAGAAAGGAGGAGCTGGGCAGATGGTACAGAGTGAGGGATGAGGACAAGAAAGGGGAGAGGGGTTGGGGAGAAGGGGAGAGGGGGTAACTCACAGGAATAGCGTCAGGGCCAGCCCACCCATTAAACAGGATTAGGCGGCCACCTAGTGTGGCAGATTGATGAGGGCGGTATTTTCTGAGCTAAACTGACCAAGCACACTTCCAACAGCAGATAACACCTCATACAATTCTGCCCAAAAACATTGAAAACTTTTCTCACTCAGTCGCATATGGCCTATTTAGGTGAGCGCTGCCAAGGATAAGCAGTGACCACTTTGCCAAAATCAAGGCTGACAAAATATTAATCTTGTCCATGCCCAACTTGCCTCTCCTGGGTGCTGTGAAAAGAAGCAGCGCTGTGGTGCTCCACCAAGGCTCAATTCATCGAACATAAATCTAACAATTCATCTAACATCTAACATAAATCATGACAGTAGCCTAGAGTAGTAGAAAGAGAAGTAGCCTACAGGCTGGAGACAATATTTATGACAATGTTATAAAGGGGGGGCTAGGGTTAGTCTGTTATATCTGGAGTATTTCTCCTGTCTTATGCGGTGTCCTGTGTGAATTTAAGTATGCTCCTCTCTAATTCTTTCTTTCTCTCTCTCGGAGGACCTGAGCCCGAGGACCATGCCTCAGGACTATCTGGCCTGATGACTACTTGCTGTCCCCAGTCCACCTGGCTGTGCTGCTTCTCCAGTTTCAACTATTCTGCCTGCGGCCGTGGAACCCTCAGCTGTTCACCGGACGTGCTACCTGTCCCAGACCTGCTGTTTTCAACTCTCTAGAGAAGGCAGGAGCGGTAGAGATCCTCTGAATGATCGGCTATGAAAAGCCAACTGACATTTACTCCTGAGGTGCTGACTTGTTGCACCCTCGACAACCACTATTATTATTTGACCCTGCTGTTCATCTATGAACATCTTGGCCATGTTCTGTTATAATCTCCACCTGGCACAGCCAGAAGAGGACTGGCCACCCCTCATAGCCTGGTTCCTCTCTAGGTTTCTTCCTAGGTTCTGGCCTTTCTAGGGAGTTTTTCCTAGCCACCGTGCTTCTACACCTGCATTGCTTGCTATTTGGGGTTTTAGGCTGGGTTTCTGTACAGCACTTTGAGATATCAGCTGATGTAAATAAATACATACATTTGATTTGGGGGGTGGCAGGTAGCCTAGTGGTTAGAGCGTTGGGCCAATAACCGAAAGGTTGCTGGATTGAATCCCAGAGCTGACAAGGTAAAAATCTGTCATTCTGCCCCTGAACAAGGCAGTTAACCCACTGCTCCTAGGCAATCATTGTAAATAAGAATTTGTTCTTAATTCAAATAATTTGTTCTAGTTAAATAAAAAAAGTTATGACAAACTTGTGTCTCCAATGAAATAGCCTAAATGGCGCCCCTATCAAATAAAAATGTGCTACGATTTGAATATGATATGTTAACAAACACCATTTCCTTAACATGACAGGTCAAAATAAAATGGACAACATGGAATGACTGCTGTCCGGGAGTTTCACTCCGTGGGCTAAATTAAAACATAAATCAGTTGTAGGCCTTTCGTAAATGTCTGACGAGCTGATCATAGCGAAGAAAATACTTCTGCATTTCCGGCTGTATAAACACATTGATTCTCATTGCAAAGACGCTCAAAATAACTCCAGATAAAATTGGGTAGCTGATACGCAAACCTTAATTAGCCAAATTACATCTTAAGCTTTGGTTTTTACAAAGGTGGATGGGCATTCATATAATTGCATTGTGGGCCGACACTGTAGGCCCTCTATTCTAGTTTTGCTGGGATTTTTTTGTCTCGCCTAGGACGGCAGAACGACCAGGACCGGGCCTGGGTTGTGGTGGTGGTCCTTTTGGACGGGGGGGGTGATCATGTCAGGAGTAAGAGTCTGAGGAGGGGAGAGTGGTGAGGATATGGAGATAAAGATGAAGGAGTGACTTACAGGCACAGGGGTGGTGGTCCTCTCGGATGAGGGTATAATTTCTGGAGTGAGGGTCTGGGGGGAGGATTGTGGGCCGACACTGTCCAGTCCATTGGTGACCGTCTGCTGGATCAGCCACATGGCCAGAGAGAACTGTTCTCTAGACAGCTTTCCTGTCTGCTTGGTGTCAGCCAGGCCCCTAGGAACAAGGTTAATTACGTTACTGCTCTCTAGACAGATTCCCTATTGGCTTGGTATCAGCCAGGACCCTGGGAACCAATATTAATTACATTACATGACATTGTAATCAAGTTAACAGGTACTGTGTACAGAGCAGGTTAAACAAAGTGGCTTACAGGGCTGAAGCCCATAGGGAGGCCCAAGGGGCAAAAAATATATATATATATATATATATATATATATATATATATATATATATATATATATATATATATATATAGTGCCTTCGGAAAGATATATATAAAACATACAGTGCCTATTCAGACCCATTGATTTTTTCCACATTTTGTTACTGTCACGTTCATTGTACGGAGGAGACCAAAGCGCAGCGTAATTAGAATACATACTTTTTAATGAATGACGAAGAACACTTAACTATATAAAACAACAAACCGAACGTGAAGCTATATAATACTAGTGAAGACACAGGCAAATAGACATAGACATAGACAATAACCCACAAAATACCCAAAGAGGATGGCTGCCTAAATATGGTTCCCAATTAGAGACAACGATAAACAGCTACCTCTAATTGAGAACCAATCTAGGCAGCCATAGACATACATAAACACTTAGATAGTAAACGACCCCATAAACCTACAAAACCCCTAGATAGTACAAAAACACATACATCACCCATGTCACACCCTGACCTAACCAAACCAATAAAGGAAACAAAGAATACTAAGGTCAGGGTGTGACAAATACACTGAAAACAAACTTGAAGATACCAAAAACAATTTAGTCAAATCAATGTTGCTAAATATCATGTGGCTTTCCATGGTACTGATTTCTCTCTCACTGTGTGTGTGTGTGTGTGTGTGTGTGTGTGTGTGTGTGTGTGTGTGTGTGTGTGTGTGTGTGTGTGTGTGTGTGTGTGTGTGTGTGTGTGTGTGTGTGTGTGTGTGTGTGTGTGTGTGTGTGTGTGTGTGTGTACGCTCAAGTAAAAATAATAATACGTTGACTCACCCTACTAGTAGACTAGTTAAACGCCAATGCCATCCTCTCTTTCATGTTGGCAAAACGGTCTATGGCTCTGTCATACAGTACGCTATTAGTTTTTGTTGTCATAAACTACCTAGCTAAAATGCTTGCTAGCCTAACTTCTTTGCATGAGCAACAATGAACCAGCTAAGTTAGCTAGCTAGTTAACGTGAACCTACTAGGCTACATCTAGGCTACATAGTCAACTTCAATCATCTCAGGCCAGTGGCACAATATATGAATTTATGGTTCGATTAGAATCACCGTCATAATCAATGGCCTGTACAAAGAATTATGTCAAAACCACAAGTCCAAATTCCCAACGCTATCCATGGCATAGGAAAGGATTGATTTAGCAAGCTAGCTACTGCAGGACATTAACACAAGCAGACCAGAAACAGACACATTTTTCTGACAATGACGATGTGTTGAATAAGATGTGATTTGATTGGTGTGAAGCCAAATTCAAACCAGCCGTACTTTTTTTACCACCTTTTTCTCCCCAATTTTTTGATTACAATCTTGTCTCATCGATGCAACTCCCCAACTGGCTCGATAGAGGCTAAGATTGAGTTATGCGTCCTTCAAAACATAACCCGCCAAACCTCACTTCTTAACACCTGCTCGCTTAACCGGAAAGCCAGCTGCACCACTGTCAGAGGAAACACTGTTCAACTGTCTGCCGAAGTCAGCCCTCAGGCGCCCGGCGCACCACAAGGAGTCGCTAGAGTGCAATGAGCCCAGTAAAGCCCCCCGGCCAAACCCTCTCCTAACCCGGACAGGCCAATTGTGCACCGCACAGTGGGAATCCCGGTCACGGCCGGTTATGACACAGCCGAACCCCAGGCTGTAGTGACGCCGAAACACTGCGATGCAGTGCCTTGGACCGCTGTGCCACTCGGGAGGACCATGTCATACTTTTTTGTTCCAGACAGCTTCAGATAAATGGGCTACACATACTGAGACAGAGGGGTGCTGTCTCCCTCACTCGGATGATTTCTCAGGTGAGATTTTGCCACTTGCGAATTGACAGACAGTTATGAAGACACAGAGAGACTAAATATAAATAATAATAATTTATTTTTTGGGGTCAAATATTTGTGGAAGCCTGGTTTCCCTTGACATACACGCCAATGGCCAGGAGTTTCCTGTTTGCGATTCATGATGAAATGAAGATGTGTGGAAATATTAGCGGGAAGACATTTAATTCGGTGTCATTGTGTTTTTTTATTTTAATATGCCTATCATATTCAAATAACCAATGAAATACATTTTTATTAATCATTTTAAAAAGCTTCAATTATTTACCTGTGAATAAAGTAATGAAACGAAGATTAAATAAACTATTTAACCATTTAATAACCAGACCTTCATACAAACTAGGCTGAATTTTTGATGCACAACCAAACGTGTTGCTCTATGCTGTCAGCATGCCTACAAGCAAGCCAGTCTTGACGGCCGAAGCGGCACGTGGCAAGTTGCTGCTGTATACTCTACATGGGCCGTCATGGACTTCAATGGGAGAAGGGTGGAGGGCAGCAAAACACAAGCAAGCGGTTCATGGTGCTGGCTCCCTTGAGAGGCTTGGCACTCGAGATGAAACAAGCTGAGGTGTTGAGTGGCTGCTACGCATGGTTGACCAATGAGCAGAGTTAATCTTGTCAACCAATCAACAATGTTTTAATGACAATATCAAATCAAATGTTAATCATCACATGCACAGAATACAATAAACATTACCGATAAATACTTACTCACAAGCCCTTAACCAACAATGCAGTTTTAAGAAAACTGATCTGTTTCACCTGTCTTTGTCCTTTGTCCTTGTCTCCACGCCCCTCCAAGGTGTTGCCCATCTTCCTCTTTATCTCCTACCTGTGTTCTCGGTTTGTCTTTTGCCAGTTCGTTTTGTTTCGTCAAGCCTACGGCGTTTTCCCCATGCTCCTGTCTTTCTCTAGTTCCTGTTTTCTAGCTTTCCCAGTTTTGACCATTCTGCCTGCCCTGATCCTGAGCCTGCCTGTCGTTCTGCACCTTCTCACACCACTCTGGATTACTGATCTCTGCCTGCCCTGACCCTGAGACTGACTGCTGTTCTGTACATTTCTGACTCTGCTCTGGATTACTGACTGCCCTTGACATGTCGTTTGCCTGCCCCCCAGTTATTGTAATAAGCTTTTGTTACTTTGAAACTGTATGCATCTGGGTCTTCTCCTGATGCGTGATAGTACGAACTGGCCATGACAGACCCAGCAGACTCGGACCAGCTCCACAACACTGTCTCCTCCCAAGGAGCCACTATTGGAAGACACAAGGAGTTGCTTTGTGGGCTTATGGAAGGGTTCCAGACCTTGGCCAAACTCCATGACTGTGTATTGAACATATTGCTGGGGAAATTCTGCGCGTTGTCTGTCAGGCAGCCTTCCACGACAGTAACCTCCCAGCCCTTAGAAACCCAGCTGTTAGCAGCATGGCTTCCCTAGCCACCCTGGTTTCTCAAGAACCCCACTTACCTCCCCAGAATGGTTTGCTGGCGAGTCGGGAACCTCGTGCAGTGTTCTCTCATCATCGAGCTGCAGCCCTCTTCCTTCCCCTTGAACCGCACAAAAGATAGCGTGCCTGAACACGCTGATGTCCGGGAGGGCTCTCACCTGGGTTACGGCCATGTGGGAACAACAGTTGGCCATATGCTTCAGTCTGGAGTTCGTGGCAGAGGTGAAGAAGGTTTTTGATTCTCCATTGTCCAGGAGAGAGGTTGCCCAGAAGTTACTCTAGCTTCGGCAAGACTCCCGCAGACTAAGCTGTGAATTTCCACACGTTGGCATCTGAGTGCCTGGAACCCAGAAGCGCAGTTCGACATGTTCCTGCACAGATTATCGGACAAATTAGCATCCCGGGAACTATCAACAGATCTTGACTCACTCATTGCCTTGACCATCTGGATCGATGGGTGGCTACGGGAATGTAGGAAGGAGAGGAGGTCCGACTCCACTCGCCCACCCAAGGATTCCATCTTGCCTCCGAGGCATCCCGGAATTCCCCGACGTCACCGTTGTTGAGAGGACACGAGGCTACCCGAGTTCTCCCGAGTCTCCGAAGTCTGCCGATTCACCTCTTCCCGAGCCAATGCAACTTGGCAGAGCTAGACTGTCACCAGCATAACGTCTACACCGGATTCACACAAAGAGTTGCCTGTATTGCGGGACTACTGGTCATTTCGTGTCCTTCTCCAGGCTCACCGGTAGGGGTGAGTACTCTGGGGGGCCATGCGAAGAACTTTTCCTTTCCCCTTACTCGCACCCCTTTCCATGCGATCCTGTTGTTGGGGAACCAGTGAAAATTTCTCTGGGTACTCATTGAGTCTGGGGCAGATTAGTGTTTTTTGGATGGTACCCTGGTGGTAGAGCTGGTCATCCCCACTCAACCCCTCTCCATTCCCATGGACGTTAGAGCACTGGACGGGTGACCTATAGGCCGGCTCACCCACAATACCACTCCTATCAAGCTACATGGGTCAGGTAACCACAGTGAGGCTATCCAATTTATGCTTATTAAGACTCCTCAGTCAGCGCAGCCTGCCCCAGGACGTCATTCTGTGAGCTTGGAAGTTGCCCTGGACTTCTCTGCCATTCCTGTGGAGTACCAGGACCTCTAGGGTCACTTCACTTCCTCTGCACCGTCCCTATGGCTGCGGGATCAACATTCTCTCAGGCGCTACACCGCCCCGGGGCCGACTGTACTCTGTCGGGTCCGGAAACCAATGCTATGGAGACATACATCGAGGACTCCCGAGATGCAGGGTGTAGCCATCCTTCTGCCTCTTCCCGCCGGCACAAGGTTTTTCCTTGTAGAGAAGAAGCACAAAACCCTGTGCCCGTGCATCGACTACTGGGGCCTCAATGAGGGGACAAGTGGGGACAAGTGGAAGACTTCAACACGGCCAGCGGTCACTACGAATACCTGGTCATGCCCAGATAACCGAATGTTTGTTCCTCACGCTGGCCGCCCCTCGGTCCTGGAGTGGGCCCACTCCTCCAGGCTTAACTGCCACCTGGGCCCTGGTCGGACCCTGGCCTTTGTGCGGCAACGCGTTTGGTGGCCTAACATAGTTCCGGATGTCTCAGTGTTCGTCGCCACCTGCACGATCTGTGCGCAGACCAAGACTCCTCGGCAAGCTCCGGCTGGTCTCCTTCAACCACTGCCTGTCCCTCACTGTCCCTGGTATCACATATCTCTGGACTTCGTCACTGGTCTTCCCCCATCTGATGGAAACACCACCATCCTGACTGTGGTGGACCGGTTTTCCAAAGCCGCCCATTTCATTCCTCTCCTCAAGCTCCAGGGTCCTCAGTTCTCGTCCCGGTTCTGGAAAGCGTTCTGCACACTTATTGGGTTGTTGGCCAGCCTGTCCTCTGGGATCCACCTCAGTCCAATGGCCAGTCAGAGTGAGCAAATCCAGACCTGTAGACAACTCTTCGCTGCCTTGTCTCCGCCAACCCCACCACCTGGAGCCAGTAACATGGGTTGAATACACCCGCAATACCCTCCCCTGCTCTTCCACCGCAGCTCTCACCTTTCGAGTGTTCCCTGGGTTATCAGCCCACACTCTTCCCGGAGCAAGAGGAAGAGGTCGGCATACCCTCGGCCCAGACATTTGTCTGCCACTGTCGTTTGCTTTCCCCATCTCCAAAATCATTCGCCCCTCTGCTGTTCGTCTTCTGTTGCCACGTACCCTCCGTATACATCCCACTTTTCATGTCAAATCAAATCAAATCAAATTTTATTTGTCACATACACATGGTTAGCAGATGTTAATGCGAGTGTAGCGAAATGCTTGTGCTTCTAGTTCCGACAATGCAGTAATAACCAACAAGTAATCTAGCTAACAATTCCAAAACTACTACCTTATAGACACAAGTGTAAGGGGATAAAGAATATGTTCAAAAGGATATATGAATGAGTGATGGTACAGAGCGGCATAGGCAAGATACAATAGATGGTATTGAGTAGAGTATATACATATGAGATGAGTATGTAAACAAAGTGGCATAGTTAAAGTGGCTAGTGATACATGTATTACATAAGGATGCAGTAGATTATATAGAGTACAGTATATACGTATACATATGAGATGAATAAGGTAGGGTAGGGAACATTATATTAGGTAGCATTGTTTAAAGTGGCTAGTGATATATTTTACATCATTTCCCATCAATTCCCATTATTAAAGTGGATGGAGTTGAGTCAGTGTGTTGGCAGCAGCCACTCAATGTTAGTGGTGGCTGTTTAACAGTCTGATGGTCTTGAGATAGAAGCTGTTTTTCAGTCTCTCGGTCCCAGCTTTGATGCACCTGTACTGACCTCGCCTTCTGGATGATAGCGGGGTGAACAGGCAGTGGCTCGGGTGGTTGTTGTCCTTGATGATCTTTATGGCCTTCCTGTGACATCAGGTGGTGTAGGTGTCCTGGAGGGCAGGTAGTTTGCCCCCGGTGATGCGTTGTGCAGACCTCACTACCCTTTGGAGAGCCTTACGGTTGTGGGCGTAGCAGTTGCCGTACCAGGCGGTGAAGTTTGTGAGTGCTTTTGGTGACAAGCCGAATTTCTTCAGCCTCCTGAGGTTGAAGAGGCGCTGCTGCGCCTTCTTCACGATGCTGTCTGTGTGGGTGGACCAATTCAGTTTGTCTGTGATGTGTATGCCGAGGAACTTAAAACTTGCTACCCTCTCCACTACTGTTCCATCGATGTGGATAGGGGGGTGTTCCCTCTGCTGTTTCCTGAAGTCCACAATCATCTCCTTAGTTTTGTTGACGTTGAGTGTGAGGTTATTTTCCTGACACCACACTCCGAGGGCCCTCACCTCCTCCCTGTAGGCCGTCTCGTCGTTGTTGGTAATCAAGCCTACCACTGTTGTGTCGTCCGCAAACTTGATGATTGAGTTGGAGGCGTGCGTGGCCACGCAGTCGTGGGTGAACAGGGAGTACAGGAGAGGGCTCAGAACGCACCCTTGTGGGGCCCCAGTGTTGAGGATCAGCGGGGTGGAGATGTTGTTGCCTACCCTCACCACCTGGGGGCAGCCCGTCAGGAAGTCCAGTACCCAGTTGCACAGGGCGGGGTCGAGACCCAGGGTCTCGAGCTTGATGACGAGCTTGGAGGGCACTATGGTGTTAAATGCCGAGCTGTAGTCGATGAACAGCATTCTCACATAGGTATTCCTCTTGTCCAGATGGGTTAGGGCAGTGTGCAGTGTGGTTGAGATTGCATCGTCTGTGGACCTATTTGGGCGGTAAGCAAATTGGAGTGGGTCTAGGGTGTCAGGTAGGGTGGAGGTGATATGGTCCTTGACTAGTCTCTCAAAGCACTTCATGATGACGGAAGTGATTCGTTTAGCTCAGTTACCTTAGCTTTCTTGGGAACAGGAACAATGGTGGCCCTCTTGAAGCATGTGGGAACAACAGACTGGGATAGGGATTGATTGAATATGTCCGTAAACACACCAGCCAGCTGGTCTGCGCATGCCCCGAGGGCGCGGCTGGGGATGCCGTCTGGGCCTGCAGCCTTGTGAGGGTTGACACGTTTATATGTTTTCCTCACGTCGGCTGCAGTGAAGGAGAGTCCGCATGTTTTGGTTGTGGGCCGTGTCAGTGGCACTGTATTGTCCTCAAAGCGGGCAAAAAAGTTATTTAGTCTGCCTGGGAGCAAGACATCCTGGTCCGTGACGGGGCTGGTTTTCTTTTTGTAATCCGTGATTGACTGTAGACCCTGCCACATACCTCTTGTGTCTGAGCCGTTGAATTGAGATTCTACTTTGTCTCTATACTGGCGCTTAGCTTGTTTGATTGCCTTGCGGAGGGAATAGCTACACTGTTTGTATTCGGTCATGTTTCCGGTCACCTTGCCCTGATTAAAAGCAGTGGTTCGCGCTTTCAGTTTCACGCGAATGCTGCCATCAATCCACGGTTTCTGGTTTGGGAATGTTTTAATCGTTGCTATGGGAACGACATCTTCAACGCACGTTCTAATGAACTCGCTCACCGAATCAGCGTATTCGTCAATGTTGTTGTTTGATGCAATACGAAACATATCCCAGTCCACGTGATGGAAGCAGTCTTGGAGTGTGGAATCAGATTGGTCGGACCAGCGTTGAACAGACCTCAGCGCGGGAGCTTCTTGTTTTAGTTTCTGTCTGTAGGCAGGGATCAACAAAATGGAGTCGTGGTCAGCTTTTCCGAAAGGAGAGCGGGGCAGGGCCTTATATGCGTCGCGGAAGTTAGAATAGCAATGATCCAAGGTTTTTCCAGCCCTGGTTGCGCAATCGATATGCTGATACAATGTAGGGAGTCTTGTTTTCAGATTAGCCTTGTTAACATCCCCAGCTACAATGAATGCAGCCTCAGGATATATGGATTCCAGTTTGCAAAGAGTCAAACACAGTTCGTTCAGAGCCATCGATGTGTCTGCTTGGGGGGGAATATATACGGCTGTGATTATAATCGAAGAGAATTCCCTTGGTAGATAATGTGGTCGACATTTGATTGTGAGGAATTCTAAATCAGGTGAACAGGACTTGAGTTCCTGTATGTTGTTGTGGCCACACCACGTCTCGTTAACCATGAAGCATACGCCCCCACCCCTCTTCTTACCAGAAAGATGTTTGTTTCTGTCGGCGCGATGCGTGGAGAAACCAGCTGGCTGACCCGACTCCGATAGCGTCTCTCCAGTGAGCCATGTTTCCGTGAAGCAAAGAAGTCTCTGATGTCCCTCTGGAATGCTACCTTTGCTAGGATTTCATCAACCTTGTTGTCAAGAGACTGGACATTGGCGAGAAGTATGCTAGGGAGTGGTGCGCGATGTGCCCGTCTCCGGAGTCTGACCAGAAGCCCGCTTCATTTCCCCCTTTTACGAAGTCATTTTTTTGGGTCACCGGCTGGGATCCATTCCGTTGTCCTGGGTGAAAGGCAGAACACAGGATCCGCTTCGCGAAAGTCATACTCTTGGTCGTACTGATGGTGAGTTGACGCTGCTCTTATATTCAGTAGTTCTTCTCGACTGTATGTAATGAAACCTAAGATGACCTGGGGTACCAATGTAAGAAATAACACGTACAAAAAACAAATAAACTGCATAGTTTCCTGGGAACGCGAAGCGAGGCGGCCATCTCTGTCGGTGCCGGAAGTGTGTCTAGGATTAAACTCACACCCCTTGACTTTTTCCACAGTCTGAATTTAACATTTATTAAATTGAGATTTTTTGTCACAATACCCCATTATGTCAAAATGGAAATGTGTTTTTCTACTTTGTTTCAAATTAATACAAAATTAGAAGCTGTAATATCTTGAGTGAATAAGAATTCAACCCCTTTGTTTTGGCAAGTCTAAATAGGTTCAGGAGTGAAAATGTGCTTAAGTCACATAATAATACTCTCGTGGATGTTGATTATGGCAGCCCCCCGCACCTTTCTGATTGCGGAAGACATTTCAGTTTAAGGCAATCAGTTATACAACTGATTAGGTATTCCCCTTTCCCTTTCCTCTGTGCGCAATAATAGTGTTTAACATCATTTTTTAATGACTCCTTCATCTCTGTACCCCAAACATACAATTGTCTGTAAGGTCCCTCAGCAGTGGTGTAAAGTACTTAAGTAAAAACAATTGGAAGTACTACTTAAGTAGTTTTGGGGGGGTATCTGTAATTTATTATTTATAGGTTTTGACAACTTTTACTTTTACTCCACTACATTCCTCAAGAAAATAATGTACTTTCTACTTCAAACATTTTCCCTGACACCCAAAAGTACTCATGGTCTAATTCACACACTTAGAGAACATCCTATCTCATCCCTACTGCATCAGATCTGGTGGACTCACTAAACACAAATTGTTTGTTTATAATCAATGTCTAAGTGTTGGAGTGTGCCCCTGGCTATCCGTAAAATAAAAATTAAAACAAGAAAATGGTTTGGAGCCATCTAGTTTGCTTATTATAAGGTATTTGAAATTATTTATACTTTTACTTTTGATACTTAAGTATATATTAGCAATTACATGTACTTTTGATACTTAAGTATATTTATAACCAAATACTTTCACTTTTACCTTAATAGAAATTGACTCAAGTATCTTTACTTTTACTCAAGTATGACAATTGGGTACTTTTTCCACCACTGTCCCTCAGTCGAGCAGTGAATTTCAAACACAGATTCAACCACAAAGACCAGGGAGGTTTTCCAATGCTTCGCAAAGAAGGGGACCTGTTGGTAGATGGGTATAAAAAAAAGCCAGATATTGAATATCCCTTTCAGCATGGTGAAGTTATTACATACAAAGATACAGGCGTCCTTCCTGGCTAATTTGCCAGAGTGGAAGGAAACCACTCAGGGATTTCACCATGAGACCAATGGTGACTTTAAAACAGTTACAGAGTTGAATGGCTGTGATATGAGAAAACTGAGACTGGATCAACAACATTGTTGTACAGAATAAAATCAAATAAAAAACATGCATCTTATTTGCAACATGGCACTAATGTAATACTGCAAAAGAATTGGTAAAGCAATTAACTTTTTGTCCTGAATACAATGTGTTTTCTTGGGGAAAATCCAACACAACACATTACTGAGTACTACTCTCCATATTTTCAAGCATAGTGGTGGCAGCATTATGTTATGGGTATGCTTGTAATCGTTAAAGACTGGGGAGTTTTTCAGAATGAAAGAGAAACGGAATGGGGGGGTGGGGTGAAGAATTCCAGAGAAAAACCTGGTTCAGTCAGCTTTTCTCCAGACACTGGGAGGTTAATACACCTTTCAGCAAGAAGATGACCGAAAACACAAGGCCAAATCTACATGGGAATTGCTTACCAAGAAGACAGTGAATGTTCCCGAGTGACCGAGTTACAGTTTTAACTTAAAATCTACTTGGAAATCTATGGCATGATCTGAAAATGGTTGTCTAGAAATGATAAACAACAAATTTGACAGAGCTTCAGAAATTTTGAATAGAAAAATTGGCAAATGTTGCACAATCTAGGTAGCGGAATGCACATAGAGACTTACCCAAAAAGACTCACATCTGTAATCGGTGCCAAAGGTGCTTTTACAAAGTATTGACTCAGGGGTGTGAATAATTATGTAAAGATATTTCTGTATTTCATTTTCAATAAATTTGCTAAAATCTCTATGGATGAAAATACCCTCACATTGAAGCTGACCGTCTACACTTTAACCTCATACTCATTGTATCATTTCAAATCCAAAGTGCTGGAGGACAGAGCCAAAACAACAACAAAAGTGTCACTGTCCCAATACTTTTTGGAGCTCACTGTATGTCAGTCAATGACAATCATTCAATTAAGTCAATGTCAGCTGACATTTTTTAGATTGGTAAATTAGTCTAGCCAACTATCAAACTTGTAATAATCATGGTCGAATTACTGACCGGGGCCCCAATTGATTTTGTTAGTTACTATCACTCAGATATAATTTATAAATAGCATGTTTGTCTCTCCACCCCTTGGAAAAATGAGTAGAATTGCAGAAAATTTGATTTAAAACGGCAACATTTTGGCTATGCCCCACAGCAAATTGTGTAGAATTGCAGGAAATTAACTCTAAAATGTTAATTTTTCTCCACTGTCAAGAGGGGGGATGCTCAAATTTAGCAATTGTCAAAATGAGTAAGTTTTGTGTTTATTTAGCAGTACAAAACAGTAGTAGCTAAGGGAAATCCTGTTTTGTTGCGTAGTGAGTCACAAATAACCAATTAAAGGCATTATTTACAGTAACCACACATACAGTGAGGGAAAAAAGTATTTGATTCTAACAACTTGGCTACCCTGCCGTCCCCACGTTAGCTAGCTAGCCAAACAATTAACAATAATCCCAATCCATAGAGTACTAGCAATACAAACCGGTTGTCATAGCTAACTAAAGTAATCCAAATAGGTTCAATGTTAGCTAGCAAGCCAGCCATTGAACTTCAGCTAGCTAGCTAACAGCAAGCTTTAACTTGCCATGAAAACAACTTTCTGACAACATTAGAAACGTATAATATCTGAAACTGTAGCTAGGCTCTTACCCATATACATGGATGAAGGCTTCACGGCAGACTTCAACCCCTTTCATTAAATAAGACGTCCTGTGTCGTTTCCGTTTAGTTTGCACAGCTTGCTTGGCCCGTTGTGTCAAGTCACTCTGCTTCACACTGACCCATTAGAATCATCAGATCTTTCTCCCTCTCTGTCACGGATGCCATGGTTGTCCTTAGTTTGAAGATGTAATCCGGAGACATGTTTAATACAACAGCCTCTATTCGACAGCCTATGCATTTGCAATCAAACGGCAGAATTCGACTAATCTCCTTATCATACTCTGCTTCTACCAGACATGCCACTGATTTCAAAACTCGGTCAACTTCTTCCGTGACAAAACTGTTGATCGTCGTTTCTTCCCTATCACTGTCATCAGAAAACTCTACAATGTCTTCTTCAATGAAAATCTTTTTACCTAAATAAGGGATTTCCTCATCATCTGATTTATTTTCAGAGTCAGAGAGAGTCCGCATGGCACGATCGTCCTCCAGAACGTAGTCCATCACAACTTTTTCCAACTGACCTTTGTAGATAGTAGAGATTTACAACTATTTAACCCTGTTAGTCATTATTGAAGCATGCAAACTACAAAGATAGTGAATATGTGACAACTAGATACAAATATTTTATTTAAACTATTCGTACAAAAATCAAGAGTTGGCTATAAAATGAATATATTACAAACAAAGTGAGTGTGTGTAAGTGTTTGTGTGTGTGTATTATGGTGTGTATTATAATTTCCCATCATAAAAGTGTATCCCCATTCCCCAACTTTTAACAATATCCACAAAAATGTTTAATAAAAAATATATTTTTCTCAGATCTGGCAACCCTCATAAAATTCGACATAGCCTTGTATAAAATTCATTTGAAAGAAATTGTGTAATGTACATGAAAAAGTGGAGCCTTGTGTTAAATGCATTATGAAGAAAATGGTGCAATCTAGGTACAACAAAATATTAAATGTGTTATGAAGAAAATCATGTAGTCCTACTGTTACCTACACGAAAAAATGGCCTTTCTGACTACAAGTGCACCAGTATCCCAAAGTATTAAGCGAAAACAAGCATAGAAAACAGTATTGGCATTAATAAATTTAAAAAAAGACATAAAAAAGGCAGTGTAGAACACCATTGCCCATCATGCATTGCTATAATAACTTTCAAAAGATTGTTCTGAAGTTTACCTCACAAAAATGTAGTTTCCCATAAATGAAGTCACACAGAAATGTGTGTCTTTTCACATTAATTAAGCCACACAAAAATGCACGAAATCTGCTGAAATACTTTTTGTACATATTTGCACGAATTGTGTGTGATATTGTGTTGGCCGAAGAGATGGTCAATAACTTCAAATTCGCATACACATCTCAGAGAAGATGAAATGGTCTAACCACACGGACACAGTGGTGAAGAAGGCATAACAGTGATTCTTAAAAATCAGGAAATTCGTCCTGTCCCCATTTGAACCATGTCCTGTTCTCCCAGCTTCGATCACTCAGACACGGGCAGTACAAAAGCATCATGGCAAAAACTGAAAGACTGGCCAATAGCTTCTATTTTCAGACCATCAGGCTACTGATTAGCCACCACTGGTCTGCTACCAATAGAGCACAAAGCCAGTTGCATGGACACCTACAGCTTACCTCGCCAAACTGTTCTCCTCAGCTGCACATTTTGCAACAGATTTATTTAGCCAGAAAGCATGCTATTGGGCCAGCAGCCTATAAAATGCCCTTACGCATGTGTTCACGCACTGACTCCTCCTGGTCTCTCCAAGGTGCCAACTGACCAATAATCACATTTTGTAGGAGATATTCGATTCAATTGATCTGATGTAGCCTACCATATGAAAATATTTTCCACATAAAAATGTGTCCACAGACCCCAGTATCAACTGTATCATTGTAGTGAGTATGTCTGCCTCAAGCACAATTAACAGAATATGTGTGATTGATTTGATTCTATTTCAATATTAACTTCATGTGTCATTAGACGCTGTATTATGAATAGCAATATGGAATGTCCAAGGTCGAATTGTGATAATGTTTCAATGCAACTGGACAACTGTAGCCTAACAGAAACTCTGTGACAGCATGTCCTGACAAGTATCTCAAACACAGATTTACACTGCCACCCCATGGCCTGCTCTCCCATACCAGGGCTTGTTCGTCCGTCCGTACAGACAGACAGAGGGATGAGAGAGGGTTTAGAAATGTCAGCACTTGGATATGTATATTAGCCCACTGTGTTGTTCACAATTAAATATATGTAGACAAGTTGGTTAGGCCTATTTTATGATTGAACAACCAATATTCACTGAAGAAAGGTATAGTGTATAAAAGCAAGGAAGTAGTCATTTCATTGATAGGCCTAGTCTCTCCTCAAGCAATTTTCATTATTTAGCATGTGGTAATGAGATTGAACAATTTATATGTCTTACTTTAGAAGAGAGGGCCAATAATTAGAAAACTTTTATGTTGTTGAGTCCAATTCTTCTTTCTTATAATGGATAGCTAGCTATTTGATCATTTTTACGAAAAACATTTGCCAAATGTATTAAAATGCGGAAATCAGTGACACATAAAACACTTCCTTGTATTTGTATCCATTTTATTGAAGTATTGCCCAAATTGATAATGACAAACACAAAAAAAAATGACGATACTATTTAGATGACCCCAAACGACACCACTGCGTAAAGTTCGCTGAGTAAACGCAATGCTTGTGTAAGCTACAGTACAGTATAAGCCTTGTGTAACTGCACTTCACAGGGAGGAAAGAGTTAAAGGGTTTCTCTCGAACCTCAGGCTTTCTGTGCATGCGTAAATAAACTAGCCCGTTTTCATAAAATGTCTGAGAATTTCAATGTTCCTGTTCTCTCCAACTGTCAATAGCGCCGCACGCAGAGAAAACTGCCAGGCTATATTGCGTAGGCCTACTCATTAAAACGGATAGTGCGCGCGCTCCTCCTCAGAACTTTGATCTACTCCACACACCCACCTTAATTAACCTATTCTCTGCTAAATAGGCCTACATGTCACAGAGCAGGCCTATTGTTTAATGTCGTAGTGGGTTTTAGAGTGGGGTTAGTACGTTTAAATTAACAGTTATGGCGAAATGGTCGGTTTTACTCTTTTACCTCCAAGGACTGGGTTATCTTATTACTGGACAGCAGCAGCCACCGCGTGAGCGAGTGGGGCCTTGGCGGCAGAGGATTCAGTGGAAGAATAACGGTCAGGTGTACAGTCTAATGAGCACCGGGTCAGAGTATCAACCACTGGCGCGCCCAAGGAGCCAGTCCACGGTATACGTGAGCACTAGGAGGGATGGCACCGGCCAGACGCAGCCTGGAACGCGGGAAGGCAGAGTGGCTCACATAAGATCTGGACGAGTGGAATCGAATTTAGGCGCAGAACATTTACGGGACCAAACCAACAATGTTCTAGATCCTGGATCTGTAGCTCTAGGACATGACAATGGGCAGTACGTGGTGGCCAATGCTCCGCGGCACTCAGGCGCCAGACAGCAACCTGCGGTTCCATACCGAGCGGGAGTGGCGGGGTCCCCTGGCGCACGGCGCTACTCTCCAGAGTACACATACCGAGTCAACGCATCAGTCACCGCGCTGCTCCCCGAGTTCTCCGGTAGCGGAATACCGAGGAGAGGAACGCCAGTCACTCAGGATGCTACCGGGGATGCTCGCTCGGGGGTTCATGCCTCTCCACCCCGGGGAAGCGAGGCAGTGCTTGTGCCGGGTGGAGAATACCAACAGATACGCGCTGAGCCGGAAGCATCCATCTCCAGGCAAACCGCACAAATGGAACATTCCAACTCAGGTTATGTCGTCCCCAACGGCAGGGATGCTCCTCCACTACCCAGACCCGATAACAGTGCTGAGACGTCGATCGAGGCAGCGAGTAACGGCGAGGACATGGTCTCGGACGACCCTAGGAACCCTTTTAAAAACCACCGGAATTCCGTTTTCTACAACATGTACCCCTCCAGAGGCAGAACGCCGGTAGTGCGCACGCGGCGTCCCCCGGCGCCAGCTCCTGGCACTGGATACGGAACCAGATATTTCCAGAATGGTGAGTATGCTAATTGTCGCACGTGTAGAATTTTAAATGTTCCTGGTGCAATCGTTATAGGCGATTATAAAGCCATATTTAATGCCTTATATCATTCCCAAGGGCTCCCAGACCTCGTCCCAGACCCGTATTCCATCCAGGCTGGTGCCTACATCCAGCGGATGCAGATGTACTCGCTGCGCTGTGCAGCTGAGGAGAACTGTTTGGCGAGGTAAGTAGTGCCTATGTGCCTATGCAACTGGCTTTGTGTGCAATTTCTTTTATATTATATGTTATGTTTATCTCTTAATCCACAATACATACACTTTTAGAAAAAAATCAACATTATCCCATTGTCTCTTAAATTCCTGCAGTTATGTGTGGTTAATGTAAATAATGCCTTCAACTGGTCATTTGTGACTCAATAAGCAACAAAGAGGATCTCACTTAGCTACTGTTGTTTTCTACAGCCAATACACTTAAAATGTACTCATTTTGACCATTGCAAATGTTTACTTGATCTGATAGGATGACAGTTAATGTATCTTTCCATATGTGATCTCTCCCAGGTCAGCGAGCACAGCCAGGGACATAGACTACAGAGTACTGCTCCGCTTCCCCCAGAAGGTCAAGAACCAAGGCACAACGGACTTCCTTCCGGTCAAACCAAGACACCAGTGGGAATGGCACAGCTGTCACCAGTAAGTCAATCCGAGTAAATTGCGTATAGGAAGTAGAAAGAACTAGCTCCATTTGTCTCAGGTCTCCCTCATTCCATAGGAATGAGTCACTCCTGACAGGCAATACAAGTCCTTGTGCTGTTAGGGGAATAACCTGTGTGTAAGTGTAACAATCTGCTGCTGTATTTTTTGTGATATCTGTGATCGTTTTGTTTGTCTTGTGTAGTCTCTTAATCATTGTAGGTGTAAGCATGTATTCCTCAATATTCTTCAAAATCACCGTAAATATGACATTATATTTAACATTCATGGAAAATAAATACATGCGTTAGCTATGTTTCCATTAACTTTTACAATCATTTTTTGTCGACATTTAGAAAGTTGACAAACAGATACGACATTTGCCTGCTTACGGTGCATTTCCATTGAATTGTCTTGTGTCGATAAAAACTGTTGGGCGTAATGGTGTCACACCCCCCAAAAAAAGTGTGTTGAATAAAAACAAAGTGTTTGGAGTATTTCCATTATCCACTTAGACTATTTGCGCATTAATTAATACATTCCCGAGATCCTGTAAGCCCTCCCACCTATCATGTCTCAGATAACCCGCAAAAGCCAACATGGAAAGAATGTAAGATTTGACAAATATTTGCCATATCCTAATCATTCTCACGTACCAACATATCGCCAGGGCTCGTACAATGGTGAAACCTACACAACTGTAAATCTGAAATAATTGGATGATGAAACTTGCATACAGCCAACCAGAAAAGCAAGGTGAAGCAGTTCAGGCATTCTCGAAGTCTTGACAAACCTTGTCCTGCAAAGAAACATTTTTATAGTGGACAAATAGATTTAGAAAGCAGTATGCATTTCAAATTAAATGTGGAGTGGAGCTTTGTAGTAATGTGATGACATCAAAATGATTCAGCAATTATTATTTATTTATTTATTTATTTGGTCGAATAAACCTGGGTCAATAGAAACCTGCCTAATGACTTCTAATGTTAGCAGTAGTATTTATACAAAACTTGTTAGCACATATACAAACCAGTCCATGGCTCAATATGATCTACCGGTCAACCATTATGCTAATGCCGGGATGGGCAAGTTTGATGGGGGTGGGAGCCACAAAATCCGAACTCATCATGTGGTGTCACAGTGGCTCACGGGTCTACGTACCCAAATCCATACCAACACATGCAATCAGAGCCAGTCCTAGCCTTTTGGGGGCCCTAAGTGAAGGAGTTTTCATGAAAACAGAGGAGAAAAAAGTGTCTCTGATAATCACATGCTGCTATTTATTGCTGACCAGCAGATGTCACTAATGTGCATTGTGAACAGATAATGAAGTTCAGAGTAATGACCTTTTTTTTCGTCACAATTTGGTGAAAGTGCCGAAGCCTTCAGAACGCCTCACTTACCCATCACTAGTGCTAACATTTTGTAGTCACATTTTCATTTACATACTTTCTTAGATTGTTTTGGAGAGTTTCATCTGCGTGTTTGGTGTGCTCTCACCTGTCTGAGTTTTTGAAGGGCCGTCTTTATACTTGACCATAGAGTTTGCTAGAGGTCACACCTGCCATGCATGGCCTCTGTCCACCCACCTCCATGCATCAGACTGGGTGAATTCTAAATAGTACGGCAGCACAATGTTTGAAGTTCACATTTTGGTTCTGATATTGGGGCCTAAGTTCCTCACACAGTACGTGGCTGTGTGGATGGGGGGGGGTCAAATTCCAAAGAAAGCTGTTGTCTTACTCCCCCAGCAGTCAGGGTTAAATTCCCACTTCCGCCTGTCCAACTTTCACTCCTTTTCGTTCTCCTCCTGTTTTTAACATGTCTAAACAAAGCACAGAAAAAATTAAGGTGTAATTTCACCCCCAGAAAATTCTCTATAGGCCCTAAGATAAGTTGATCTAACATGGGCTTAAATCCATATTTCATTGAGCCCATGTTAAGTCTACTTATCTCAAGTTTGAATCAGGCCCCATGTGCTCAGTGTAACAAGGGTGGTTAAGCACAACTATTTTGTCCTGAAGACTGGCTGATTGGACTCGGGTGGTGTTTTGACAAGCAGGAGACCCAGTGTCTTCTTTAAAATGTTAATCAAAATATTGAATGAAAATCATCAATCAATATGTGTGCTATAAACCAATAGCATAAATTATTGAATGAGAGACACAGTCTGACAAAATATTCTGTTTGTGTTTTGATCCTGCCTTTTACATGAACTGAAACACCAAATAGTGCTTTCACAACTTTCTTAAAAATAAGAAGAACCACTTTGGGTGTTTCAGAGTACATCCACTCTGTTTTGAAATACATTCTGCGTATCATAACAGTTACATTGGGTTTACATTCAAACACCCTCCAAACACCAGATTTCAGCTTAGGTGCACTACTTTTCATGGTTTTACTGCACAACGATGGTATATACAGTATGTAAAAACTCCCTCCTTTCTCCTGCCCTAGACACTACCACAGTATGGATGCCTTCAGTAACTATGATCTGCTGGAGGTCACAACAGGAAGGAAGGTGGCAGAGGGACACAAGGCCAGTTTTTGTCTGGAGGACACGGGCTGTGATGCTGGATTCAGACGCCGCTACGCATGCACAGCACATACACAGGTGAGTACTGCACTACAAACACAACATCATACCATTTTGTGAATCCACAATTGCAGCCCGTACACAGGTACGTATGGTACGGGTACTGCACAAAGTGCTTAGGGCCCCTACTGATGTAACAAAAGGTGAATATGATCCACATTTTGCTATAACTGTGTTTTGTGTTGAACAGGGGCTGAGTCCAGGATGTCATGATACATATGCAGCGAATATTGACTGTCAGTGGATCGACATCACTGATGTTCCTACAGGAAACTACGTCCTGAGGGTAACTACATTATATTGTGTCTGGATTGCATGTGACAAATAAAACATTTGATTTGATTTGTCTAAAGCTTACAACAGGAACTCTCTGTTTGGTAATGATTCACTTGAAATGCATTTATTTTTAGCCTAGTCCGATCTGTATGTGCTTTGGCCATCTCACCGAAGCAGTGTTGTTCACACAAATCTTTATTTTCTTAGGTCACAGTCAACCCCAATTATCATGTGCAAGAGTCAGACTATTCCAACAACGTGGTGAGATGTGATGTCACATACACAGGTACTCAGGTTCAAACACGGAACTGTCGGCTAACCAGGTAAGATTCTCTGTGATTGGCCAATATAATCATATATTCTCTGTGATTGGCCATGATGTCATATATATCAAGGTCTCAGTCCTGCATAGTTTTTACCATCCCAAAGGGCATGTAAGTGCAGAAAATAGAGTCTGGATGGGAAATATAGAGGTTTTTCATAATTGTAATAGCATTACAATTAGTATAATAGCATACAGTGCATCCGGAAAGTATTCAGACCCCTTGACTTTCTCCACATTTTTATTTTACGTTACAGCCTGATTCTAAAATGGATTAAATAGTTTTTTTTAAATTCCTCATCAATCTACACACAATACCCCATAATGACAAAGCAAAAACAGGTTTTTAAACATTCTTGAAAATGTATTAAAAAGAAACAACTGAAATGTCATATTCACCTAAGTATTCAGACCCTTTGTTGAAGCACTTTTGGCAGCAATGACAGCCTCAAGTCTTCTTGGGTATGACGCTACAAGCTTGACACACCTGTACTTGGGGAGTTTCTCCCATTCTTCTCTGCAGATCATCTCAAGCTCTGTCAGGTTGGATTGGGAGTGTCGCTGCACAGACCTGAAAGGTCTCTCCCGAAATTTAAATTGGGTTCAAGTCCAGGCTCTGGCTGGGCCACTCAAGGACATTCAGAGACTTGTCCTGAAGCGACTACTGTGTTGTCTTGGCTGTCTGCTTAGGGTCTTTGTCCTGTTGGAAGGTGAACCTTCGTCCCAGTCTGAGGTCCTGAGCACTATGGAGCAGGTTTTCATCAAGGATCTCTCTGTACTTTGCTCCGTTCATCTTTCCCTTGATCCAGACTAGTCTCCCAGTCCCTGCCGCTGAGAAGCATCCCCACAACATGATGCTGCCACCACCATGCTTCACAGTATGGATGGTGCCAGGGTTCCTCCAGACGTGACGATTGGCATTCAGGCCAAAGAGTTCAATCTTGGTTTTATCAGACCAGAGAATCTTGTTTCTCATGGTCTGAGAGTCCTTTAGGTGTGTAAGGTCCTGGGTGTCGTGGGGGTGAAATCAGCTGCAGGAAAGCAGAGAGTTCAATTAAGTGCTCCTTTAATGCACACACGGTGAACCACGGCCACCCCACTTTTGGGTGCTCAAACAAAATGCCCCAGACACAGGGAACGAAAACAGTCTAGCACTAAATACACAAACACATTAGTCTGTAGCAAACACCAGGGTTAGAATGATCAATCCCGCACAAAGAAACGGGCAGACCGCCGAGCGCCACCCGAACGGGAAGGGGAGCCACCTTCGGTTGGAGTCGTGACAAGGTGCCTTTTGGAAAACTCAAAGCGGGCTGTCATGTGCCTTTTACTGAGGAATGACTTCCGTCTGGCCACTACCATAAAGGCCTGATTGGTGGAGTGCTGCAGCAGAGATGGTTGTCCTTCTGAAAGGTTTTCCCATCTCCACAGAGGAACTGAGTGACCATCAGCTCTGTCAGAGTGACCATCAGGTTCTTGGTCATCTCACTGACCAGTTCCGAACTTCTTCTATTTAAGAATGATGGAGACCATTGTGTTCTTGGGGACCTTCAATGTTGCAGAGATTTTTTGGTACCCCTTTCCCAGATCTGTGCCTCGACATGATCCTGTCTCGGAGCTCTACGGAATATACCTTCGACCTCACGGCTTGGTTTTTGCTCTGACATGTATTGTCACCTGTGGGACCTTATATAGCAGGTGTGTGGATTTCCAAATCATGTCCAATCAATTGAATTCACCACAGGTGGACTCGAATCAAGTTGTAGAAACATCTCAAGATTGATCAATGGAAACAAGATGCAACTGAGCTTAATTTCGAGTCTCATAGCAAAGGGTCTGAATACTAATTTAAATAAGGTATATGTTTTTCTTTGTCATTATGGGGCATTGTGTGTTGATTGATGATGAACATTTTTTATTTGATCATTTTTAGAATAAGGCTGTAACCTAACAAAATGTGGAAAAAGGGAAGGGGTCTGAATACTTTCCAAATACACTGTAAATATGATTTGAGACACTAAATATTTATTAATGTTCATCTCTCTCTTCCTATCTCCACAGGGGTTAAATCTTTCCTTGGAATGTAAGATTCTGAGGTATTTTCCTCTTGTCTCTTGAAGTACTGTAAACTACAACAATCTCAACCAGTTTTTGCGGTTGTAGATGGAGTCGTTTTTATAAAATTGTGTAGCATTCCCCTCAAAACTTAATGTGTTCCTTGGGTTAGGGTGTTATATGTTTGGAAATCAGTTGTAAAAGAGAATTTTTTTTACCCAAAACTTTTGTAACATAGGCATTTACTGAGCATTATTACATGACAATGTATTTATATCGATATGACATTATCCGTTGAAGAAGAGTAATATTTTTGTATTATTTAGCATGATCTTGACAATGGAATGGAAAAAGTACTGTGCTTGAATTAGACTATGCTTGAATAATATTATTTAGATTTTTGATATTTGATCTGCAGTTGTATAGTTAGATGCAGTTGAGTAACCACTTGGTGGCCATAATTAATACGTTGCAAATGCCTGACCTGTATGTGCTAAGTATGAATTAAATAATATATTTCCATTCACTTTGTAAGTGTGTATGCATGTGTGAGCGAATGAAGACATGTTTTATTTTAAATTGTAATGAAACGTTGTTTATATGACGCTCAAACCTGTTAATATTCCAAGTGCTGTTGTTTTTGTTAATGTTGATACAATAAACATGGTGAAGAGTGAGAATATAAAAAATACGTTCACATCTGGCTATTCTTTTTGTCGCATGAAACATTGGGCACCTTTGTGTCCGTTCGATTTTTGTGGAAGGAATTGATCATAAATATACCAACTATATGTTACAAAAAGTGTGTAGGAGGGATATGAGGTATGTTGTTATGCTGCTTTGTAAATACTACAGTATGTATAGACTGAAATTGTCTCATTTTACCTGATGAATGGAGACTGGAAACCTTGGTACTAAGAAGGGTTGGGGGTCAATTCCATTTCAATTCCAGCCAATTTAGGAAGTACGCTGAAATTCCAATTCTCTACAAAGCATTTCAATAAGTAAAATATGCAATTGAAATTTGGCTTACTTTCTGAATGAACTGGAATTGAAATGGAATTGACCCCAACCTTGGTACTGATTGGAGATGAGTGTGTGCAGATTTTGGCTTGGCTGAAATACTAAACCCTTAGAGAGAACCAAACACACAGAGAACCAGACAGTGCAAGCTGCTCTACTGTGGCAGTGTGATCTGTAGCGGTGTGTTTGCTGACAGGGCTCTGTGAAGACAGAGGCCAGAGGATGTGAAGCGGCCCTGCCTTGTCTACTAAAGCACCGCGCAATGCAGAGGGATGAATGAAGCCCTTTTCTCTCTCCACTTGTAAATACCAAGCACACCTTGACTTCTAGTAGCAGTCTCATGGCCTATATCGGGTTAAGAGGTAAAGGGTAGGGTAGGGATAAGGAGTAGAGGTCACATCTCTTAATGTTATTAAGGTTTTTGTACATTATTCCTGACACATTTTGACAGAAAGGATATTTTTACAAGCCTTTTAGATCAAGTGTATTCTGAAATGAAAGAGTTGGTTATTTCACCATGTACCAAACTTGTTATAACACATTTCGTAACTGAAAGAAATGTAACATTGAATAAATAACCCAATTTGGGAACAAAACATGCATATGCACTATTTAAAGTCACCATAGCAGACATAGACTCTGTTGTGAAAGAACAGTGAACATATAAAACGAACAGCAAATGAGCTGTTTTACACTGGACGCCTCTAAGGTGTGTCTGTGCCAGAATAGATTGTCTATGTTATTGAAATTGTCTGCCTGGAAAATCCCCCTCCTCTTTAGTCAACTACATTCCATCCCGTCTGTCTAGGAATTCCAGCCCAATATTTACAGACGGTCAGTGACAATCTGAGTAAAAGCCAGTAGACTAGACTCAATAGAGCATCAAACATTGAACATTTAAACGGTTTGAACAAGAACATTAGATGCTCAGTGCTTGGTTTCTTACACATCTACTGGCAGCCAGGTCTTCTAGAGAGGGCCTGTGCCTTTTTGGATAGGCCTGTCATTTCAAACATGCCATGTTGAAGAGAAGACAGTGTCTGTTTGCTCAGCTGTGAGCCATGCAGCATGAAGAAGAATGCTAGCACCCAGCTCAGACATCTGAGTGGTTCTCCTGGCTAGGGTTTTCAAGGGGAACTAAAGTACATGGAGATGGTTGGCAGCCTCTGCTTAACATCCCTCAGACAATCACATCAACCCAGCTATTGTTGGCGCAACTTGGCAGGAAGGAAAAATCCTTTAATGTGTATCCCAAATGGTACCCAATTCCCTATACAGGCCTACTGCACTACTTTTGATGAGGGCCTATGAGGGTCTGGTCAAAAGTAATGTACTATATAGGGCATAGGAAGCAAGTTGTGACACATACTCCATATTGGGAGACATGACACCATATTGGGCCAACATACAGGTGAAATAGACAGAGAGTAGAACATTGACAAGCTCAAAGAAGCTAACAAAGGCCCCTGAGCTTTCTGCTTGTTCTTCTGTAGTGTAGTTAGTAACTGTTGCTGTTGCTTAACAAATTCCAATGAGGAACAGCCCGTTACTTAGCTAAATGGCAGCTAAATATTTCAGATTAATTTGCTAGCTATGAGCCATGCTGCTGATCCACAAAAATGCTCTGGCAAACACAGACGTTCCCTCCACTGGGGCTGTGTGGAATCGGTGTTAAGGGTTGGCTGGATATTTGCAGGTCAGATTTGACAAAAAAAATGGGCAATGTGAGCAAGGGGCAGGGGCAGGATGCAGTTGTATAGACACAGAGTGCTCCTGGTCTGCGATGTCCTGCAATGTGCTATTCATGCCTGGAGCCGAGTCCAGGGCTGGCCTCCCGAGGCAGGTTGGTTTAGGCACTGAGCAGAGAAATTCCACAGCTACTCTGTCATCTCATTGAGATGAGGAATAGAGCAGAGTTCAGCCATAATATACATCAGGGCTATGGGCCGGTATCCTACAGCGATGTTGTACAACTGGCAGGCAGGCAGGGACATGCAGACATCCCCACTAACATACAGAATTAAATAAACACTAGCTCAGAAGACTTATTAAACCGTGAGACGACATGTCACACACACACTCGCACGCCTCATCCACCTCTGAGTAAAGTCATGTGTGAGGAGGACCGGTGATGAATTCTGTCTGTGTTTGAAGTTTGGTGGTAAAAAAAAAAAAAAAACTCCTTGACACCCACCAGTCTTTGCATTTAAAGTGGGGAAAGTAACAATACTTAACACTTCTATTGTTTACCATCCCTTAATTTAACAAAATCACTCAACCATTATTTGTATGTTGCACACATTCTATGCTGTGACTTGCTTGGGAACCAACCATTATTACACAGTATCTTACAGGCCCAGTGTTGGCAAAAAATATATATTTTCCTGTGTTTTATATGTACAGTTGAAGTCAGAAGTTTACATACACTTAGGTTGGAGACATTAAAACTCATTTTTCAACCACTCCACAAATTTCTTGTTAACAAACTATAGTTTTGGCAAATCAGTTAGGACATCTACTTTGTGCATGTCACAAGTCATTTTTCCAACAATTGTTTACAGACAGATTATTTCACTTATAATTCACTGTATCACAATTTCAGTGGGTCAGAAGTTAACATACACTAAGTTAACTGTGCCTTTAAACAGCTTGGAAAATTCCAGAAAATTATATCATGGCTTTAGAAGCTTCTGATAGTATAATTGACATAATTGGAGGTGGAGTCAATTGGAGGTGTACCTGTGGATGTATTTCAAGGCCTACCTTCAAAATCAGTGCCTCTTTGCTTGACATCATGGGAAAATCAAAAGAAATCAGCCAAGACATCAGAAAAAAATTGTTGACCTCTACAAGTCTGGTTCATCCTTGGGAGCAATTTCCAAATGCCTGAAGGTACCACGTTCATCTGTACAAACAACAGTACGCAAGTATAAACACCATGGGACCACACAGCCATAATACCGCTCAGGAAGGAGACGCGTTCTGTCTCCTAGAGATGAACGTACTTTGGTGCGAAAGTGCAAATCAATTCCATAACAAAAGCAAAGGACCTTGTGAAGATGCTGGAGGAAACAGGTACAAAAGTATCTATATCAACAGTGAAAAACTAGTCCTATATCGACATAACTTAAAAGGCCACTCAGCAAGGAAGAAGCCACTGGTCCAAAACCGCCATAAAAAAGCAAGACTACCGTTGGCAACTGCACATGGGGACAAAGATCGTACTTTTTGAAGAAATGTCCTCTGGTCTGATGAAACAAAAATAGAACTGCTTGGCCATAATGACCATCGTTATGTTTGGAGGAATAAGGGGGAGGCTTGCAAGCCGAAGAACACCATCCCAACCGTGAAGCACGGGGGTGGCAGCATCATGTTGTGGGGGTGCTTTGCTGCAGGAGGGCCTGGTGCACTTCACAAAATAGATGGCAACATGAGGAAGTAAAATTATGTGGCTATATTGAAGCAACATCTCAAGACATCAGTCAGGAAGTTAAAGCTTGGTCGCAAATGGGTCTTCCAACTTCAACTGTTCATTTGAATGGACTGGTCACTGTGCAAAAGTTGAGGATTGTGCCATATTTATTTCTATTAGGCTAGATATTTTTCTAAAAGTAATCTCTATGCCTATGCACATGCATGTATGTTCAACTAGTTTGAATTCAGAAAAATGCTCAGTTATTAAAAAAATACTTTTTTGTTTCAATCAAGAAATCATCTTGTCTATTTCAAGTCATCTCTCATTGATCGAGACAAGTGTCTGTCATCATGACATGCGGCACTTTGGGATGAACACTCGCCTGTCTCGATCAATAAGAGAAAACTTGAAATAGATAAGATGATTTCTTGATTGAAACAAAAAAGTGTTTTAATAATGGAGCATTTTCTCAATTTAAACAGACCTCCTGTAACTGGACACGGACATTTTAAGACTCCTGTTTCCACAAATCGAGGATGAAGACAGCATCGCCGAGCTAAGGTTGGTCAAAAATGGTCAGTGCTACACCAAACAGGACCTGTCCTATTACTCCCAGTAATGGATACCAAAAATGTTTCATTAAATCACATTATCTGTTGTAACAATCTGTAGATACAGTTCTCTGCACTTTACTACACCTGTGACACTGAACTGTACTACACTGTTTATACTGTATTTTTTTGTTTGTTACTTTTACCATATAACATTCTTGTTGTATACCCAGTTCTCTTTTTGAGTTAGTATTACATATTGTACACTCCCCTGTATTTTAGACTTTGATAAATATTCTTTGGATGTATCTGAATGTCTAACATATGTTTGTGGAAGAAGAGTGCTTCTGACGAATGGTCTTGTACTCTCTGCTGGATAAGCTGGATAAGACTACCAGAAGTGGTGTAGGGCTAGCAGACCTTAACCACCACCTGTTTGAGCTCTTGCAGAATATGGTTGTTGTGTTAACATTTTACACTTTTTGTGTAAGGGATGTAGGGAAACACGCTTTTTTTGGTAAAGGTGTCGACCTGTGGGAGCTAAGTGTATAGAGACAGACGAGTGTATTGTTTAGGGACAATTAGGGACATTGGGAGCTGCTTTTTAGATAAAAGATCAGTCAACAAAGTGAATTGGCTGGGAAGGCAGTTCTTACACAGTATGTATTGTTGTGCAGTGGCATGTATTTATTGATGCCAAGGCTTCCCCATCTCTCTGTTTCATAAATTTCCTTCAGAAGCTGAATGAAACACCGTCCCTCTGTCTCCCTCTGTCTCAGTATGTATTTTGATATTGAGATAAAAAATGACTGAATTTGACCTATAATAAACTAAATAATGGAGTTACCCATACATTTTTTTTATTATATAAAAATGAGAAAGTAGTAGTGAAAAATTGTAAGATTATAGCAAAAATAATGTCCTCAAACTTTCAGGACAGAGATACACAGCCTATTCCCGGATTATGTCTGAACGATCCCTCTTTTAGCCTCGGCAGAAGCTAAAATCTCTTGATTTGATCGCTAGGTTTTGAACAAAGGTCGCTATGTTGATAATTACTTTGTTGAAGGAAATGTACTTTAAACGGTTGTAATATGTTGTTGTCCCAACTAGCTATCTTAAGATGAGTGCACTAATGTAAGTTTCTCTGGATAGGAGTGTCTGCTAAATGACTAGCATTTAAATGTAATAGGATTTTACATAAGGGGTCCACTTTCATATACATTGTTTAGTTCGCTTGCTCCCTCCCTTTAAAAAAAAGTATCTGTTAAAAACATTTTTTAAATAGTATGACCTTAATTTCCAGAACTAAATGGCCAGATGCAAGGTGAAATAAACAACAATATGTGGAAGAGTCTATACCATAGTCAAACCTTGTGGTTTTAGCACCCAGCTGCTGTTCAGGACAGACAGACAGACATATCCTATAAGACAGGCAGTCGGACAGTCGAACTGACCCTATAAGGCAGGCGGACGGACGGACGGACGGACCGACCGGCCAGCCGGCAGACACACAGACACACAGAACTACTCAGGAAGTCTGTACTTTTTCCCCTGACTGGAACCTCACCAGACACCAGACACAGCCAACAGTAAGAAGTAAGAATACCTTCCTGGTTATCCACACCTGCAGTATTAATAGCTTATAGGGTATGCTGGTATGCCTATCCATCCTACTCCTGTATTAGTTCTGGGTGGAATCAGTCAACAGTCCAACAGGAGGTGTCAGTAGTTGTTATAGAAGAGAGTCTAGGTGTGTGTCCCAAATGTCACCCTATTCCTATTCCCTATGTAGTGCACTGCTTTTTGGGCTCTGGTCAAAAGTAGTGCACTATAGGGAATAGGGCGCCATTTGGGAGTAGGACAGTCTAGTAGCGTTGTTCTTGGTTCCAGCCACTGTCAGACATACCAGAGTCATTTCACTGTTTACATAGGAGGCACAGCCAACAAGTCAACAGCGTCCCGGCTAGTGCCATGTGTCTGAGGAGATGAATAGAGGAGAGATACTGTATGCAGACAGCCTTGGCTGAGTAGTCAAAGTAGAGTGATTTGTTCAAAGCTTCCAGGGGCTTTATGTGTCTGTGTTATTATATATATTTTTATTTATTTCACCTTTATTTAACCAGGTAGGCAAGTTGAGAACAAGTTCTCCTTTACAATTGCGACCTGGCCAAGATAAAGCAAAGCAGTTCGACACATACAACAACACAGAGTTACACATGGAGTAAAACAAACATACAGTCAATAATACAATAGAAAAATAAGTCTATATACAATGTCAGCAAATGACGTGAGATAAGGGAGCTAAAGGCAAAAAAAAGGCCAAGGTGGCGAATTAAATACAATATAGCAAGTTAAACACTGGAATGGTAGATTTGCAGTGGATGAATGTGAAAAGTAGAAATAGAAATAAAGGGGTGCAAAGGAGCTAAATAAATAAATAAATACAGTAGGGGAAGGGGTAGTTGTTTGGGCTAAATTATAGATGGGCTATGTACAGGTACAGTAATCTGTGAGCTGCTCTGACAGCTGGTGCTTAAAGCTAGTGAGGGAGATAAGTGTTTCCAGTTTCAGAGATTTTTGTAGTTCGTTCCAGTCAACTGGAAGGAGAGGAGGAATTGGTTTTGGGGGTGACCAGAGAGATATACCTGCTGGAGCGCGTGCTACAGATGGGTGGTGCTATGGTGACCAGCAAGCTGAGATAAGGGGGGACTTTACCTAGCAGGGTCTTATAGATGACCTGGAGCCAGTGGGTTTGGCGATGAGTATGAAGCGAGGGCCAGCCAACGAGAACGTACAGGTTGCAGTGGTGGGTAGTATATGGGGCTTTGGTGACAAGGTCGGATGGCTCTGTGATAGACTGCATCCAATTTATTGAGTAGGATAATGGAGGTTATTTTATAAATGACATCGCCAAAGTCGAGGATTGGTAGGATGGTCAGTTTTACGAGGGTATGTCTGGCAGCATGAGTGAAGGATGCTTTGTTGCCAAATAGGAAGCCAATTCTAGATTTAACTTTGGATTGGAGATGTTTGATGTGAGTCTGGAAAGAGAGTTTACAGTCTAACCAGACACCTAGGTTTTGTAGTTGACCACATATTCTAAGTCAGAAGCGTCCAGTAGTGATGCTGGAAGGGCGGGCAGGTGCAGGCAGTGAAAAGCATGCATTTAGTTTTACTTGTATTTCAGAGCAGTTGGAGGCAACAGAAGGAGAGTTGTAATGACATTGAAGCTCGTCTGGAGGGCTGTTAATACAGTGCCCAAAGAAGGGCCAGAAGTATACAGAATGGTGTTATCCGCGTAGAAGTGGATCAGAGACACACCAGCAGCAAGAGCGACATCATTGATGTATACAGAGAAGAAAGTCGGCCCAAGAATTGAACCCTGTGGCACCCCCATAGAGACTGCCAGAGGCCCGGACAATAGGCCCTCTGATTTGACACACTGAAAAGTAGTTGGTGTACCAGGCAAGGCAATCATTTGAGAAACCAAGGCTATCGAGTCAGCCGATGAGGATGTGGTGATTGACAGAGTCGATGAATACGGCTGCACAGTAATGTCTCTTATCGATGGCGTTTATGATGTCGTTTTGGACCTTGAGCGTGGCTGAGGTGCACCCATGACCAGCTCTGAAACCAGATTGCATAGCGGAGAAGGTACGGTGGGATTCGAAATGGTCGGTAATCTGTTAACTTGGTTTTCGAAGACCTTAGAAAGGCATGGTAGGATAGATATAGGTCTGTAGCAGTTTGTGTCGAGAGTGTCAGCCCCTTTGAAGAGGGGGATGACCACGGCAGCTTTCCAATCTTTCAGAATCTCAGATGACACGAAAGAGAGGTTGAACAGGCTAGTAATAGGGGTTGCAACAATTTAGGCAGACAGTTTTAGAAAGAAAGGGTCCAGATTGTCTAGCCTGGCTGATTTGTATGGGTCCAGATTTTGCAGCCCTTTCAAAACATCAGCTGACTGGATTTGGGAGAAGGAGAAATGGGGAAGGCCTGGGCGAGTTGCTGTGGGGGTTGCAGTGCTGTTGACCGGGGTAGGGGTAGCCAGGTGGAAAGCATGGCCAGGCGTAGAAAAATGCTTATTGAAATTCTCAATTATAGTGGATTTATCGGTGGTGAGTTTTCTATCCTCAGTGCAGTGGGCAGCTGGGAGGAGGTGTTCTTACTCTCCATGGACTTTACAGTGTTCCAAAACTTTTTTGAATTTGTGTTGCAGGAAGCAAATGTCTGCTTGAAAAAGCTAGCCTTGGCTTTTCTAACTGCCTGTGTACATTGGTTTCTAACTTCCCTGAAAAGTTGCATATCACGGGGGCTGTTCGATGCTAATGCAGAACGCCACAGGATGTTTTTGTGTTGGTTAAGGGTAGTTACGTCTGGAGAGACAATTCTAGATTCCAGCATCATGAGGAAGTAAAATTATGTGGATATATTGAAGCAACATCTCAAGACATCAGTCAGGAAGTTAAAACTTGGTCTCAAATGGGTCTTCCAAATGGACAATGACCCCAAACATACTTCCAAAGAGCTAACGGATATCTGACGACCGCCAACCGTGGTTAGCTGAATACTAACATTAGCCAGTAAACTGGCTAGCTTCTGGCTAGCTTTTGGCTTGCTTCTGGCTAGCTTCTGTTGTGGATTTCAGATTTGAGGTGAATAATACTTTTTTATATATAGATCTATAGAGATCTATATAGATCTTGATCTAGATCCAGCGGATCAAGATCCTGTACCAGCACTGCAGAGAAGTCAGTCAACTTGGCTTTGAAGAGGAGATTTAAATGTTTTATTCTGACCTGGGCCTCCATGGCCTGTCTTTACAAATCAAAATATGTATTTGTGTAAAACATTGCAAAAGAATAGGAGAACTAGAAAAGTCACACAATTTTGTATGAGAGCAACTTAATGACCAAACATGCTTAGCTATTGAATAGGATGAGAGGTGGTTTCTCATCATTTGGAAGATTTCTACATTGTAATTATTGTTTTGCATAAGTGCTAGAATGATAAGGAAACCATATAGAATGTGGTTGAACAGTGCACATTAGTTTCGAACTAATTTGAACATCCAAAAGATTTTCCTGCAAGTGACTAAAAGTAGGCTACCTCTGCTACGGTACCTTAGAACAGATGTGTGTGCGTCTTTGACCTTGTGGCTCTCCCTAATCCTCAGTGGCTTAGCCTCTACTCACAACCTCACCCCTCTCGCCCAATCACCACACAATCACTCTTTCCAGGACAGTCTGAGCCTGCATCCCTGGTCAAAAGTAGTGCACTACATATGGAATAAATAGGGTGCCATTTTGGACAAAGCGTCTGAGACACGGCCAGAGACACGTAACTACTGTACCGTGTGGCGTTCCTGCGGGTGTGACTAACAGTTTGTAGTGGTACACACTCAGTACATTCGTCATCGGTCAACAGGGCTTGACGTCAACAGAGGAGAAAGAGAGCTCTTCTGTGGTGAGGGTGGAGGAGACTGGAGTGACAGGAGGAAACAGGGTTTGTAAACCACAGAGAGAGCTGGACACTGAGCAGACTTGGATTCAAATACTATTTGAAATAATTTCAAACACTTTATCTGTGCTTGATTGAGCTTGCGTGGCTTACTGGGCCCAATAGAATAGTTTCAAAACTGTAAAACCCGTCCGAATTGGTGAAACTCTCAGACAAGACTTAAATAAACAGAGAGACAGAGAGGTTAGCAGGCCTACGTGCAGACGGCTCCAACACACAGCAGTCTGTGCCATGGCATAAAGACAGCAAGAGACATACAGGTTGCGTTCCAAATGACTCCCATCATAGGGCTATGATCAAAAGTAGTGCACTATATAGGGAATAGGGTGTAATTTGGGATGTAGGCAAAGGCAGTTTAGACCCTAGTGCCATGAAATACAGAGAGTCAAGTGGAGAAGAAACATACTGAGACAGACTACTGTCTTCCATTGGTGCCATACCAGAACATAAATCATTTCAAATCAAAATCAATGTCCATTATTAGGTCATTGTTGTTTTTTAATCCATACATAAATGTAACAAATGTAAGACATTCAGTTGTCAATATGAATTATTTATATTTGGATGTTTCGGACAGTACAATTTTCTAATATCTCAGAACATTTTAAAATAAACATTTCTAAACATGAATATAGATACTATAATCATATAACTTCCAACATCGATTCTCATTTTTCAACAGATTCTTTGGTTGATAACCTTTGTTGTATAATTCAAGTAGGGTTTAGTTATGAATATAATACTTTATTGTCCAACTTGTATCAGAAATGTGTCTTTTTGCTGTTTTAAGTTATATATGTTAGGTTGAAGTGCTTGCTGCATGCTGTGTCTCAGGTCTGTGCATCTCATTCTGTAATGTGGAATCCCCTTCCCCTCCTGTCTGTCTAGAGCGTTCACCCTTGGAAATACCCCCATCTTCAGGCCAAGCTCTGTCTCTGTGTCCATCACTGACTGAAGTAATCTCTTCACCACGTCAGGGCTCCTGAGGAAGACAACAACACAGCACTTAAAATTGCAATCTACAATACAACTAATGGTCAATGGTCATTTAAATTAATGATATACAGTGCCTAAACCAGGATTTGCTCTAGAATTTTGCCTGTGCTTAACTTTATTAAGATTATTTTTATCCTAGACAACCCCCTAGTCCTTGCCGATGACAAGCATACCCATAACATGATGCAACCACCACAATGCTTGAAAATATGAAGAATGGTACTCAGTGATATGCTGTGTTGGATTTTCCCAAAACATAATGCTTTGTATTCAGTACATAAAGTTAATTTCAGTTCCACGTTCTTGCAGTTGCCTTATTGCAAACAGAATGCATGTTTTGGAATATTCTGGACAGGCTTCCTTCTTTTCACTCTGCCATTTAGGTTAGTATACCCCCCCCTTGGGTTGTGCCGTGGCGGAGATCTTTGTGGGCTATACTCGGCCTTGTCTCAGGATGGTAAGTTGGTGGTTGAAGATATCTCTCTAGTGGTGTGGGGGCTGTGCTTCGGCAAGTGGGTGGGGTTATATCCTTCCTGTTTGGCCCTGTCCGGGAGTATCATTGGATGGGGCCACAGTGTCTCCTGACCCCTCCTGTCTCAGCCTCCGGTATTAATGCTGCAGCAGTTTATGTGTCTGGGGGCTAGGGTCAGTTTGTTATATCTGGAGTACTTCTCCTGTCTTATCCGGTGTCCCAAATGAATTTAAGTATGCTCTCTCTAATTCTCTCTTTCTCTCTTTCTTTCTCTCTCTCAGAAGACCTGGGCCCCAGGACCATGCCTCAGGACTACCTGCTGTCCCCAGTCCACGTGGCCGTGCTGCTGCTCCAGTTTCAACTGTTCTGCCTGCGGCTATGGAATCCTGACCTGTTCACCGGACGTGCTACCTGTCCCAGGCCTGCTGTTTTCAACACTCTATAGGCAGCAGGAGTGGTAGAGATGCTCTTAATGATCGTCTATGAAAAGCCAACTGACATTTACTCCTGAGGTGCTGACTTGCTGCACCCTCGACAACTACTGTGATTATTATTATTTGACCATGCTTGTCATTTATGAACATTTGAACATCTTGGCCATGTTCTGTTATAATCTCCACCCGGCACAGCCAGAAGAGGACTGGCCACCCCTCATAGCCTGGTTCCTCTCTAGGTTTCTTCCTAGGTTTTGGCCTTTCTAGGGAGTTTTTCCTAGCCACCGTGCTTCTACACCTGCATTGCTTGCTCTTTGGGGTTTTAGGCTGAGTTTCTGTACAGTACTTTGAGATATCAGCTGATGTACGAAGGGCTATATAAATAAATGTGATTATAAATAGATTTATCCTATCACAGCCATTAAACGCTGTAAAAATCATCTTTGTGGTGAATGGGTGTATTGTTACACTATCCAAAGTGTAATTAATCACTTCACCATGCTCAAACGGATATTCATTGTCTGCTTCTTCTTCTTTTTTACCCATCAACCAATAGGTGCCCTTCATTATGAGGGATTGGAAAACCTTCCTGGTCTTTGTGGTTGAATCTGTGTTTGAAATTCACTGCTCGACTAAGGGACAATTGTATGTGTGGGGGTACAGAGATGAGGTAGTCATTCAAAAAATCATGTTAAACACTATTAATGCACACAGAGTTCATGCAACTTATTATGTGACTTGTTAAGCAAACTGTTACTCCCTGAACTTATTAAGGCTTGCCATAAGAAAGGGATTGAATACTTAATGACTCAAGACATTTCAGCCTTTCATTATTTATGAATTAGTAAAAATTATTAAACATAATTCCACTTTGACATTATGGGGTATTGTGTGTAGGCCAGTGACAAAAAAAAGAGTAAGAAAGTATTAACACCCCTTGACTTTTTTTCCACATTTTATTGTTACAGCCGGAATCCATTTTAAATTCCGGCTGTAACAATAAAATGTGGAAAAAGTCAAGTGGTGTTAATACTTTCTGAAGGCACTGTTTTGGTTAAAAACATAACTAAAATTACCAATAGTGGCTTTACATTCTGTATCAAGAGCATCTGCCCAGAAGGGTTGGGGTCAATTCCATTTAAATTCTTACAATTTCAGCTCTCCTGCTGAATTGAATTGACCTTGTTCCCCAGTGTAGCCAATAAATTGATATACATTTAACTCCCTAGAGTCTATTGACACACGAGTGCACAAATCTATGTAACATAATAAAAAAATTCACATCAAAATCCATCAGTTTAAGCTAGAGCTGTCATGTTTTTGCATGGGCTGCTTCTCAATCCACAGCATCCACCTATGTCGCCCTTCTGCATCTGTGGTGGAAAGTGGCAGAGCTTACAGCTCTGTTTGTCAGACTAGGAAATCCCAAAAATCGGTCTTCTCATGAAAACGTCTGTAGCATCCGAAAGGTTTAGCCTACACACTAATATGTCAGCTTGGAACTTCCCCTCCCAACGCCTTAGACTTTTAAGAATGTATTTCTCCTTCCATAAAGGCATTTCTGTATTGTACAGTCTTTAATTAAGTAGTGATGGAAACTTAGATAGTGTCAAGGAGGATGAACTCATAGGTTAAGTACGTGTCCTTGTTGTTCAGCCTTGCTACTGTAGATGGAGGAGTAGGAATATAAGATAAAAGGTCATGCCTCCAATGTATAAGTCCAATATGAGTCCAATTAAATCTCTGCCTGTTATTTCTTTCATCCAAGGCTAATCCTACAAGTACAATATGTGCTTTTGAGGACAACAGAGAAGAGGAGCGGTAATAGATAAAAAAGAAAATATCTACAGTAAAACGAGTCCTATATCGATATAACCTGAAAGGCCACTCAGCAAGGACGAAGCCACTGCTCCAAAACGGCCACAAAAAAAGCCAGACTACGGTTGGCAACTGCACATGGGGGAAAATATTGTACTTTTGGGAGAAATGTCCTCTGGTCTGTTGAAACAAAAATAGAACTGTTTGGCCATAATGACCATCGTTGTGTTTGGAGGAAAAAGGAGGAGGCTTGCAATCTGAAGAACACCATCCCCACCGTGAAGCACATGGGTGGCAGCATCATGTTGTAGGGGTGCTTTGCTGCAGGAGGGACTGGTGCACTTCACAAAATAGATGGCATCATGAGGAAGTAAAATTATGTGGATATATTGAAGCAACATCTCAAGACATCAGTCAGGAAGTTAAAACTTGGTCTCAAATGGGTCTTCCAAATGGACAATGACCCCAAACATACTTCCAAATTTGTGGCAAAATGGCTTAATTAAGGACAACAAATGAATTGTCATAAAGTACAATTTTAAAGATTACCTTCACCTAGATACTTATTTGGTGAAAGCCACAGGCCTTTAAAAATAATGAATTAAACAACCATGTCTCTCTTACTAACAAATTTAGTCATGGGTGGTAACTTCACTATTCCATCAAAAAGAAAAGGCACCATATGAAATATGCAATTTAGGATTTACACCATACAGTGTTAAAACAACATCCAAAATGACTTGCTGCAACAGTGTTTTGTTTAACACTAATAGGAGTTAACTTTAGATCAACACTAGTGTTGAATATAAATAACATTGTGAGTGTTACTTACCCCATAGTGTTACATTTCAGTAACACTGGCAAGTGTACTGCAGTGTTAATTTTTTACATGGCAGAGTTTTACGTTAACACTCAATATTAACACTATAATCAGAATACTGTAGACTAGCACCATATGTAGGCTGAGATGGTGTTAAAATGCACTCTTTACTGTAAGTGTAAGTTTAACACTGCAAAATGTATTGCGTAGAAAATAACCATAGTTGTGTAGTACAAGCGATTTACAAGAAACAATTTCTACAAAAAAATCTATCTACTTCTCCATTATTTCAAAGCCTATTTTCAAAGCTTTAACCAGAAGTCACAGGCCTTTTCTCCCTGGAAGCTGTTTTTTATATCCACAGCGTCTTTGACTCTCGCCATGTTAAACAATGTCTAGAACTGCTCATGTTTATGTGACCATCTCAAATATAACAAGCTAGCGTTTGGTTTGCCTCATTCTGCTCTGATATCTGCCCAAAGGCGTTATGATTAAAACCAGATTGTGCTTGCCCAACTCACAGACACAAGGCACAGGCCAGAAAAAAAATAGATTGCAGTTACACATATTCTGCACAAGAGGGAAGTACAGTATCTTCACAAAAGGGAACGCTCACTCTCTCTTTCTCTCTCATTATTTTCTTTTTAGTCCAGTTGATAAGCTAGAAAATTGTTCAATGTGGTATAGAAGCGTGAAAACTGACACATAACTTTTCATGCTGAAAAAAACTCATATTGTGCCATTTTAGCCAAGCCTCAGGTTGGCTTGTAGCACCATTTGTGAATATACATTTACCTGTATTGACATTTTGAGTCTACATGGCCCCAACAATAGCTTTAAATGTTTGTATTGGTTTGGGGAACACATTCAATCAACCAACAGCATATGGCCTTTGTTTTTTCCTTCATGATCGCAACAATTATGAAAAACCATCAGAAAACTCAGTATAATGTTGATATTTTCACTTTTAAAGTGGTTTATTAAATACAAAGTTTCATGCTGCTTATATATTATATATACTACGGCACTTTTAAGAAATGTGACATGAAATCTGATGTCCCTTTATGTTAAGATCACAAAACTTTTACAAAAAGCCAGGATATGTTCAAATAAATATATCCAGCTACAGTGTACATATTTAACCAATTACACTCTAGGATAACAGTTTTACAAAATGGCCAACCAGCTCCATGGGTGTAAAAGTGTAAAAGGTGACTTTGTATTTAATACACAACTTTGAAAGTGAATGTAACGATGTGCGCTGAGAGTCGGGAAGCAAATTCAGGGAGTGAGTTTTTTTATAAATAAATGAAACAAACATGTAACACAAACAACGCATAGATATGACCCAAGAACTGAAACAATGACGCCTTGGGAAGGGACCAAAGGGAGTGACATATATAGGGCAGGTATATGAAGTCCAGGTGAGTGTCATTATGCGCTGATTCGCGTAACGATGGTGACAAGTGTGCGCCATAACGAGCAGCCTGGTAACCTAGAGGCCGGAGAGGGAGCACACCTGACAGTGAAAATATAAAAATCTTACTACAATTTTTTATGTTTTTTAATCAGTTGCGATCATAAGTAAAAAATTACATAAAAAGGCCTTATGGTGTTGGTTTATGGAATGTGTTCCACAAACCAATACAACACTTTCAAGCTATTTTGGGGCCATGTAGACCCAACACAGGGGAAGCGTTGACCCAAAACATCAATAAATTTAGTGTACTAGGGGGTAACTAGCCCCCTGGGGTAACTGCTCGCACCACTGTAATTCATATTAAGATCACTTTCCCTGGCTGCCACTGCTTTTGCTCAACAAAAAATGTCCTCTGTGTCATCACAGCTTTTGGAGATATTTCAACAAAATAATTTTGTGATAAGTTTATCACATTTTTTTACATTTTGAAAAAGTTATCGATATATTCCAATGAAGTAAGATCTATAATTTGTTTTTAAATATACAAGTAGGAATGCCTTAAGATCCACTTGTTTAGATAAAAAAAATGTAGATACTTTTCTTGTAAATTAGTAAAATGTTGGATGAGTGTGTCGTGTCTGTGACTATCATTAAGTGTAGTCTTAACATTCTGTACACTCCCCTTGTCCGAAGGGTAAAAAATGACCCACCTTCGCTCAACCCCTAAAATAAAGCGCTTCATTGAATTTTAAACCACTAATCGATTTTGCATGAAGAAATATCCTGTCATTCATCACAAACTTGGTGAATATCTGGGTTTTCCATCTTCACAATGCAGAAAGACTGCATTTAGTCAGTGGACACTCCTCGTTTTTATTACAACACACCTGTCATAATTGTTTTCTTTACTAAAGTAGAGGTTTACAATTATTATTATTATTGCTAAAGGTACTGCATAGGTCAACTCTAATTAGCACATATAGGACAGTATGCAAGTGTGTGTGCATGGACTTTGCATATGTATTTCTCACATGTGCAGCACATAGTATTTGTTTTACAGTCATTCTTTGGGGGCAGAATTGGCAACTCCTCCTCTAGCCTGTCCCAGCTGCAGCCTCAGGTGGATCAGGACAGGATTCAGTCCCCTGAACAGCTTTCACAAGCGCTGCAGAGGCTGCTGTGTGGGGGAGGCACTCCCTTCTTTGAATGTGTGGGGTTATAAGTGCCTTTTCCAGCTGCTCCAGGAACACCCTCCTCTTGTTCCGCTTATCAGGCATCCAGGTAGGGTTGATCTTGTTCCATATCACGAAGGCATTGTATGAGGACACATCAATTATGTTATGGAAGATAACCAGGGGCCAGCGGGCAGTCATCCTCCTGAAGCTGTAAATTCCAATCACCTTGTCCCGGTTGTCCACTCCTCCTTTGTTGTGGTTGTAGTCCAGGATGATGGCCGCCCTCACGATCATTGATCTCAGCCGTTTTGTGCAGTGTGCTCAGGAGGACCACATTCTTGTTCCTCTTTGGGAGGTAAGAAACTAGAGTGGTGGTGGAGGTGAAGGCAAACGTTGATGAGAAGGCATCTCTCCCCCTTGTTGCGAGGAGTGCAGGGGGGAGCTGAGGCTTGTTCTTTCTAACTGTGCCAACCTTGTGATCTTCCTCTTCAGGAGCTGCTGGCTGAGTTCATAAGAGGTGAAGAAATTGTCACACGTGACATTTTGCCCCCTCAGTCCATCTGTCACATCAAGCACAACCCGCATCCCCTGGATCTTCTCTGGGCCTCCTCTGAACGGCCTCCCTGTGTAGACTTGCATTTTCCAAGCGTAGCTGGATTGTGCATCACAGGCCACCCATATCTTGATGCCATACTTTGCTGGCTTGCTGGGCATATACTGTCGGAAAGGACAGCGACCTTTTGACAAAAGAGATTACTATCAGTAATTAGTATCAGTGTCACAGAAAACAATCACATAAATCAATTATATTACAGCAATACATAATAAAATGAACAGTGAAAATCACTTACATTACAGATATGAAAATAAAAATGTACCTCTGAATGGAACCAGTTGCTGCTCCTGTTTCTTCAGGCCCAGGGTTGTAGAGGCATGACAGATACTCCACCCGCTTCTCCCAGACCTCTTATGGCTGCCAGTTGGTCTCTCACACGTCTTGCAGGTCTTGACTCACGATTATCAAATTGTTGCATTCTTGAGAAAGTGTGAAAGGCTTTCGGTGGCATCGTGGCACGGAAAATTGCCATTCCACTCTCTGCATCCAGAGACTACATGTAGCTTCGCCTCGGGACATATACACACTCACTAAGATTAGCAGCCCTATGTAGGCATGCAGGTCAATCTCATCCATCCTTTTCCAGTAGTCTCCATGTTTACGGAAACCCTCCAAATGTGTCATCTCCAGGATGATTTTTTCAATGGCTGGTGTTATGAACATGTAGAATGTTGAGGCAATGTCCTGGGCATGTGCAACTGTATGTCTTGTGGTCCCTGGGGTCATCCTTATGACATTTGTGCTGCCATCCTGCCCTGGTTGTCATATGGTGACAAGGACCATGTTATTTTGCTGTTCTTTGACAAAAATGTTTCTCTTTCAGCTTGGAGGATTTCTTCTTCATTTGAAGAGGATGCATCGTGCTCTGGGTTGTATTCTTCCATATCTTCATCTTCAGATACCTCCTCCTCTTCCAAATCATTGTTCTCTTGTTCCTCCTGGACATCTGAAAAAATGAGATCTACGACCTGTTGGGCACTGAAACGTGCACTCATGGCTTCAGCAAAGAGAGAACTGGGAGGACTGTCATCTGCAGCACCTTTATAGCCTCTGACTGCATTCCCCATTGGTAAACAATGCTTTCAAGAACGTGTTTAGCAGGCAAAATCCCAAGGAAAACTGTTCACAAAAAAAACAAAAAAAATATCCCTCCGCCAGTCTCTGTATTGTCTATGGCAAGGGAAAATAGATGGCCGACCAGTTTACAATGCCTACAGCTTCCACACGATGTCGCCAGTACTGTCATTTGCTTTGAAGTTAATCCTTGGTCAGATGACAAATAGGCACTTCCTGTCATCAAGTACACAGCAGGAAGTTTTGAGAGAGAGAAAATGGACCATCATTTCAAAACGTGCTGCTATTGAATACAGATCGCCCCGTGATAAATTTTATCGATTGTTAACGTTTATTAATACCTAAAGTTGGATTACAAAAGTAGTTTGAAGTGTTTTGTCAAAGTTTATAGGCAACTTTTTTAATTAAAAAAAATGACGTTGCGTTTTTGAAAGCAGTTTTTTCCTGATCAGACGGGCTTCATAAATGGACATTTTGGGTATACATGGACGGATTTAATCGAAACAAAAGACCCAATTGTGATGTTTATGGGACATATAGGAGTGCCAACAAAGAAGCTCGTCAAAGGTAATGAATGTTTTATATTTTATTTCTGCGTTTTGTGTAGCGCCGGCTACGCTAATTATTCTGTTTACGTCTCCTTTGGGTATTCCGGGGGTTGCATGCTATCAGATAATAGCTTCTCATGCTTTCGCCAAAAAGCATTTTAAAAATCTGACATGTTGGCTAGATTCACAACGAGTGTAGCTTTAATTGAGTACCCTGCATGTGTGTTTTAATGAAAGTTTGAGTTGTATCGAGTACTATTAGTTGTCACTCTGAAATTTACGCTGATGTTGATCCCTGTACAGGGACAGCAGCCCTAAGAAGTTTTAACCTCTCTGCAAAGACAACAAGTAATGACATCATTGTGCACCAATGATATGACCGCTGTTTCATTGATTGACTGTATTTTAACCCAATGACCACTGATTGTCTTGAAATCTAGCTGGGTAGATAGTCAATGAGCTGAGGTAAACGGCAATATGTAAAGTTTATGTTTTGGAAGACCAACCCATGTAGTAAATTCCGGCGTAAAGAGGTTCATTCGCCATTGACGATTCATACCGGAAGGAGCCACGCATGTTGCGCACAACATTGTTTTGGTAAAGCGCATATTCAGCTGTTTATATATCAATCAGTATGGCGACGAAGTCAGGGAAAGCTAAATCTAAGTCTAGATATACAGATGTACACACAATTTTAGAAGAAATTGATCGAGGATGATTCATTTAGCGATTCCCAAATGGAGGAATATTTTTTGAATGGAGAGAACATCGTTTTGGACTGGTAAGTTATTCTCACGCTAATGCCGTTATTTGAAATTAATAATATTAAATATTATTTGTTAAATGAAATAGCCTATTTGAGGCTGTTGAGGGGAGGGCAGGCCCACAACAATGGCCAAAGTGAAATGGAGACAGTAAATACAGCGGGTCTGTTGTAATATAATAGAGACAGTAGATCTAGCTGAAATGTCATAATATAAATGAGACAGTAGATCTAGCAGGTCTATAATAATATATTCAACCTTATGTTCCCTGTACTCTATATATATATGTTTATTATACCTGTTGATACAGGGCTCATATGTGAAACTATTCTTACTGAACATTTTCTTTCACAGTGACACTGACTCCGAATGGGAGCCCCCAGGGCCAAGGTGTCCATCCCCCACTGAAGCTGGTTCATCCAGCTCCTGCCACAAGTGGTGTTCATCTGCCAAAATGTATTTCTGCAGGCATGGATGTGCCTCAGGGCCAAAAGGGCACAGCATGGAGGCGTCACTGTGTTCTTTGCAGAATGAGGTCCCCCATCACCTGCACCACATGCTTGGTGACCCTCTGCTTTACAGCAGAAAGAGACTGCTATGGCACCTGGCATCAGCAGCACAATATTGTGTAGAGGACTGAGGGTCTTCCAAATATTTAAATTGTTATTTTGTAAATGTATCTATTTTTTTCATGTTTTTTTCTACATTTTTTTGGGGGGTGTGTTAGAATACTATTTTGGTATTTTGTATATAGTTATTCCATTCAAAATGTATAACTTCACCAATTTGGCCACTTGGGTACATTTGGCCTACTCATGTAGCACACTCATTTTGGAAGTTTTCATTCTGAAACTTTGCACAAGTACTGTTGCCCTTTTATGTTTTTCACTGAAATTGTCCCCATCATCCTATCTGAATGTTTGTTTTATCTTGTACATTTTAAAGATGATGATACAACAATAAAAAATAAAAAACATATGTTTTTTTCATTGTATTATCTAAACCAGATCTATTGTGTTCTATTCTCCTACATTCAATTCACATTTACACAAAGTGTTTCCTTTCAAATGGTACCAAGAATATGCATATCCTTGGTTCTGTGCCTGAGCTACAGGCAGTTAGATTTGGGTATGTTTTCAGGCGGAAATTGAAAAAAGTGGGGGGGTTCATGTCAGAGAACGCCGGGACAGTCCCCACTTGGAACGGCTACAATTTTATAGGCCATCGGAGACTATACAGCTGTAGTTTTGGCTACACGTCTGGAAATGGTTCAACTCTGAGACTATCGATCACTACAGAATAAGAGCAAATCTTAGACATACAATTACTGGTCTGCAGCTAGAAATTACGTGTCTAGAACGAGAATGCCGGCAACCGCCGAAGCATTGATTCTATAAGAACATTTCCGAAATGTACTCTGAAGTACCCATTCTAACCACCTACAACTATGAAAGACATTGTGTCTTCTGGGAAAGTTTACCAGAGACTCTGATGAACTCTACAGGACAAGCGACTGTTTTCTACGGAGAGACAACAACGACATACGTAAATATATACATTTAAATTATTCTCGAATAAGCGGCCGTTCATGTGCAAAGGATTAGCATTTCAATGATTATAATTATCCACTTGGTGTAGTGAATCCGTTTTCTCTGTCTCGCTCTCTCAGTCCCCACCCTTTTCCTTCGTCTACCAAGCTGCCATATCGGCATCGTCCGCGGGGACTTTTTCTTTGTATCATGCAGAACCCAAATATCTACTGTTTGTTTGTTATGTAATACTGTGTGATTATTTAGTTAGCTAGTAAATAAATCATTAGGTCAATATGTATATTGCTGATTCATTATGGAAACTAGGGTTATGGAAATGTTTTATTGGAAATCCAAGGGTTTGCAACGTTCACTAATAAGAACTGATGAGGTAATAATAATAATTAATTAATAAGTGACTGTTTTGATAAGATATGAAAATATCTGAAGAGTCAATTCGGGAAATAGAGACTTCCTAGTTAATTAAAGTTTACATGATTAGTTTAATCACGTAATAATAATTACACATAGAGGATTGATTTGATAAAATAAGTCTTCACATTTAACCCTTGTGTTGTCGAAAGGGTAAAAAATGACCTGCCACTATGTTTAACTGATAACCCACAGGACGGTAGATATCCAGGAAGAGGGTTGGGGCAGCCCTGTGGTAGACTCTCTCCCTCAATACTGCATGGCAGTTTCTACCAGATATTTATGACATGTCGTAAAGTCATAACATTTGTGGTGGGGAGAGTGAGAGAGGGGGGAGCCATGATATACACCCCCAAAGGGCCACGTTGTGACAAGTGTGTTACGAATGTGTTTCTACCTGTCTTTTAGAAAATGACTGGCCCAGTTATTGCTAGTTTATGCTAACTTGCTAGCTAGCAACTTCACTAGCAGAAAATGCTAGCCAGCTAGCTAGTTAGCATAAGCTGCTAGGCGTGCTAGCTAGCAACCTTACTATCAGATCGTCTGAGGTAAAATACATTCAAAAGATAACTACAATATATAGCTACAAGACCATGGTGCTTGCCTAAATGTGAGGGGAACCACCTAGTGAGGCTCTGATCAGCCCTCACCCAAACAAGGGCTCTGATGTTCATCCACCTCTAACCTGCTTCCCTACCACTGAGCTATTTGAGCCCAGTCAAAACTTTTATCTGGCCCCCATGGTGGAACAAACTCCCTCACGACGGGAGAGCGGAGTCAATCACCACCTTCCGGAGACACCTGAAACCCCACCTTTTACCTAGGATAGGATAAAGCAATCCTTCTCACCCCCCTTAAAAGATTTAGATGCACTATTGTAAAGTGGCTGTTCCACTGGATGTCTTAAGGTGGGCACAATTTGTAGGGATAAGAGCGTCTGCTAAATGACTTAAATGTAAATGTAAATAACGTAATTGCAGTTGTAAATGTTTCCACTAGTGACTGATAGCTTCACAGTTGATGTTACTTTATAACCTTTTAGCTATTTGACACAGCATTTTATGTTATGTAGGTAGATAGCTAGCTACGTTTTTAAGAGAGCTTTTCAATTGGCATCTCTCCCCCTGTTTTCAGTCACAGGTGGGGACTGGATTGGTGGGCTCATGAGGGGTGCTCCAATTTTACTGGGGATAGCTTTATTTGGGACCTATGTACAATTTAGAATTGTGCAATAGCAGAGCATAAGAAAGTTGCCACATCAATGTTACACTGAGTTAATTAGTTAAGTTATTGTATGAAATGTTATATTCCAATGTCATTTAATAGTTTTGGTTATATTCCATTCCAATATTTTATTCCAACTATTGAAAACCTTTTGATCCTGAATATCATTTTAAAGACTGCTGGGTTTTAAATCTTGCATTATTCAAATAATATTAGGTGCATTTGTACATAATGGATTGTATCGAAAATTAACAACAAAGAAAGAACAAAGAAAATTCATGTGAGTTAAAAAGGTGAGTTAAAAAGAGGGACTTTACATCAAATCTCCTCATAGTGCGGATATTAATGGTGACATGTGCAACACCACTTCCCCCCCATATTTTATTTAAATAATTAAAATTAGACAACTGTACTTAGCTTTTAAGTATTACTTACTAAAGAATGAAATGGATTTTAACACACTTGTGTGAAATCCTATCCAATAATCTTCTACCAGGGTAACTGGCACCCCCGGGGGGAGGGGGGCAGTTACCCCGGTACTTAAAAAAATCTACTTTTCATGAAATAATAAAAAAAGTGTAAACTGTAGCCATTTATTTCCCTTTATAGTTTATTTGACTAAGCATGACTTTCATCCATATACCAATTTTTTTCTCCAAACGTTGCTTTTTTGTGTCAGCAATTAGATATTGTTCTTAGAGGGGGCTAGTTACCCCCTAGTACCCTACATGCATTTTCACAATTGGCCTACAGGGGGCGTTATATACCGACCCAGGGCTTTGATGAATGGCATTATATCAGGTGTTGTTAAGTGTTAAAAATTATAAAAGTGTGCCAATTGTCACGCTTCTTTACCAAATCAAACAATATTGTATTTTTTGGGACCTTATCTACTCAAATGTTTATACATGGTGGTGTAAATCTCTGCAGCCATTTAGACACGTGTTCTGGAATTCTTAATTTGTGATGTTTGATGGTGGTCAATTAGATCTTTCATGTGTAACACAATCTTTATAAATATTATATCTGTGAATGATAGTAAGATAAATGTGTCAGGGAGTTATTTTGTAGTCCCGCAATGCTCAGATATATATTGACTCATGACTGTTATCCTATAAATACTTAGTGACATTTGTTTCCACTATCAATCTCAGATGTCAGTGTCTCGTTACAAGAAATGATTCAACTCCAGCCTACTCTCCACTTCTCTGAAGTCATGATGACTAAGATATAACGAGAAGTGGGAACTCATTTGACATCAACATTAGCAGACACACAGATACACATACACACACACACAAGCAGTAATTTTCACAAATATAGCTGCTCAAATATTATTTTGTATAATCAAATTGTTATACTACCATCATGAAGTACATGCATCACGTACATATATCGGATCGATGAAGGATCTTAATTTGAGCCAGTTATGTGTTATGTGGATTATAATACATTTACATTTTTGTAGGGGTTGATACATTTTTGGTAAGTGAAAATTAAGTTGGAAATTTCCAAGTGGGAATTACAAACTACATAAGCCTTTTTAGATAAAACTACTAGTTTTACATTTCCTGCATTGCAGGAAAGTGATCAAATTAAGATCCTACATCTGTACATCAGCAGCCAGGTTGTGTAAACCACAAGCTGCCTGCTCTCTATTTCTTTGAAGTCATGAGTCAGAACCATTAGGAAGGAACCCATTAAGGCTGGGAATTGCCAGGGATCTCACAAAGAAACCCATTAGGGCTGGAATTGCTAGGGATCTCACGATATGATATTCTCATAATACTTAGGTGCCGATATGATATCTATTGCAATTCTCACGATTCTATATGCATTTTAATTCAATACTGTGATTTTATTGCTCACCTATGTCTTCTGCAGAGGGAGAAGAGAGAGCCATGATAAAAACGAGTTTTGATCATTCATGGAAATAAAAGTGCTGAAAACTAATTGGCTACTTTATTAAAAAGAAGATGGAGAACAAGCTATGAAGAAAAAATCCTGGAGTTTTAGTGCAGGTACAGCAATCTAAAATTATATTGCGATATAGTCAAAACAATACGATCAATAATCAAAAATAATATCCCAGAGGCCTCCCAAATGGCGCAGAGTTTTAAGGCACTGCATCGCAGTGCTAGCTGTGCCGCTAGCACAGTGTCAAGAAGCAGTGTGGCTTCGCTGGATTGTGTTTCGGAGGACGCGCGACTCTCGACCGAGTCCGTACAGGAGTCTCCCGAGTCCGTACAGGAGTTGCAGCGATGGGACAAGACTGTATAACTATCAATTGGATACCATGAAATTGGGGAGAAAAAGTGGTAAAAAAATACTAAGAAATAAAAAATAATATCCCAATATATAACTTTATAGAGTTTTTCCCCCATCACCAGCACCCAAGTGACAACATAAGCAGACACACACACAAACACACTTACCATGTCCCTGGTCAGTCCCTCTCAGACTACCTCTCAGTGTAGGTCTGTCCTTGTCATATATGTTCCCGGCCCCCACGGAAGTGAGGCTGTCCCCTCACACCATGCTGGAGCTCGGTCTGCTTTTCTCCAGGTATGGGGGTGTCTTCAGGGCACTGGGAGGCAGGGCAGGATGGTTAGGGTGGGTAGGGTAGGGTGGCTGGGCCAGGTGGGGCAGGACCGGCAGGGCTGACTGGGCCGGGTAGGGTGGTGGAGCCAGACCCTTATTAAGCCTCTCCACCCGTCCATTGGGGTGGGGGTACAGTGGTGGTTTCTGGCTCCTACGAGACGGGACACTGTATCCAACCATGGCTGTGGGGATAGGGGTGTGGGTCCGTAATAGTAGGGGTAGGGAGGGAATCTGTTCTAGCCCAGGGGTCTGGGTCACATGGTTTATGTCTCTGGAAGGGCCAGGTATAGGAGGGTCTTTGTTGAGCCCCCGTCTTTCCTGTTTGGAGTCTTTGGAAGGGCTCGGGCTCAGGGGGCTCAGGGCTGTGACCCCAACCCGGTTGGTTTTGATGACTGATGCGGTGAGGACATGGGACGGAGAGGTAGTTTGTATGGTGACGGTATGGTCAGGGTCTCTGTACAGTAATCCCTGGTCTCCATTAGTCTTCAGGTCAACAGTCCTAATCTTGTGGGTATACATCTGCTCTCCAGTACTAGTCTTCTGATTATACATCAGGACTCTGCAGTCTCTGGGCTTGGGGATGGCGTCACCACCATGAGGGGAACTGTTACATGATCCCTCTTCCAGGTCAATGTTAGCTGTCAGCAGATCAATCTGTTCAACCACCTAAATGACAATACATAGTCAATATACTACATTACTAAAATACTGTATATTAATACATTATACTACATTAATTAACACTACATTATACTACATTATGATATGACATGTCAGTTGATTGCCACTTAAGAGCTAAGAGTTATGAGATGTAGATTTTGTTTTACAGCGTACTGTATATTACAGCCCTATTGCATATGGACATCATAAAAGCAAACCATAATTCAGAACCTGTCTCAAGACAGGCTCTTTAAAGTGTTGCTTGTGTCTCTGCCAATTTCAGCAGCAGGTTTTAGCCAAAAGGTTCATGTGAATAGCTTTAAATCAATGCAACTACAAGAAATGATGTGAAACACAAGCAATGCTATCTTGTTCCATACTTGCCTGCAATGTATTTTTTTCTGCAAAGCTGAATGCAAATGTAATTTAAATGTCATGTACCATTACATAAACAGAAAGAGAGGATGTCCATTGATCTGTGTCTGCTTTGTCTCAGATGTCAATGTAAGCATAGACCCTGCTGAAATTGTATACATAGACTTACGGTTTACATAGCCTCGTCCTCTGAGTACATTTCAGTCAACTCCTCTCCCTATGTCTATTTTACTAAGAACATGAATTCATTACAATTCATAATAAAAACATATCCATCAAAATGATTGCTGGGTCCTCACTTACAGATGAATCACATGATTTCACATGTGAAAATAACGTGTTTTTGGAACACTTCACAAGTGATCACATTCATTTCACATACACTGAATATACCAAACATTAGTAACACCTTCCTACAATTCCAAAGGCACTTAAATCTTTTGTCTTGCCCAATCGCCCTCTGAATGGCAGACACACACAATTCATGTCTCAATTGTCACAAGGCTTAAAAATCCTTCTTTAAGCTGTCTCATCCCATTAATTTACACAAATTTAAGTGGATTTAACAAGTAACATCAATAAGGGATCATAGCTTTCACATGGATTCACCTGGCCAGTTTATGTCATGGAAAGAGCAGTTGTTCTTAATGTATACTCAGTGTGAGATCACATTGTTTTTGGAACACTTCAAGGGCTTGGTAAATACAGTCAATGGAAAATGAGATGGACGGAACTCAAAATGATAAGCATTAATAATTTCAACACGATGCTGAGGATGGCCAGCTGATCAGATAATTATATATTATAACAAAATAAAGAAACAACCTATCAGAGACCTTAAATGGTAGAGCAACCATCCAATTTAGCCACCAGAGGCAGATTGTTGATTTAACAATCTGCCCATGTGGCTAACTGCTTGGTTTAATTTGTTACCCATGGTCTAAGTGGAGTGTGACAATATACTTCCTTGACTAGGCTCCTGACATCATACAAGATTCAAAACGGATTTTGAATACAGTACTAGTCAAACGTTTGGACACACCTACACATCCAAGGGTTTTTATTTTTACTATTTTCTACATTGTAGAATAAGAGTGAAGACATCAACACTATGAAATAACACATATGGAATCATGTTGTAACCAAAAATGTGTTAACAAATCAAAATATATTTTAGATTCATCAAAGTAGAAACCCTTTGCATTGATGACCACTTGGTTAAATTCTTGGTTAAATAGCCCTTACACAGCCTGGAGGTGTGTTGGGTTATTGTCCTGTTGAAAAACAAATGATAGTCCCACTAAGTGCAAACCAGATTGGATGGCGTATCACTGCAGAATGCTGTGGTAGCCATGGCAGTTAAGTGGCCTTCAATTCTAAATAATTCACAGACAGCTTCACCAGCAAAACACCCCCACACAAACATCCCTCCTCCTCCATGCTTCACGGTGGGAACCACACGTGCGGAGATCATCTATTCACCTACTCTGCGTCTCACAAAGACAGTATTTGGAACCAAAAATCTCAAATTTTAACTCATCATACCAAAGTGCAGATTTCCACCGGTCTAATGTCCATTGCTCAAGTTTCTTGGCCCAAGAAAGTCTCTTCTTCTGATTGGTGTCCTTTAGTAGTGGTTTCTTTGCAGCAATTTGATGGCATGATTCACTAAGTCTCCTCAGAAGAGTTGCTGTTGAGATGTGTCTGTTACTTGAAGTCTGTGAAGTATTTATTTGGGCTGCAATTTCTGAGGCTGGTAACGCTAATGAACTTTTCCTCTGCAGCAGAGGTAACTCTGGGTCTTCCTTTCCTGTGGCGGTCCTCATGAGAGCCAGTTTAGTCATAGCACTTGATGGTTTTTGCGACTGCACTTGAAGAAAAGTTAAAAGTTCTTGACATTTTCCATATTGACTGACCTTCATGTCTTAAAGTAATGACGGACTGTTGTTTCTCTTTGCTTATTTGAGCTGTTCTTGCCATAATATGGACTTGATCTTTCCCCAAATAGGGCTATTTTCTGTATACCACCCCTACATTGTCACAATACAACTGATATGCTCAAATGCATTAACAAGGAAAGAAATTACACAAATGAACTTTTAACAAGGCACACCTGTGAATTGAAATGCATTCCAGGTGAGTACCTCATGAAGCTGGTTAGGAGAATGCCAAGAGTGTGCAAAGCTGTCATCTAGCCAAAGGGTGGGTACTTTGAAGAATCTAACATATAAAATACATTTAGATTTTCTTAAAACTTTAGCGTTTATTACGTGATTCCATATGTGTTATTTCATAGTTGTGATATCTTCACTATTATTCTACAATGTGGAAAATAGTAAAAAAAATAAAGAAAACCTTTTGACTGATACGGTATATGACAAAAGTTTTTGCTCATCCATTTAATAAACATCCATGTACTTTGACTGAAAAAAGTAGGAGGATTATATAACATGTAACTTTATATTCAGACATTGTAAAAGTCAAAGGCAATGACTGAATGTCTATAAAGGCTAGTCAATCAATAGCATGGGTAACAGAATTGACAGGAAAGCACAATCAGATTTTGTGTCTTTTACAGCATCAGTTTCATAAGTAGTGAAGCCAGGAGGATGCTAGGCTTCACCTAGTGGATTCCTGGAGTCGTTTTAATTCGCTGAGATGGAATTTGTTAACGGATATAATTATCTAATCAGCTGGCCGCCCTTAGCATCGGATGAGAAAAGCTAGCAGCAAGCCATTTCATACCAATGGTTTAAACCATGGTCTAAGGAAAAGTTCCCATGTTTGGCCCCACACAGGTCTGGGACCAGACTAACTGCTAGGTTAAACATACAGTATTGACAAAAGCTCAATGGACAAGCTAAGGTATGAAAAATTAGACAACACTGGGATGCTTTCAATTTCATTTTTTCTGGATTAACCAGGCTGTCTACAGCAAAGCGTTCTTACCTCCTTCATCTCCACATGGACCTGTTTGAGACCTCCCAAGACCCCCTCCAGGTCTGACACCACCTGTCTGATCTGCTCCCGAACCAAGCCCTCCTTCTGCCGGACAGAACCCTTGTTTTCCCGGACATGACACTGGTTCTCCCAGACCGAACACTGGCTTTTCCGGACTGAACCCTGACCATCCTTCTGCTTCACCCTCTGTCTCTGGGGGTCTAAGTCTGGGTCTCCTCCATGGTTCTGGTTGACTCCCTGGCTTGCTGCCTGTTTGGCCCTTTGGTTGAATCTCTCTTCCCTGCCTATAGTGGCTCCATGCACTGGTCCAGTAGCTCCATGACTTGGGGTTCTATGGCCAAGGCCAGGCCCACAATGACTCCTCTGCCTGGGCTGGCTGACCAACTGTTTCTGGGGGACTTCAGTGGAAAATAAAGTCTTCTGAACAGAGCCAGAGCCAGCAGGGACATGTCGTCCACTACAGCTGTCCACTCCTGCCCAACCTACAGCTCCCTCAGCCTTTAATCTAGTAGTCCTCTCCTGGTAGTTAGTTCTATCTCCCACGCCCTGAGAGTACACATGCCTGGGGCTGGGACCACCACCACCACTATGTCCATTTGGCATGTGAGGGTGTAATTCTCTTTGTTCAAGCGGTACAGACCTGTCCAAATGATCGTGTTCATCTCCAGCATATCCCCAGACCTGTTCCTCTGGACTGTAGCTGTAGCTAGTCTGTCTGTGTTTCAACTGACCCCAGACCTTTTGTTCTGGACCGTAGCTGACTAGCTGTCGTTGTGTCAGCTTGTCTTCTGGACTGTAAATGTAGCTAACCTGGCTGTGTATTTCTTGTGGACTGAAGCTATTCTGTCTTTCTAGCCTGTGGTTCGACTGACCCCAGACCTGCTTTTCTAAACAGAGACTAGCCTGTCTGTGTTGCTCCTGTGGACTATAGCTAACCTGTCTTTCTAGTCTGTATTTTGACTGATCCCAGATCGGTTTCTCAGGACCGTAGCTGTAGCTAGCCTGTCTGTGTTTGGTCCGCTGACCCCTGAACTGTGTGTTTGCCGGGTCCAGGGGGAGTGATGAGGCTGACGCGTTTCTCTTGCTGTTGAATGGGTGTGTCCCGATCCCTGTCCCAGCAGTGCCACCTCCACCCTGTCCCACATAGCCGCACTGTTCTTTCACAGGGGAGTAGAAAATCAGACCCAGGCCAGGCTCCACTGGGCAGGTCCACTGGGCAGGGTTGTAGTTCCAGGGGTGGCTGGGGCTAAACTGGCCTGGCTGAGGTTGATCATGCTGACATGGCCCGGTGAACACTGGCCTCCTCTGTGGGGCACTGTGACCACTTACACCCCATCCAGCTCCAGCTTCAGCACCACTTCCTTCACCTTCTCCTTCTCCACCTTCTCCCCCTCCACCATCTCCTCTTCCTTCACCTCCTCTCTCACACTTCTCTAGTCCAGGTTCTATATCCTCTGGCTCCACAGGGAAAGGAGGAAGGCTGATGTCCCCTCTGAGGTCCAACTCTGGGTGGTCTGGGTGTGTGGGTGGTGGTCTGTACCCCCCTGGTCCTCCCTGGTACAGTGTGGGTCTGTATTGGACACAGTGAAGGCAGTAGCAGTAGTCGGTTGTGTTTTGATGAATGAATCTATAGTGTCCCATCCGTGTGCTGTCTGAGTACATGTCAGAATGAAAACAGCCCGTCTAGAGTAGAGGCTGCTGTGGAAAACGCCTTAAACAACAACTGGTTTCCTTCTCCTCCCCTCCTCCTCCACGCTGCTCTCCAACTCCAAACTAGCCATTCACTCAAGCTGTTTTCCTCATCTATGACTGACTCCACCGCAAAACAAAACTTTTTTTCAGCTCTTTTTTTCTTACCTAAGACTTCCCTCCCCCCTTTCTTCCTGCCTCTTGTTTCCCCTTCTCTTCTATACTTGTTTTTCTCTATGCTCTTTTCTTTCTTTCCCCTGACCCCCTCTCTCACTTTTCTAACTTTTCTCTCACTCCTTCACCCTGCAGCCCTCTCTCCTGTTCGTGGCCCCTCTTTTCCACCTCCCTCCCCCTATCCCTTCTCTCTCTCCTTCTCTCTCTTTACCTCTCCTGTTTCGTTCCTCAGTCTTATTTGTTGCTGCAGGCTTCCCGTCGCTCTCCCTCACTTGGCTTTGCATTTCCCGTTTCCTCCCTTCCCCTTCCCTCCTCCTATTTCTCCACCTCTCACACTCTGAGTCTTGCTGCTGTTTCTAACTCTCTCTCTTCTCTCTCATTCTCTCACACAGTCGCCTGTAAATGTCTCCTCTCCCTCTCTCACCCTCTCTCTTTCCTCCACCGGAGATCTAGTTCTGTGTGTTTCTATCATCCAGTCAGTCCGTTAGACAGCGGTGTAGCTGTGTGAGTCTCCTGCTCCAGTACAGCTTTCTGAGCTAATTAGCCCTGCTTGCTAGGTGGTTACAACCTGGCACCCTTCAATTAAATGCAGCTTGGATAGAGCCAGTCAGGGAATCCTCAGCCAGTGAGAGAGGAGTAAGAGACTGATGAGAGAAGAGGGGTTTCAGCAGCCACAGACTGCATGGCTGAACAGACCCGACGGACGCCTCTGACTAGAGAGACTCAAGCACTGCCCTGTAGAGGGAGGGTTTCAACTCTCAGACTCTACCTCTCGCTCCTTTTTCTTCTTCTCTCTCTCTCTCTTTATTTCTTTCTCTCTCTTTCTCTCTTGCTCTCTCTGGTCTGAGTTTACAATAAAGCAATAAGGTTGTACATCTTCACAGTTAAACTAAATGAAACTCTTTTCGAAACATATGGTGTAGACAGTATATTTACCTTGACTTAGGGCTGTTACGGTGACCATATTACCGCCATACCGGAGTTGACGAGTCATGACCGCAGTCACATTCCATGTGACCGTTAAGTCATGGTAACTAGGCATTTCCAAGCTCTCATGCTGTTGATGGTTATTAGTAGCCCACCAAACTTGCTAACAGCCTGGTACTTAGCACTCAATTGTCCCTCGAATCACTCTGATATCAATGCAAATGTTTTCAAAAATCAAATCAAACACTTCATGAGAGCCCATGTTGCGTAACAATTGCATGAGAAAACAGATTTTTGATGGCCTCTATTAAAAAGAGGAGGATCTCATCAGTTTTCTATAGCATTGCTTTGCTTTACAACAGGAGTATAGCCTACCTGGCTGGCATTAAAATTAACCACTGAAAAACTGTCCTCCATTCGCTATTTAAGTGCATAGAAGACATGTCTTTTTTTATGCCCTTGTTCTGAGACAGGTGACTGATAATGGTCCATTCATTTTAGAATATGTAAAGACAACATTAAATGAAGAATATTCTGATGGGTGACCATATCACTTGCCCAGAGTGTGCAGTCAGGCAAGAAACAGCACGCCTTTTTTGTTTTGACTTTTTCAAATCATAGTCGCACGTCTCATGTAGCCTAGCCCATAAGCCTATATTATTTTGATAAGGTTTGTATCACAACTAAAGTGGCCAAATAACTTCTTAAAATGAAGCGCATTAATCCGCTTTACAACGGGTGTAGAGCCTAACTGGCATACATAGGCGGTGCGTGAGTTTCAAGTATGGGGAATATAAATTTCACCATAAAAATGCACCTTTATAATAAAGCATGACAACAATAATCGCATTTGCGGTCACTTTTGAGAACAGTACATTCGCGCTTATAGCCTATAGCCGTGTGCGCATTGCTGCGCTTATAATGTGGAGAAATGGCCTAATAGTTGATCATTTGAAGCCAAGTGAGGGAGAGAGACAGGAAGCCTGCATTCCAATAGAATAGATAAACGTTTATACTATGGGGAATAGTAGATTGATGTAGTCTAGTGCTTTTGCTGTTCGTTAGGCCTACTCATCTTGTTGGCTGACAAAGTAGGCTAAATATGGACAGTTCCTCTAACATCTTCAATATGTGCCTCGAATTTTGATAAAAGGGACATGCGCAGTTGCATCCCCATTGTGTCTGTCTTCACTTAGTCTACTTCCTTGCTGAGATGCCTGTGAGAAGGAATTGATCACGTGACGGCATTGGCTAATAAGAATTGAGATACATGAGAGAACCATGTGAGTGAGAGATGCTTTGTAGCACGGCAGCCGGGAGAAGGGAATTATAATTATAATTAAAAGTCACTTTGGCCGCAAAAGGCATGGATTTTTTAGGGGGCGTAACGGCCACACAAGGGGATGCCGCAAGGAAATTTGAGGCCTGGGAGAATATTATCAAGTGCTATTCAAATTGTGACTGAGGGACTGATGAAGTGTGTGCAGCCTTCACAAGAAACAAAACAGAGCTCATGTCTTTCATGCTAATTATCATAAGAGGCGCATCCTGCAGCCTTAGAATGTATTGCAAATCAAAACATATAGCCCAACATTTGTATCACAACTAATGTTGTTATAAATAACTCTTAAGCATATAGGAGGACATGTTTCTTTGTTGACCACTCAACACAAACTAGCTGCATGTGCGCACTTTCCAGTAAATCGTTTAGAGAAAATATCCTTTCTATTTTATTCAGCTATGTTCAATTGTATTCTTCATACTATAAAATAATGAATAATTATGCAAATATTATCTGCTAAATTAACTAGTGTAGCCCACAGCCATATCAGGGCCTAACATAAGGACAACTCAGAGCATGCTATTCTGTTCTTCTGAAATAGACTACATTTTTTCATATCATGTTTCTTTAGACCTGTCTAAAATAAATAATGGATATATTTTGATGGTGTCGCAATACTAAATTGATTTATTAGACTTTTTAAAATGAAGATGCTCCTAAGGTCTGAATCAGTGGCTTGTAGGCTATGCATGGGGATGCTAAACGTGTTTATGCTAATTAACGAGCAATTACCATAAGACCGGCAGTTATTTGCTTGACATTCACCGGCTGACAAAATGTTATGACCGTCTCAGCCCTACCTTGACTTCACTTACATACCATAGGCCTTACATCTATTGCCAACATCTATGGTCAACTGCAGTCCGTGGGGCTGAGCTAAACCCCAATTGCTTTCAGCTACAGTATGCACACAATTCTCTCAACAATACCTTTTCTCTCTCTCTGTGTTGTACGGAACTGGAAAAAGACAACATTGCAACAGACATTATTATTTGAAAGCTGAGTAAGTATAGATATGCAAAATTTGTGACTGACAAAAAGCCTCCTTCAAAAACATCTCCAGTTTGTATATTGTTAGCCCCGTGCCGCTAGCTGCCTGAAGCCACGCACTGGACTTGTATGATCACCCGGCTATGCATGCCTTTCCCTAACGTCACCATGCCGTGTCGATTGCTGTTCTGGTTTGTAACTATTGTTTTATTTCACTGTAGAGCCTCTAGCACTGCTCAACACGCCTCGGCAAACAATTTAGTTCCACCCCCCACAAACGCAGTGACATCACCTGGTTTAAATGCTATTTCTAGAGACAATATCTCTTTCATTATCACTATATGCACAGGTTTACCCCCACTGTATTCACATCATACTATACCTTTGTCTGTACATTATGCCTTGAATATATTCTACCGTGCCCAGAAATCTGCTCCTTTTACTCTCTGTTCTGAATGAACTAGGCGTCCAGTTCTGTTAGCCTTTAGCCGTACCCTTATCCTACTCCTCCTCTGTTCCTCTGGTGATGTAGGAGGAGGTTAATCCAGGCCCTGCAGTGTCTACCTCCACTCCCACTCCCCAGGCTCTCTCATTTGTTGACTTCTGCAACCGTAAAAGCCTTGGTTTCATGCTCGTTAACATTACAAGCCTCCTCCCCAAAATTTGTTTTATTCACCAATCACCAATAGCACACTCCACCAATCTGGATGTCCTAGCCGTGTCTGAATCCTGGCTTAGGAAGACAACCAAAAACCTTGAAATTTCCATTCCTAACTATAACATTTTCCGACAAGATAGAACTGCCAAAGGGGGCGGTGTTGCAATTTACTACAAAGATAACCTGCAGAGTTCTGTCTTACTATTCAGGTCTGTACCCAAACAATTTGAGCTTATACTTCTAAAAATTTCAGAAACAAGTCTCTCACCGTTGCCGCTTGCTATAGACAACCCTCTGCCCCCTGCTGTGCCCTGGACGCCATATGTGATTTGATTGCCCCTCATCTATCTTCTGAGTTCGTGCTGCTAGGTGACCTAAACTGGGACATGCTTAACACCCAGGCCATCCTACAATCTAAGCTTGATGCCCTCAATCTCACACAATTTATCAATAAGCCTACCAGATATAACCCCAAATCCGTAAACACGGGCACCCTCATAGATATCATCCTAACTAACTCACCCTCCAAATACACCTCTGCTGTTTTCAACCAAGATCTCAGCGATCACTGCCTCATTGCCTGCATCCGTAATGGGTCTGCGAGCAAACGACCACCCCTCATCACTGTCAAACACTCCCTAAAACACTTCTGCGAGCAGGCCTTTCTAATCGACCTGGCCGGGGTATCCTGGAACGACATTGACCTCATCCCGACAGTAGAAGATGCCTGGTTATTCTTTAAAAGTGCCTTCCTCATCATCTTAAATAGGCATGCCCCATTCAAAAAATGTAGAACCAGGAATAGATATAGCCCTTGGTTCACTCCAGACCTGTCTGCCCTTGACCAGCACAAAGACATCCTGTAGCGTACTGCATTAGCATCGAATAGCCCCCCCAATATACACAGGCAGTCAGGAAAGCTAAGGCTAGCTTTTTCAAACAGAAATTTGCATCCTGCAGTACAAACTCAAAAAGTTCTGGGACACTGTAAAGTCCATGGAGAATAAGAGCAACTCATCCCAGCTACCCACTGCTCTGAGGCTAGGAAACACTGTTACAACCGACAAATCCACTATAATTGAGAATTTCAATAAGCATTTCTCTACGGCTGGCCATGCTTTCCACCTGGCTAGCCCTACCCCGGTCAACTGCCCGGCACCCTCCACAGCAACCAGCCCAAGCCCCCACCATTTCTCCTTCACCCATATCCAGATAGCTGATGTTCTGAAAGAGCTGCAAAATCTTGACCCCTACAAAATATTATTTTTTATTTATTTCACCTTTATTTAACCAGGTAGGCAAGTTGAGAACAAGTTCTCATTTACAATTGCGACCTGGCCAAGATAAAGCAAAGCAGTTCGACAGATACAATGACACAGAGTTACACATGGAGTAAAACAAACATACAGTCAATAATATAGTATAAACAAGTCTATATACAATGTGAGCAAATGAGGTGAGAAGGGAGGTAAAGGCAAAAAAGGCCATGGTGGCAAATAAATACAATATAGCAAGTAAAACACTGGAATGGTAGTTTTGCAATGGAAGAATGTGCAAAGTAGAAATAAAAATAATGGGGTGCAAAGGAGCAAAATAAATAAATAAATAAAATACAGTTGGGAAAGAGGTAGTTGATTGGGCTAAATTATAGGTGGGCTATGTACAGGTGCAGTAATCTGTGAGCTGCTCTGACAGTTGGTGCTTAAAGCTAGTGAGGGAGATGTGTTTCCAGTTTCAGAGATTTTTGTAGTTTGTTCCAGTCATTGGCAGCAGAGAACTGGAAGGAGAGGCGGCCAAAGAAAGAATTGGTTTTGGGGGTGACTAGAGATATATACCTGCTGGAGCGTGTGCTACAGGTGGGAGATGCTATGGTGACCAGCGAGCTGAGATAAGGGGGGACTTTACCTAGCAGGGTCTTGTAGATGACATGGAGCCGGTGGGTTTGGCGACGAGTATGAAGCGAGGGCCAGCCAACGAGAGCGTACAGGTCGCAATGGTGGGTAGTATATGGGGCTTTGGTGACAAAACGGATTGCACTGTGATAGACTGCATCCAATTTGTTGAGTAGGGTATTGGAGGCTATTTTGTAAATGACATCGCCAAAGTCGAGGATTGGTAGGATGGTCAGTTTTACAAGGGTATGTTTGGCAGCATGAGTGAAGGATGCTTTGTTGCGAAATAGGAAGCCAATTCTAGATTTAACTTTGGATTGGAGATGTTTGATATGGGTCTGGAAGGAGAATTTACAGTCTAACCAGACACCTAAGTATTTGTAGTTGTCCACGTATTCTAAGTCAGAGCCGTCCAGAGTAGTGATGTTGGACAGGCGGGTAGGTGCAGGTAGCGATCGGTTGTAGAGCATGCATTTAGTTTTACTTGTATTTAAGAGCAATTGGAGGCCACGGAAGGAGAGTTGTATGGCATTGAAGCTTGCCTGGAGGGTTGTTAACACAGTGTCCAAAGAAGTGCCGGAAGTATACAGAATGGTGTCGTCTGCGTAGAGGTGGATCAGAGACTCACCAGCAGCAAGAGCGACCTCATTGATGTATAGAGAGAAGAGAGACGGTCCAAGAATTTAACCCTGTGGCACCCCCATAGAGACTGCCAGAGGTCCGGACAGCAGACCCTCCGATTTGACACACTGAACTCTATCAGAGAAGTAGTTGGTGAACCAGGCGAGGCAATCATTTGAGAAACCAAGGCTGTCGAGTCTGCCGATGAGGATGTGGTGATTGACAGAGTCTAAAGCCTTGGCCAGATCAATGAATACGGCTGCACAGTAATGTTTCTTATCGATGGCGGTTAAGATATCGTTTAGGACCTTGAGCGTGGCTGAGGTGCACCCATGACCAGCTCTGAAACCAGATTGCATAGCAGAGAAGGTATGGTGAGATTCAAAATGGTCGGTAATCTGTTTGTTGACTTGGCTTTCGAAGACCTTAGAAAGGCATGGTAGGATAGATATAGGTCTGTAGCAGTTTGGGTCAAGAGTGACCCCCCCTTTGAAGAGGGGGATGACCGCAGCTGCTTTCCAATCTTTGGGAATCTCAGACAACATGAAAGAGAGGTTGAACAGGCTAGTAATAGGGGTGGCAACAATTTCGGCAGATAATTTTAGAAAGAAAGGGTCCAGATTGTCTAGCCCGGCTGATTTGTAGGGGTCCAGATTTTGCAGCTGTTTCAGAACATCAGCTGAATGGATTTGGGAGAAGGAGAAATGGGGAAGGCTTGGGCGAGTTGCTGTTGGGGGTGCAGTGCTGTTGACCGGGGTAGGAGTAGCCAGATGGAAAGCATGGCCAGCCGTAGAAAAATGCTTATTGAAATTCTCAATTATGGTGGATTTATCAGTGGTGACAGTGTTTCCTATCTTCAGTGCAGTGGGCAGCTGGGAGGAGGTGTTCTTATTCTCCATGGACTTTACAGTGTCCCAGAACTTTTTTGAGTTAGTGTTGCAGGAAGCAAATTTCTGCTTGAAAAAGCTAGCCTTGGCTTTTCTAACTGCCTGTGTATAATGGTTTCTAGCTTCCCTGAATAGCTGCATATCACGGGGGCTGTTCGATGCTAATGCAGAACGCCATAGGATGTTTTTGTGTTGGTTAAGGGCAGTCAGGTCTGGGGAGAACCATGTTCCTGGTTCTAAATTTCTTGAATGGGGCATGTTTATTTAATATGGTTAGGAAGGCATTTAAAAAAAATATCCAGGCATCCTCTACTGACGGGATGAGATCAATATCCTTCCAGGATACCCCGGCCAGGTCGATTAGAAAGGCCTGCTCGCTGAAGTGTTTCAGGGAGCGTTTTACAGTGATGAGTGGAGGTCGTTTGACCGCGGACCCATTACGGATGCAGGCAATGAGGCAGTGATCGCTGAGATCTTGGTTGAAGACAGCAGAGGTGTATTTAGAGGGGAAGTTGATTAGGATGATATCTATGAGGGTGCCCGTGTTTAAGGCTTTGGGGAGGTACCTGGTAGGTTCATTGATCATTTGTGTGAGATTGAGGGCATCAAGTTTAGATTGTAGGATGGCTGGGGTGTTAAGCATGTTCCAGTTTAGGTCGCCTAGCAGCACAAGCTCTGAAGATAGATGGGGGGCAATCAGTTCACATATGGTGTCCAGAGCACAGCTGGGGGCAGAGGGTGGTCTATAGCAGGCGGCAACGGTGAGAGACTTGTTTTTAGAGAGGTGGATTTTTAAAAGTAGAAGTTCAAATTGTTTGGGTACAGACCTGTATAGTAGGACAGAACTCTGCAGGCTATCTTTGCAGTAGATTGCAACACCTCCCCCTTTGGCAGTTCTATCTTGTCTGAAAATGTTATAGTTTGGAATTAAAATTTCTGAATTTTTGGTGGTCTTCCTAAGCCAAGATTCAGACACAGCTAGAACATCCGGGTTGGCAGAGTGTGCTAAAGCAGTGAATAGAACAAACTTAGGGAGGAGGCTTCTAATGTTAACATGCATGAAACCAAGGCTATTACGGTTACAGAAGTCGTCAAAAGAGAGCGCCTGGGGAATAGGAGTGGAGCTAGGCACTGCAGGGCCTGGATTCACCTCTACATCGCCAGAGGAACATAGGAGGAGTAGAATAAGGGTGCGGCTGAAAGCAATAAGTATTGGTCGTCTAGAACGTCTGGAACAGAGAGTAAAAGGAGGTTTCTGGGGGCGATAAAATAGCATCAAGGTAAAATGTACAGACAAAGGTATGGTAGGATGTGAATACAGTGGAGGTAAACCTAGGTATTGAGTGATGAAGAGAGAGATATTGTCTCTAGAAACATAATTGAAACCAGGAGATGTCATTGCATGTGTGGGTGGTGGAACTAATAGGTTGGATAAGGTATAGTGAGCAGGACTAGAGGCTCTACAGTGAAATAAGCCAATAAACACTAATAAACACTAACCAGAACAGACCCTCTCTTTCTTAAAGAAAGGGTCTGCCGAAATTGTTGCAACCCCTATTACTAGCCTGTTCAACCTCTCTTTCGTATCATCTGTGATTCCCAAAGATTGGAAAGCTGCCGCGGTCATCCCCCTCTTTAAAGTGGGAGACACTCTAGACCCAAACTGCTACAGACCTATATCATCCTACCCTGCCTTTCTAAGGTCTTCGAAAGCCAAGTTATCAAACAGATTACTGACCATTTTGAATCACATCGTACCTTCTCCACTATGCAATCTGGTTTCCGAGCTGGTTATGGGTGCACCTCAGCCACGCTCAAGGTCCTTAATGATATCATAACCGCCATCGATAAGAGACATTACTGTGCAGATGTATTCATCGACCTGGCCAAGGCTTTCGACTCTGCCAATCACCACATTCTTATTGGCAGACTCAACAGCCTTGGTTTCTCAAATGATTGCCTCGCCTGGTTCACCAACTAATTCTCTGATAGAGCTCAGTGTGTCAAATCGGAGGGCCTGTTGTCCGGACCTCTGGCAGGCTCTATGGGGGTGCCACTGGGTTCAATTCTCGGGCTGACTCTCTTCTCTGTATACATCAATGATGTCGCTCTTGCTGCTGGTGATTCTCTGATCCACCTCTACCCAGACGACACTATTCTGTAGGCTTCTGGCTCTTCTTTGGACACTGTGTTAACTAACCTCCAGACGAGCTTCTATGCCATACAACTCTCCTTCCGTGGCCTCCAACTGCTCTTAAATGCAAATAAAACTAAATGCATGCTATTCAACCGATCATTGCCCGCACCTGCCCGCCCATCCAGCATCACTACTCTGGGCAGCTCTGACTTAGAATACGTGGATAACTACAAATACCTAGGTGCCAAACCCACTGGCTACAGGTTATCTACAAGTCTCTGCTAGGTAAAGCCCTGCCCTATCTTAGCTCGCTGGTCACCATAGCCGCACCCACTCGTAGCACACGCTCCAGCAGGTATATCTCACTGGTCACCCCCAAAGCCAATTCCTCCTTTGGTCGCCTTTCCTTCCAGTTCTCTGCTGCCACTGACTGGAACGAATTGCAAAAATCACTGAAGCTGGAGATTCCCATCTCCCTCACTAGCTTTAAGAACCAGCTGTCAGAGCAGCTCACAGATCACTGCACCTGTTCATAGCCCATCTGTGTACAGCCCATCTATCTACCTCATTCCCATACTGTATTTATTTATTTTGCTCCTTTTGCACCACAGTATCTCCACTTGCACATCCATATTTTGCACATCTACCATCCCAGTGTTTAACTGCCATATTGTAATTACTTCGCCACCATGGCGTATTTATTGCCTTAACTCCCTTATTTGACCTTATTTGCACTCACTGTATATAGACTTTTGTTTTCTTTTTTTCTACTGTATTATTGACTGTATGTTTTGTTCAGTCCATGTGTAACTCTGTGTTGTTGTATGTGTCGAACTGCTTAACCTTATCTTGGCCAGGTCGCAGTTGCAAATGAGAACTTGTTCTCAACTAGCTTACCTGGTTAAATAAAGGTGAAAAAATGCATGCATATTTAACCATTTACAAAACAATTGAGGCTGAAATTAGGATTTTATTTTAGGAATAAGGCCTGTTTTTCTTTTGAAGCAAGAAGGAGGCTAGTATAAGCTACATTTATGCCTTTACTTGACTATGGGGATATTTTATATATGAATGCTTCCGCTCAGTGTTTGAGCTCAATAGACACCCTTTACCATGGCACTTTGAGATAGATTTTAAACTGCAAAACCCTTACGCACCACTGCACTTTGTATACCAGGTTTGGCTGGCCTTCTCTAGTCACTCGTAGGCTCATGCACTGGTATACCTTTATTTACAAAGCCATTTTGGGTTTACTAACTTTTTATTTGGGCATTTTTATTGTTCAGAAATGTGGTGAGTACTCTCTTCGTTCGCTGGACTTAATCCTGCTAACTGTTCCAAATGTCCGATCTGAATTTGGTAAAAGGGCTTTTATGTACTCTGCACCATCGTGCCAAAGCTTAGCTTCTCCTCTTGTCCTTTTGGCCCCAATATCCCCACAGGATGAAGCCAAACCTCTCCGCCCGCTTGGCACGGAATGCCTTGACATAGAGGACACATTGGATGGCTACAGAAACAATACGTGTTCTGACGGGCTTTACCTGTTGAAGCATACATCGAATAGACACGTGACAAGTTCCATTCGTCTATAACAGCAACACATGCAAAACTACTACTCTAAACTTGCCACAGCTTTGAAATTAGAATTCAATGGTTTTGCGACTCACAAACACGACAGCTCACTGGCTAACACTGTCAAACAATCTCAGAATGAACACCCACAAGCTTATTATCATAGGCTTCGTTCAGCTTACTCAATGAAACAGGAATTGAAGAGCTGTTACCATTCAAACAAATGTTTCTGTCATACATGTATCTCACCTTCATTACCTACTTGGGCCCTACAGCCCATGTTGGCTTGCTTATCTTACAACTCAGAGAGCTTGCACGCACAGCTTTCGAGGCGTCATAAGCACTCAACGCTAAGAGCCCTGACATCTTGGTTTTGAAGTTTGACCAGGAGCACTCACTCCAGTTAGAGGGTGCATTATCAGGTATTGGAGCATTGAGAGATGACGCACAACAAAAAGTTTCTACCACGAAACCACGATACAAATACCCACCGTGGTTGAAATAGCTGTAAAATACTTTGCCATTGAAACGACTTCAGCTACAATCGAACTGATCACTACGCTCCTACACCAAACCCACACAAAGTGTCAGAGCACAAGGGTGACAAAGGGTTCAAGGACGATCAAAACGTAGACCAATGTTCTCTAGAAGTTCTACTACGTAAAGAACTAAAGCAAGAAAAAATTGAGAAAATTTAAAAAGTCATTAGGACCAGATGTGAAATCCCCGGACAACAGGTCCGCAGTAATTAACATCCTTAACAAGGACTTTAAAAATCTAATTTCTCCCACACTCACTCGAGACCCTATCCTGGGCCCGCAGGCTTTGTCTATATACTCTGATAGAAAAGGTGTGAAGAAAAAGGTCAAAAGCTTTGCAAAAGCCAAGTCCACTTAAAACCCGATAGATAAGTCGATCTGCTTTCACCTTGAACAGAAATGACACATCACGTCGTTGCGAACAACCACTCCACTTTGTGGGGAATATGTCCACTAAACACAACTCAAAACGGCCATACCTGGAAACAGTCCTGGAGGACTGCTTAACCTGTCATGTGCTAATTGATTTGGGCTTGACAATATCGCTCATCTCTTAAACTTGGTTCAATGATCTCAAAAGGGCTTTGAAGTCAATTAAACGTTGGTTAGAAAGGGAACGATGTGACACTACACTTCGAGGTTTCACTCAGACTAACTCGCCTCTCACATTGAGAATGATGCTGAAACTACAATTCCAGGACGCATCGCTTGTTCATCCTGTGTATGTTACCAGCCTCAAATCTGAACCCCTGATACTCGGTGCAGACTTGATTGATTGTTTACTCCCACTGATGGATTGGAAAACCAACCATGTATGGTCACAGGTCACAATGCCGTCTCCACTGACCACACTGTCTTCTCCTAACGCTAGCTGCAACGCAGTCATCCACGAGGGGTATCTGTTGACAGGACCCCTTGGGAAAAATACATTTCGAAACCCCTTGGTGCAGAATCCGATCCAAGGAGATATTACGATATCTCAACACATTCCAAATAATGACCATTATTTTCATGATTTCGAGCCAGCAGTCTCTGTGAACAAGCAACTTCCCTCCTTCTTGGAGTCATGCAATACTGTAGTTGAGATGAACTTCTCTTGCCCTTTGGACACTTTCGCAAACACTGTGGCCATCTCAGGAAAAAAAAGCATCAACGTGTAGAGTGTACTTTGCTTCTGATGATACATTTTCCGCTTTGTCACCCCTTACAATGACACTATTGGCGTCAGTCCCAATGACTCTCACTGGTGAAACACTGCGATATTACAGACAGATATCCTCGTCTCAGTTCACAGGTACTGAAACGGTTGCCACACGCAGACGCTGTGGTGACTGACAGGCCTCAACAGCCACTGAGCGTTTTGAAGCACAAACATCAGGATATTTGGTTAACAGAATGAGCAGTAAAGAGTAAATGATTATGGTAATGGAACTGACTACACAGTCCTCAGTAATGACAGTCTGGGCACAGCAAGCACTCAGCACTGTTGCCAGGGCCAACAGTTAAATCATGCTAAAGATAATCACTCATACATTCTCTGCTCTCTTTCTTTTGGCTGAGATTGAACATTAACTACAAGGTGAAGGACTAGAAAGAAAGAGAGAGAATGGGAGATAGAGGGAAAGAAATAGAGGTAGAGGAAGAGAATGGGAGAGAGAGGAAGAGAGAGGGGGAGAGAGGGGTAGAGGGAGAGAGAGTTAGAGAGAGACAGAGACAAAGTGAGAAAAATTACAATGACGCACAAGGAGAAACACAATCATCTGGAGTACCTGAGAGATAACAAGACAACCATTTGAAAATGGAAAGACCCAAATGCAATAAAATGCTAATTAATTACTTAAAAATCATACAATGTGATTTTCTGGATTTTTGTTTTAGATTCCGTCTCTCACAGCTGAAGTGTACCTATGATCAAAATTAACGACCTCTACATGCTTTGTAAGTAGGAAAACCTGCAAAATCGGCAGTGTATCAAATACTTGTTCTCCCCACTGTAGGAAATAGGGTGCCATTTCGGACGCAGACATTATCTGGGTACAGCATAGCTAAGTGAAAGTACAGGACAGTACAGATTGTCTGGAACAGTGTCTGCCCAATTAATTCAACTCATATAAAGGGATGGCCGGGGCAAGGTTTGAGACCAAAATATATTTCTGTTGTGTGGGTAAGTTAATAATTGAAAGTATTGGTGAATAATATGATGCACACGGATCAAGGTTGTTAAAAACATATTGTTACAGTGAATAAAGTCAATTCAGACTGACTGGAGCAGCTCCCTTGCCTGTGTGATCATCTCCGACCAAGTCATATTCCATACTATACTGCAAAGATCATTGCACCTTTATGTCCCACAGTATGTATGCTGAATTCCCACAGTCATTGGCTGCAATAAATATATTATGGGAGAGGATTAAAAGATAGCATCAGACATAGCATCAGCCATATACAGTATATCTCAATATATATACAGTGCCTTTAGAAAGAATTCACAACCCTTGACTTTTTCCACATTTTGTTGTTACAGCCTGAATTTAGAATGGATTCAATATAGACGTTGTGTCACTGGCCTACATACAATACCCCATAACGTCAAAGTGGAATTATGTTTTTAGAAAATTTTACAAATTAATTAAAAATGAAAAGCTGAAATGTCGTGAGTCAATAATTATTCAACCCCTTTTTTATGCAAAGCTTGAATAAGTTCAGGAGTAAAAATGTGCTTAATAAGTCACAATAAGTTGCGCGGTCTCACCTTGTGTGCAAAAATAACATGATTGACACAATTATACGCAAGGTCCCTGTCACGAATATTACCGAAGGTGACTCCCCTTCTTGTTCGGGTGGCGCTCGGCGGTCGTCGTCGCCGGTCTACTAGCTATCACCGATCCGTTTGTTCCTTTGGTTTTGTCTGATTGGTATCACCTGTTTCTTGTTTGGCTGTTAGGGTGGGGTTATATAAATTTGTTCAGCCCGCTTCTGTTTCGCGCGGGCTTGTTCGTCTGTTCTGTGTTTGAGTGTATTTTGTTTGCATTTTCGGGTTTCGCGCCGTCCGTTATTACTTCTGATCATTTGTTTTCCTACTTTTGTTCATGTTATTTTTCCTGGACATTAAAGCGTGTTTTTCCCACATCTTTTGCTCTCTGCCCCTGACTCCATACCTCTTCACTCATTTATCGTAACAGTCCCTCAGTCAAGTAGTGAATTTCAAACACAGATTCAACCACAAATACCAGGAATGTTTTTCCAATCCCACGCAAAGAAGGGCAGCTATTGGTAAATGAAAAAAATACGGACATTGAAAATCCCCTTTGTGCATGGTGAAGTTACTAATTACACTTTGGATGGTGTATCAACACACCCACTACAAAGATACAGGCTTTTCACCATGGATTTCTGTAAGGGCTCTCGTCGTAATGAGGATCGGACCAAAGCGCTGCGTGGTAAGTGTTCGTGATTTTTTTAAATAAAAAAACATTCGAACAAAATAACCATATAACAAAGAGGGAAAACCGAAACAGTTCTGTAAGGTGCATAAACTATACAGAAAACAACGACACACAAAACACAGGTGAGAAAAAGGCTGCCTAAGTATGATTCCCAATCAGACAACGATAGACAGCTGCCTCTGATTGAGAACCACACCCGGCCAAACACAAAGAAATAGAAAACATAGAAATAAAAAACTAGAATGCCCACCCTAATCACAACCTGGCCTAACCAAAATAGAAAATAAAAACCTCTCTATGGCCAGGGCGTGACAATTTCACCATTGGTGACCTTCAAACAGTTGCATAGTTTAATGGCTGTGATCGGAGAAAACTGAGCATGGATCAACATTGCAGTTACTCCACAATACTAACCTAAATGACAGAGTGAAAAGAAGGAAGCCTGTACATAATAACAATATTCCAAAACATGCATCCTGTTTGCAATAAGGCACTGAAGTAAAACTGCAAAAAATGTGTCAAAGAAATTTACTTTATGTCCTGAATACAAGGTATTATGTTCGGGGCAAATTCAACGTAATACATCACTGAGTACCACTCTTCATATTTTCAAGCATGGTGGTGGTTCCATCACGTCATTGGTATACTTGTCATCTGCAAGGACTAGGGAGTTTTTTAAGACAAAAAGAAACGTAATAGGGCGTCCCGAGTGGCACAGCAGTCTAAGGCACTGCAATGCTAGAGGCTTCACTACAGACCCTGGTTTGATCCCGGGGGGCTTTACTAGGCTCATTGTGCTCTTGCAACTCCTTGTGGCGTGTCGGGTGCCTGTAGGTTGACCCCGGTTGTCAGTTGATTGGTGTTTCCCCCAACACATTGATGTGGATGGCTTCCGGGTTAAGTGGGCGGGTGTTAAGAAGCACGGTTTGGTGGGTCATGTTTCGGAGGACGCATTACTCAATGTTTACCTCTTGAGCCTGTTGGGGAGTTGCAAGCGATGAGACAAAATAAAAATTGGGGAGGAAAGGGCATAAAATCCAACAACAAACAAAATAAACAGAATAGAGCTTAGCACAGGCAAAATCCTTGAGGAAAACCTGGCTCAGTCTGCTTTCCACCAGACACTGGTCTGGTGATAAATTCACCTTCTAGCAGGACAATAACCTAAAACACAAGGCCAAATATACACGGGAGTTGCTTACCAAGATAACATTAAATGTTTCTGAGTGGCCTAGTTACAGTTTTGACTTAAATCGGATTGAAAATCTATAGAAAGACTTCAAAATGGCTGTCTAGCAATGACCAACAACCAACCTGACAGAGCTTGAAGAATTGTACAATTGTTGTGCAAAGCTCTTAGAGACCAAGAAACACTCACAGATGTAATCGCTGCCAAAGGTGATTCTAACATGTATTGACTCAGCGGTGTGAATACTTATCTATGCTGAATAAAAATATGAACGCAACATGTAAAGTGTTGGTTCCATGTTTCATGAGCTGAAATAAAAGATAGCAGAAATGTTTCAAATGCACAAAAATATAATTTCTCTCAGATTATGTGCACACATTTGTTTACATCCCTTTTATTGAGAATTTCTCCTTTGTCAAGATAATCCATCCACTTGACAGTTGTGGAATATCAAGAAGCTGACTAAACAGCATGATCATTATACAGATTCACCTTGTGCTGGCGACAATAAATGGCCATGCTAAAATGTACGGTTTTGTCACACAGGGAGTGCGCATTTGACATGCTGACTGCAGGAATGTTCTTTTCTCTACCATAAACCATTTTAAAGAATTTGGGAGTTTGTCCAATTGTCCTCACAACCGCAGATCAAGTGAAACCACGCCAGCCCAGGACCTCCACCTGCAGGATTGTCTGAGACCAGCTTCAAGGACAGCTGATGAAACTGGGTTTGCACAACCAAATCATTTCTGCACAAACTGTCAGAAACCATCTCAGGCAAGCTCAACTGCGTGCTCATCTTCCACAGCAGGGTCTTGACCTGACTACAGTTCGGCTTGTAACCAACTTCATTTGGCAAAGAATCACCTTTGATGGCCACTGGCACGCCGGGCAGATTGCAGATGGCATAGCATGTATGGCATTGTGTGGGCGAGAGGTTTGCTGATGTCAACGTTTTGAGTGCCCCAAGGTGGCGGTGGGGTTATTGTATGGGAAGGCATAAGCTACGGACAACGAACACAATTACATTTTATGTAGACTCATTTTATGTAGGCTCATTATCATGCCATTCATCCAGTTCTTCCATGGCCTGCATGGAAGAACTCGCTCATTATGGTATATTGTGTATAGATGGACGAGAAAAATAAATTGATGTTTAACATCAGGGCTGTAAAACTAACAGCCGTGTCTCTAATATAAGATTTCAAGAGTGTTATAGTGGTGGAAATATACAAAGTGTGTGTGTGTGTGTAAGCTTCTTTCTCCAGAGGGTGACTGTGATAAGGTGCATCTCGGTGAGAGGTGTAAGAGTCAGGCGCAGGAGAGCAGGGATTTCTGAGAAGCGTGTTTAATATAGATATATGTATGTATATATATATACACACACACACATAGTCCACCAATATAAAATTGGCACAGATGAAAATCCAAAACTACGCTCTGGAAGGAACAGAAACTCGTGTCAATACACGGAGGAACAACCACAGTTCCGACACTACATACACGTACGTCATAGCGAAAACAATAAACAGCATAGATAATCGAACGCAAATACTCACAAGCTTAATGCTGCACGAATTAAGGCAGGCAACAGGTGCCCTCTATACACACAGAAATAAAAGCAATTGAAACCAGGGGCCTGTTGCACAAAACTAGGATAAGGGATTAAGCCAGGATATCTTGGTGATCCTGGCTCAATTGATCCGTAATCCGGTTGCACTAAAGATGGATAGGGGGCAGGAGGATATGTTATGGTATAAATTACCATGGAGATTTATTCTGTGGAGCTAGCCTGCTCCAGACCAGGCTAAATTCCAGGATCTATTTAATCTCATCCCTAATGTCAGTCAGCAGTCACCACAAATGGAAACCAATAGTTATTTCACTGCTCACTATACATTGTTATCACATATAACTAGACCCACTGTTATTATTTAAACGTTTGTGATCATTAATTTCAATGATTTTGGATAAAAAATGATTTTTAGATGATGTTGCTATCATTAGATAATTTACAGTTTCCCATAGACTATAAGGCTATATATAAAATGATAGAATATTAGGGCCACAGAGGGGAAAAAAACACAAGTCATAATATTGTAACCAGTTGTTTTAAAGGAGGACAGTTGTTAAAATGACAGATGTGGGGCATTTCGTGAAATTGTACTTCAGTATGGTTTCATAAACAAAGACATGCTGATGTGCCAGAATATTAAGTATCACATTGTCATAAGTATCAAAACTGTAAAAACAATATGTAGCTTTTCTGCAGAAAGAACCAGCCTCATAAATTTATGACTTTATCCTTTTTCTTCAGTGTGGCCCTAGTACTCTGTCATATAAACAAATACACATTCCATATGAATATAAAAACACAATGTGTAACATTATGTTCCTTTATTGAATAAGGACAAAACAAAGCAGGTAAACCATCAGCTCCTTTCGAAACTGAAGTCACAGTGACTCTACAAGATGGAAAGCACAGAATCCAAGCATATTATACAAAATGATACATACACATTCAAAGGTCTGTATATAACACACCCTGCATGTCTGCACACTAAAATAAATGCAGGACAAATCCATACACATCAACTGAACAGACAAATGAATGGATGCAGTAGCCTCCCTGCAGCCTTGTATTACACACAGTATACCGCACAAACATCATAAGAGGCCAAATTCGTCAAAAAACGAACCCAAAAAAACCAAATTCCTCTGCCACCGCAGGACATATTTAACCAAAATTGAAAGCACACATACTAACTAAAATAATTCAACACATATTGGTCCCTCAGCAGCCGGCCACTGTCGTCATCAGGGAAGATTGCCGGATTGTCCCAGTCCATGGCTGGTGGCACTCTGGGGGCCCTCTCCTTCCTCAGGCAGGCCACATTGTGGAGGACAGCACAAGCCACAGTAATATCACATGCCCTAACAGGGCTGACCCTTAATTTGTGAAGGCAGTGAAAGCGTGCCTTCAGGAGGCCAAAGGTCATTTCAACTCTGGCCCTGGTCCTGGCATGGGCATGGTTGTAGGCCTGCTGTGCTTCCTGGGGGTCTGTGAAAGGTGTCAGGAGAAAAGGCTGGCAGCCATACCCCCTGTCTCCCAGCAACACACCAGAGAATTCACCTGTCAACACAAAATCTCATCATTACTACCTCATAAACACAGTGATATTCTTGACACAGCCATGATGGTTATAAATAGGGGTTGTGTGGCTTACCTTGTGATAGGCACTGATAGATTTCAGAGGCCCGAAAGATTCTGGAGTCATGGACTGAGCCAGGCCATTTTGCCACAACATTGCTGATCACACAGTCAGCATTGCAGACCATCTGAAATCATAAGATGAGGAATATTACACCAATCAATGCACATCACTGGCAATGCAGAGTGTTCGTCAATGGACAATATCAAAAAGTTATGTTCACCTGAACATTAATGCTGTGAAAGCATTTCCTATTCACAAAATCGGCCTCATGGGCACCTGAGGGGGCTTTTATCCTTATGTGTGTGCAGTCCACTGCACCAATGACATTGGGGAAACCTGTCACACAAAGTAATGAGTATCCTACTATGTGTTAACAGTTGTCCTGTAATTTGTAGATCCTCTTACCTGCAATCCTATAGAACTCCTCTTTGATGTCACAGAGTCTTCTGTGGCCAGGGAAGGAGATGAAGACATCTGCTAATGCTTTGATAGCCAGACACACACTCCTTATTGTGCGGCAAATTGTGGCCTTGTTCAGCTGTTCTGCATCCCCACTGAGTACAGGAAGGCTCCACTAGCAAAAAGCGCAAGGCCACACAAACCATTTGCTCCACACTCAGTGCATGGCTCCGTGCAGTGCGGTACTTAATCCTGGGACCCAGTAGTCTGCATAGATACCTGATGCCATCTGCAGAAAACCTGTATCTTTCATATAGATGGTCATCAGGGAAGGCCAGTGGGTCCAACCGGTCCCTGAAGACCCTTTCTCGCCTGAAGGCTCTCCTCAGCACAAGTGCTTCTTCATCCACCACATCTCGCACGAATGGGCATGCCATTGTCAGAGCAGAAAGGAACACACAATTTTGGGCCTTCATATAGGCTAGTGGCCACACCTGGTGCTGGGGGGGTGGGCAAAAGAGGGCGATGCCTTATAACGATGACTTGGTTGTACTGATTGCTGGGAAAATAAAAAAAACCTTAGAAAGATGCCACCGTCCTGTGTGCTCACAATAAGAGCTCATATGTCATGGCTCACTTGACTTTACGAGAATATACCTAATTTTTATTTTGAGCTGTGTCATCTTCTTGGAGCTGGGGGAGGAAAGAAAAATAATGATTAATACATTTGTGTTACAGTTAGCATACAGTGTACATTGAAGGCATATCTCACCTCCCTCTCAAGTTTTTTTATTTCAAGGTCCAGTTTCCTAATTGTCCTCTTTTTTATTTCGGACTCCAGTGCAAGATTTTCCATCTTTTTCTTCTTGTACTGAATGTCTATGTCTGCCAGTTCTATTTGGCGCCGGAGGTGGTTGCCATACAACTTTCTGACAGCTTGTGAGCTCTGTGAACACAATACAATTAGCGCAGCTGGAATTTGGCAGGATGTGGTGTCCTTTTATTAATACGCACTATGTTGCCAGGCTGGTTTTCCCACTGTATAGCATCTGGGTCCTGTAAAAGAAATTAGATTTTTTGATTTTGATGAGGACTCCTCACCATTGTAGAGTAAATAGTACTTTCACAGTCTTAACATGATACCTCATCATTACATTACATTTAAGTCATTTAGCAGACGCTCTTATCCAGCTCATGCCTTCTGGAATCCAGAGAGATGGTCTCCTCCTCATCATCGTCTCCATCATGTGCTGTTGCTGCTGCACTGGGGCCTTCACCCTATCACATTTAATCGGATTCATATTGAAGCTAGTAGACAAGACATGCCAGGCCTACAGTATGCCTTTGATGGAGTACTCACTGGATCAGCATCGTCTGGTGCTTGTGCTGGTGGCTCTAACAGGAACACAGTGCTGCCAGGCACTGCAAGGCAATAGGTAAACCAAAGTCAGACAGTCCAAATTGATTCAATATGAATGTGGTTGTATCCCATGTAGAGATGGAAGGACATACCTTGAATGAAGCGGGTGGCATCTTGGGAGGAACCTATGCTCGTCTCTTTCCCCCCAGGGATCCCCTCTAAGACGGGCCTGCCTTTATTTAGCTCCAAGGCCATGTCCTCTGCTGGGGTAAGGTCAGCCTTTGGTGACCCACCACCCGTGCCTTGTCTGTGGGTATTCTTTTTCACTGCTAAAACAGTACAGACAATGTGTGAACAGGCACCTTCTGGGTACAATATATGCTTGTGCTTTGTTAAATATTAGTCAGGGACCATACCATTCTGCAGAATGTTCTTGTATTTGATTTTGACCTGCTGCCATGTCCGTTTTGGCCCGTTCATGTTTAATCTACACACACACACACACACACACACACACACATTTAATGGAGTCACACTGCAAAAAATTACTTGGTATTTTTGTCTTGTTTTCAGTAAAAATATCAAAAAATGTATCATAGCTTTATACAGTGTGATGGAGTTACTTTACACAATTTCACTCATATCTGCAGTGCATTTCAATTAAAAATTTAACCGTTTCATAATTACAGTACAACTGCATTTTTGGAGATGTGAATTAAATATTTGAATTGTAATTGTGATGTTTCAGCGGAGCGGTGAGTGTGTAATTGTGCACTACTTACGCATTCAGGCGGTCTGCAATACTTTGCCACGCTTTTTCTCTTTGCTTTATCACTGTGGCGGTGTTGCCTTTCTTCTTAATTATATCTTTTACCTCCTCGTATGCCTCCATGAGGATTTGTGCTTCCGACGGGGAAAAGTACGCGGCTCTAGTTGCCATGGTAAATCAGTTAATCTGTGATCTGTGGCGGGGTCTATTTGAGTGAGCCGTGAGCGCGCACCTATCCAGGATTGGTTTCACCTGGCTTAATGAATCCGTGTCTGCTCATCCTGGCTTGGTCTTTGTGCAACCAATTAAGCCTGGACGCACATGTTTTGGCTTCATTGAGCTCAGCTGAGTCATTTATCCCTGATGTCTTAATTCTACTTTTGTGCAACAGGCCCCAGGTGTGAAAAGGAACACAGACAAAACAACCAGAAAAGGAAAAAGGGATCGGTAGCGGCTAGTAAACCGGCGATGCCTAGCGCTGCCTGAACAGGGAGAGGAGTTACCTTCAGTAGAAGTCGTGACAGTGAAAGACCAGTCCTCCATTATTCCTCCTCTTCTAAACTACTGAACAATCATGGTGTCTCTGGCTCCAAGAGAAAGTTTACAAATAAATAAAGTCAGATCTTACCAGTTCATTATATTAAGTCAAAGCTACTGTGGGTCAGTACAGATTCAGTAGATACCTTCATGCTGAGTAAAGTACCATTAAAAAGATATTGACAGTTCTATGTGATGTGTGTACTGAATATTGAGTTTCTTCCTGGATAGCAAGATGGTGCAAGATGGTGGTGGTTAACCTCACTGTGCTGATGTAAGAAGGGATACATACATTTTTAAAAACAATTTTGATGTACGTACGGTCACTGTGGGGAAGACGTCATCGATGCACTTATTGATGAAGCCAGTAACTGATGTGGTGTACTCCTCAATGCCGTTGGAAGAATCGCGGAACATATTCCAGTCTGTGCTAGCAAAACAGTCCTGTAGCATAGCATCTTCTTCATCTGACCACTTTCTTATTGACCGAGTCACTGGTGCTCCCTGCTTTAGTTTTTGCTTGTAAGCAGGAATCAGTAGGAATGAATTATGGTCAGCTTTGCCAAATGGAGGGCGAGGGAGAGCTTTGTACATGTCTCTGTGTGTGGAGTAAAGGTGGTCTAGAGTTTTTTTCTGTCTGGTTGCACATTTAACATGCTGATAGAAATTAGGTAAAACTGATTTGACTTTCCCTGCATTAAAGTCCCCGGCCACTAGGAGCGCCGCCTCTGGATGAGTGTTTTCCTGTTTGCTTATGGCCATATACAGCTCATTGAGTGCGGTATTAGTGCCAGCATCAGTATGCGGTAGTATATGGACAGCTACAAAAAATATAGATGTAAACTCTCTCTAGTGTGGTCTACATCTTGTCATAACATACTCTACCTTAGGTGAGCAAAACCTTGAGACTTCCTTAGATTTCGTGCAACAGCTGTTGTTTACAAATTTGCAATGGCAGCCGCCACTTCTCCTACCAGAGGCCGCTGTTCTATCCTGCCGAAAAAGCTTAAAACCCGCCAGCTGTATGTTAATCATGTCGTCTTTCAGCCATGACTCGGTGAAACATGAGATATTACCGTTTTTGATGTCCTGTTGGTAGGATATACGTGCTCGTAGTTTGTCTATTTTATTATCGATTGATTATACGTTGGTTAATAGGACCGATGGTAAAAAAAACTCTCGGCGACGGATCTTTACAAGGCACCCGGACCGTCGTCCACGATACCTCCATCTTTTCCTCCTGCGAATGATGGGATGAGGGCCTTGTCAGGTGTCTGAAGTAAATCCTTCCAATCCGACTCGTTGAAGAAGAAGAATTCCTCCAGTCCTGGGTGAGTAATCGTTGCTCTGATATCAAGAAGCTATTTCGGTGGCAGAAACATTACGTACAAAATAAGTTACAAATAATGTGAAAAAACATACACAATAGCACAATAGGTCACGGGATCGTAAAACGGCGGCCATCTCCTTCGGCGCTGAAGCCATTACTTCCCCACTGCTGGACCTACTTATGGGTCTGGGAGTGGAACTCAGGGTGTGACGCGGAAGGTGTTCAGATTATGTACATATTTAACATTCTGGGGCCAGATTTACTGCATCAGTGTAAAATAAAATCCACCTGTAGTAGTTTTCTGTGAGTTTTCAATGTAAACAACAATACTCCAATGAACTCCTTTATTCAGGGATACGTTTGATGCCTTATTCTTTCTTTTAACTTTTTGCTCATTTGCTGACTTCACATCAAAGCAAACAGCTTTGTTTGGTTTGGATGATTTTGATTTTTTCTGAAATAATTCCATTATTAAGAGCACTAAGTGGTGCTCACTTACCTATCTATAACATAACAAGAGATAACATTTCTCTGTATGGTACATGTTCTGAAATTCTCATTTATAAAAGGCCTTCCAGGACAAAACATATTCCCTCTTATAAACAACAAAATGTTATTACTTTTTAATGAAAACATTTACTGAGTACATGTAATTGCAATCATGGCGCTGAAGAGATGGATAGCTGCCATATCACGGGCTCCTGACCAATTCTGCTATTTTGTGGGGGGTTTTTACACTGATCTCAACTGTTTTTGCACATAATATTTCCGCTATCATTTCCTATGACCAAAAACAGCTTCTGGACATCGATCCCTAACCTCAATATTGATGAACATTTCTATTTCAACGAGTCTGCAGCTGTGGATGTACTGCTCATCCCTGGGACTAGAAAGAGGAAGAAAAGGCACATGACTGACCATTTGTTAGCCACGCTGTCCTTACGAACCGCACAGCATTACAGCAGTATGTACCCTGTATGTTAGCTAGTTAGATTTACATTTACATTTAAGTCATTTAGCAGACGCTCTTATCCAGAGCGACTTACAAATTGGTGCGTTCACCTTAAGACATCCAGTGGAACAGCCACTTTACAATAGTGCATCTAAATCTTTTAAGGGGGGTGAGAAGGATTACTTTATCCTATCCTAGGTATTCCTGAAAGAGGTGGGGTTTCAGGTGTCTCCGGAAGGTGGTGATTGACTCCGCTGTCCTGGCGTCGTGAGGGAGTTTGTTCCACCATTGTGGGGCCAGAGCAGCGAACAGTTTTGACTGGGCTGCGCGGGAACTGTACTTCCTCAGTGGTAGGGAGGCGAGCAGGCCAGAGGTGGATGAACGCAGTGCCCTTGTTTGGGTGTAGGGCCTGATCAGAGCCTGGAGGTACATTTACATTTAAGTCATTTAGCAGACGCTCTTATCCAGAGCGACTTACAAATTGGTGCTTTCACCTTATGACATCCAGTGGAACAGCCACTTTACAATAGTGCATCTAGGTCTTTTAAGGGGGTGAGAAGGATTACTTTATCCTATCCTAGGTATTCCTTAAAGAGGTGGGGTTTCAGGTGTCTCCGGAAGGTGGTGATTGACTCCGCTGTCCTGGCGTCGTGAGGGAGTTTGTTCCACCATTGGGGGGCCAGAGCAGCGAACAGTTTTGACTGGGCTGAGCGGGAACTGTACTTCCTCAGTGGTAGGGAGGCGAGCAGGCCAGAGGTGGATGAACGCAGTGCCCTTGTTTGGGTGTAGGGCCTGATCAGAGCCTGGAGGTACTGAGGTGCCGTTCCCCTCACAGCTCCGTAGGCAAGCACCATGGTCTTGTAGCGGATGCGAGCTTCAACTGGAAGCCAGTGGAGAGAGCGGAGGAGCGGGGTGACGTGAGAGAACTTGGGAAGGTTGAACACCAGACGGGCTGCGGCGTTCTGGATGAGTTGTAGGGGTTTAATGGCACAGGCAGGGAGCCCAGCCAACAGCGAGTTGCAGTAATCCAGACGGGAGATGACAAGTGCCTGGATTAGGACCTGCGTCGCTTCCTGTGTGAGGCAGGGTCGTACTCTGCGGATGTTGTAGAGCATGAACCTACAGGAACGGGCCACCGCCTTGATGTTATTTGAGAACGACAGGGTGTTGTCCAGGATCACGCCAAGGTTCTTAGCGCTCTGGGACGAGGACACAATGGAGTTGTCAACCGTGATGGCGAGATCATGGAACGGGCAGTCCTTCCCGGGAGGAAGAGCAGCTCCGTCTTGCCGAGGTTCAGCTTGAGGTGATGATCCGTCATCCACACTGATATGTCTGCCAGACATGCAGAGATGCGATTCGCCACCTGGTCGTCAGAAGGGGGAAAGGAGAAGATTAATTGTGTGTCGTCTGCATAGCAATGATAGGAGAGACCATGTGAGGTTATGACAGAGCCAAGTGACTTGGTGTATAGCGAGAATAGGAGAGGGCCTAGAACAGAGCCCTGGGGGACACCAGTGGTGAGAGCACGTGGTGAGGAGACGGATTCTCGCCACGCCACCTGGTAGGAGCGACCTGTCAGGTAGGACGCAATCCAAGCGTGGGCCGCGCCGGAGATGCCCAACTCGGAGAGGGTGGAGAGGAGGATCTGATGGTTCACAGTATCGAAGGCAGCCGATAGGTCTAGAAGGATGAGAGCAGAGGAGAGAGAGTTAGCTTTAGCAGTGCGGAGCGCCTCCGTGATACAGAGAAGAGCAGTCTCAGTTGAATGACTAGTCTTGAAACCTGACTGATTTGGATCAAGAAGGTCATTCTGAGAGAGATAGCGGGAGAGCTGGCCAAGGACGGCACGTTCAAGAGTTTTGGAGAGAAAAGAAAGAAGGGATACTGGTCTGTAGTTGTTGACATCGGAGGGATCGAGTGTAGGTTTTTTCAGAAGGGGTGCAACTCTCGCTCTCTTGAAGACGGGAGGGACGTAGCCAGCGGTCAGGGATGAGTTGATGAGCGAGGTGAGGTAAGGGAGAAGGTCTCCGGAAATGGTCTGGAGAAGAGAGGGGGGATAGGGTCAAGCGGGCAGGTTGTTGGGCGGCCGGCCGTCACAAGACGCGAGATGTCATCTGGAGAGAGAGGGGAGAAAGAGGTCAGAGCACAGGGTAGGGCAGTGTGAGCAGAACCAGCGGTGTCGTTTGACTTAGCAAACGAGGATCAGATGTCGTCGACCTTCTTTTCAAAATGGTTGACGAAGTCATCTGCAGAGAGGGAGGAGGGGGGGGGGAGGAGGATTCAAGAGGGAGGAGAAGGTGGCAAAGAGCTTCCTAGGGTTAGAGGCAGATGCTTGGAATTTAGAGTGGTAGAAAGTGGCTTTAGCAGCAGAGACAGAGGAGGAAAATGTAGAGAGGAGGGAGTGAAAGGATGCCAGGTCCGCAGGGAGGCAAGTTTTCCTCCATTTCCGCCGGCTGCCCGGAGCCCTGTTCTGTGAGCTCGCAATGAGTCATCGAGCCACGGAGCGGGAGGGGAGGACCGAGCCGGCCTGGAGGATAGGGGACATAGAGAGTCAAAGGATGCAGAAAGGGAGGAGAGGAGGGTTGAGGAGGCAGAATCAGGAGATAGGTTGGAGAAGGTTTGAGCAGAGGGAAGAGATGATAGGATGGAAGAGGAGAGAGTAGCGGGGAGAGAGAGCGAAGGTTGGGACGGCGCGATACCATCCGAGTAGGGGCAGTGTGGGAAGTGTTGGATGAGAGCGAGAGGGAAAAGGATACAAGGTAGTGGTCGGAGACTTGGAGGGAGTTGCAATGAGGTTAGTGGAGGAACAGCATCTAGTTAAGATGAGGTCGAGCGTATTGCCTGCCTTGTGAGTAGGGGGAAGGTGAGAGGGTGAGGTCAAAAGAGGAGAGGAGTGGAAAGAAGGAGGCAGAGAGGAATGAGTCAAAGGTAGACGTGGGGAGGTTAAAGTCGCCCAGAACTGTGAGAGGTGAGCCGTCCTCAGGAAAGGAGCTTATCAAGGCATCAAGCTCATTGATGAACTCTCCGAGGGAACCTGGAGGGCGATAAATGATAAGGATGTTAAGCTTGAAAGGGCTGGTAACTGTGACAGCATGGAATTCAAAGGAGGCGATAGACAGATGGGTAAGGGGAGAAAGAGAGAATGACCACTTGGGAGAGATGAGGATCCCGGTGCCACCACCCCGCTGACCAGAAGCTCTCGGGGTGTGCGAGAGCACGTGGGCGGACGAAGAGAGAGCAGTAGGAGTAGCGGTGTTGTCTGTGGTGATCCATGTTTCCGTCAGAGCCAAGAAGTCGAGGGACTGGAGGGAGGCATAGGCTGAGATGAACTCTGCCTTGTTGGCCGCAGATCGGCAGTTCCAGAGGCTACCGGAGACCTGGAACTCCACGTGGGTCGTGCGCGCTGGGACCACCAGATTAGGGTGGCCGCGGCCATGCGGTGTGGAGCGTTTGTATGGTCTGTGCAGAGAGGAGAGAACAGGGATAGAGGTGCCGTTCCCCTCACAGCTCCGTAGGCAAGCACCATGGTCTTGTAGCGGATGCGAGCTTCAACTGGAAGCCAGTGGAGAGAGCGGAGGAGCGGGGTGACGTGAGAGAACTTGGGAAGGTTGAACACCAGACGGGCTGCGGCGTTCTGGATGAGTTGTAGGGGTTTAATGGCACAGGCAGGGAGCCCAGCCAACAGCGAGTTGCAGTAATCCAGACGGGAGATGACAAGTGCCTGGATTAGGACCTGCGCTGCTTCCTGTAGTTAGCTAACGTTAGTTGGGTACTAGTTCATCGAACTTGCCAGGCAGTATATTAACTATAATCTAACTAACTACTCAATGAATATTGACTTAATTATTCACGTCATTCTTTTTTTAAAGTATGTATTTGTATCTTTTTAATAAAAATACAAATTTGGGGCCTTGGATCAGCTTTAAATTATGGATAGATTGTTACATCCAACAAGGGTGGCAGGTAGTCTAGCGGTTAGAGCGTTGGGCCAATAACTGAAAGGTTGCAAGATCAAATACCTGAGCTGACATGGTAAAAATATGTTGTTCTGCCCCTGAACAAGGCAGTTAACCCACTGTTCCTAGGCTGTCATTGTAAATACGAATTTGTTCTTAACTGACTTGCCTAGTCAAATAAAGGTACAAAAATGTAATTGTCTCCATCATTTCCAATCCCACATATATTTTTTGGGTAAATATATATTTATACACACACGCACACACACTACCGTTCAAAAGTCCTCAACTGGCAGCTTCATTAAATTGTACCCGCAAAACACCAGTCTCAACATCAACAGTGAAGAAGCGAATCCGGGATGCTGGCCTTCTAGGCAGAGTTGCAAAGAAAAAGCCATATCTCAGACTGGCCAATAAAAAGAAAAGATTAAGATGGGCAAAAAAACATAGACACTGGACAGTAGAACTCCGCCTAGAAGGCCAGCATCCCGGAGTCGCCTCTTCACTGTTGACGTTGAGACTGGTGTTTTGCGTGTACTATTTAATGAAGCTGCCAGTTGAGGACTTGTGAGGCGTCTGTTTCTCAAACTAGACACTCTAATGTACATGTCCTCTTGCTCAGTTGTGCACCGGGGCCTCCCACTCATCTTTCTATTCTGTTTAGAGCCAGTTTGCGCTGTTCTGTGAAGGGAGTAGTGCACCGCGTTGTTCGAGATCTTCAGTTTCTTGGCGATTTCTCACATGGAATAGCCTTCATTTCTCAGAACAAGAATGGACTGACACGTTTCAGAAGAAATCCTTTGTTTCTGGCCATTTTGAGCCTGTAATTGAACATACAAATGTTGATGCTCCAGATACTCAATTAGTCTAAAGAAGGCCAGTTTTATTGCTTCTTTAATCAGAACAGTTTTCAGCTGTGCTAACATCATTGCAAAAGGGTTTTCTAATGATCAATTAGCCTTTTAAAATGATAAACTTAGATTAGCTAACATAACATGCCATTGGAACACAGAAGTGATGGTCGCAGATAATGGGCCTCTGTACGACTATGTAGATATTCCATTTAAAAAATCTGAGGTTTCCAGCTACAAAAGTAATTTACTACATTGACACTGTAATTCTAATCAATTTGATGTTAATTTAATGGACAAAAAAATTGCTTTTCTTTCAAAAACAAAGACATTTCTAAGTGACCCCAAACTCCTCTCACTGTCAACTGCTTTTATTTTCAGCAAACTTAACGTGTAAATATTTGTATGAACATAACAAGATTCAACAACTGAGACATAAACTGAACAAGTTCCACAGACATGTGACTAACAGAAATGGAATAATGTGTCCCTGAACAAAGGGGGGGTCAAAATCAAAAGTAACAGTCAGTATCTGGTGTGGCCACCAGCTGCATTAACTACTGCAGTGCATCTCCTCCTCATGGGCTGCACCAGATTTGCCAGTTCTTGCTGTGAGATGTTACCCCACTCTTCCACCAAGGCACCTGCAAGTTCCCAGAGATTTCTGGGGGGAATGGCCCTAGCCCTCACCCTCCGATCCAACAGGTCCCAGATGTGCTCAATGGGATTGAGATCCGGGGTCTTCGCTGGCTATGGCAGAACACTGACATTCCTGTCTTGCAGGAAATCCCGCATAGAACGCATAGTATGGCTGGTGGCATTGTCATGCTGCAGGGTCATGTCAGGGCGAGCCTGCAGGAAGGGTACCACATGAGGGAGGAGGATGTCTTCACTGTAACGCACAGTGTTGAGATTGCCTGCAATGGCAACAAGCTCAGTCCAATGATGCTGTGACACACCGCCCCAGACCATGACGGACCCTCCATCTCCAACTGTAACCCTCTCCAATTACCGAAATTGAAAAAATCCAGGCATTTATAAATAAAATCCAGTCTTACTCTATCAAATGCCTTTTCAAAATCCACTATAAATACCATTCCTGGCTTCTTATATGTTTCATGATGTTCTATTATTTCTTATAGTAGTCGTATATTATCTCCAATGTATCGTCCATGTAAAAAACCTGTCTGATCAGTGTGAGTGGACCAAGTTGTTTGGTGTTACTCTAAAGCGGAAAGGTGGAAAAAACGAGTCAGGAATCAGTTTTCTTAATTGAACAAAGTTCTCTTTTGAGGGATTTCTTTCAACTCAAACACTCCAAAACAATCAATGATGATTTCCCAAGGAAAACATAAATCTTCTTCTTTACACGAGACGAGTGTCTTTAAACTATAACATAAATGGTGGTGGCCATCCCCCAAAGGTAGTTTGTCTTCTTCTTTTCACCTTCCGAAAGGTACGTCTCCTCCTTTGGAGGAGCAAACACTCTTTCCCCCCCCTCCTCACTGCCGGTTCCCTCCTCACTCTTGGAGGGAAAAGAGAATAGGTCATAAGTACTGTCAGCTGTGCTTAATTGTCTCTGATCACCTTGACTCACATGCCTGGCTGGGCTACTATCCGTGGGCCCAGCCTGCCCTCTGGTGGTCCTTCCACATCAGGATGAACAATACCTGGTAAAAAAAAACACTTTTAATTCTGAGTGCTATGCATTTCGCTAGTATTTTTCCATCACAACTTTGAAGTTTAAGGGGCCTCCAATTTTTTAGATAGACTGGGTCTTTATATTTGCCATCTGGGTCTTGTTTTACTAATAGAGAAATCAGACCTTCCTGCTGAGTACCTGACAGACTACCATTTCTATAGGAGTAGTTAAAACAATCTAACAATGGAGCTTTTAGTATGTCAAAAAAATACTTGATATACCTCTACCGGTATGCCATCAAGCCCTGGGGTTTTTCCAGACTGAAAGGATTTAATATCCTCAAGAAGTTTGTCCTCTGTATTTGGCCTTAACAGTGATCTTTCAGTACATTTGTTAATTTTCCATTTTTTATATTATTTTGGAAAGAATTCCTTACCACAATCTGGATTCAGTAGGAGAGGATGAGACGGAAAAGAGAACATCTGCCTAAAACAATTAGCTTCCTCTTTTAAAATATCATTTGGAGAATCATAGATGACTCCGTCTTCAGTCACGAGTTTCTGCAAATTATTTTTGTTAGCGTTCCTGTATTGGAGATTCAGGAGGAATTGTGTGCATTTCTCTCCATATTCCATCCAGTTTGCTTTATTTCTGTAATAAATTACATTAGATCATTCTTGAATAAGTTCCTCAAGTTCTTCTTGTTTTTCCTCTTACTTATTTTATATCTCTGTAGTATAATTTGTATTGCTATCTACCTGTACTATTAGTTCATGTATTTCCCTTGCTAGTCTTGTCTCTTGCCAGAAACTGCTATTTTATTATTGATGAATATTCCATTCAAATCAAATGTATGTATATAGCCCTTCGTACATCAGCTGATATCTCAAAGTGCTGCACAGAAACCCAGCCTAAAACCCCAAACAGCAAGCAATGCAGGTGTAGAAGCACGGTGGCTAGGAAAAACTCCCTAGAAAGGCCAAAACCTAGGAAGAAACCTAGAGAGGAACCAGGCTATGTGGGGTGGCCAGTCCTCTTCTGGCTGTGCCGGGTGGAGATTATAACAGAACATGGCCAAGATGTTCAAATGTTAATAAATGACCAGCATGGTCGAATAATAATAAGGCAGAACAGTTGAAACTGGAGCAGCAGCACAGTCAGGTGGACTGGGGACAGCAAGGAGTCATCATGTCAGGTAGTCCTGGGGCACGGTCCTAGGGCTCAGGTCCTCCGAGAGAGAGAAAGAAAGAGAGAATTAGAGAGAGCATATGTGGGGTGGCCAGTCCTCTTCTGGCTGTGCCGGGTGGAGATTATAACAGAACATGGCCAAGATGTTCAAATGTTCATAAATGACCAGCATGGTCGAATAATAGTAAGGCAGAACAGTTGAAACTGGAGCAACTAACCGAGTTTCTTTTAACCGTTAACATCCGTTTTTTAGGCGCAAGCCTGCGCCTTGTACCCGGAGGTCTCTTTTTTGGTCTTCGAGACAACATCATCAGCCCCGAGCCTTCTTGACAACATCATCAGCCCCGAGCCTTCTTGACGCTCGACATCTGGTGACGCCTTTCTGGTCATAGCATTGGCTACAACCTCACTTACTATATTTTTTGCTGCTGATTTTAAATGCGGTTTGGCTATGCTGAGGCCTCTCTTCATAAATGGTAAACCCATCCTAAAGAGGTTACGAAATATACCTCCTATCCCCGAACCGTACATGTTTGGGGATCCATAACAGCCGGGTAACCCATTTCCCACTTGATCAACATAGTATGAGACATAACGGTTAGGGTCGAGATGTCGGTGTTCCATAACCCTTTTTAATTTATTTGTATTATGTATATAAAATATATACTACTAATAGTATATATGTAGAGCGGTTTTGGTGGGTCTAAAGTGGATTTTTACAACCGTTTTACCATAAGTACATTCGATGTTTTCGTTCTGATCCGTTTTAAGCTCAACAAGAATGTTTTCAATATATTTCTTGCTTACGGGTACGTAGTGTGGCTTGTCGTAGGTGACAGTGACTATGTCCCCATCCTTTCCGTCTATATGAACCGTTCTCAGGAGTGGCACACAGCTGTCTCCGACCCTTTGATATGATATGATGTCGGTATACACAAATATGTTGTAAAAATCCTGCATGTATATCCGCGGGGAATGGGAATAATTTATCTTTCACATACGTCCATTTATTGGGAGCCATCCCCAACATGTAGGCTAAATTATCGCCTGTCTTTATTCCCCAGGCAGCATCTCCTGAGATTTGTACACGTTTATGTATAGGGTTGTACATCAGGAATATTTCCATATTGTTCTGCGATAGACGTTCATTCAACTCGGAGACGATCCTGTCGACGGTTCTATAGAACCCTTTATTAACCTTAATAAGTGTAGCAGATTCCGATAACTTTTTGCAATAAAAATCACGGTCCTTATCTTAAATATTATACCAGCTATGGGGGTATGTAATCTCGCTGAGACCTACTTCACAGGCCTCTGATAACTCTATAGGCTTTGGAAAATTGGTTGTATAATTCGAACTCTGATTATTACGATATATATGTGCGGACGCATTACTGGGGAGAGTCAGGTAGAAGCCGCTGTGTTCCATGATGCAATCCTGTGTACACGCGAATGATGATGTATTTTATCATGCATGAGGGTTTAAATTAATCCCGATGCCTCCACCACATCGTGCCATACACAACTGTTGAACTTTTTCCAGCGGACCAGTACCCATTTTTGACCTTTTTCTCTCTTTTGATCTAGAATCTCCTCCACGTGAAAGACTTTGTCTTTACCCAACTGTACCTTCTGTAATTCCTTCTCATAAAAAGATCCCTCCATAAATTCCCCGTCATAATCTTTTAATTTGTAGACCGGGGGTATGCGCGGCAGACATTCGGTAACCGTGAACAACTCATCGCTGTAGCCTTGCTCATATTTTTTTGTCGAAAACACCCCTCAACTTGGATATACGCATCAAGTCCCCCACAATGAATGTAAAATGTATTTTTTTCTTACGCCGAAGGGGGAACAAACCATACAGATTTTTAAAGACTTGAAAATAGTTTTCAGAAGAGACCTCGAAGGGTTTCATCCATATACTCTTATGGTAACTATTGTTGTACCCCATTACTAAATCTTGAACTATATCGATATATCTATGCGTGTTGCGAGCTATAAAATAGCGCCACATCCACTCCTTCAGAGATCTGTTAAAGCGTTCAACAACTGAAGCTTTCAAATCCGAGCCTGTAGCAAAATGTACTATTTTGTGCTTCTTCGTGAGTTTCTGAAAAGTATTATTAAAAAATATTTTCCGCCATCAGTCTGCACTTTCTTGGGGGCTCCTCCATCCTTCAAGATAGAGTCAAAGGCCCGGGTCACCTCTGCCCCGCTCTTATTTTTTAAGACCCTGACCCTGCTATTTTAGAAAAAATATCTATAACCGTTAGCATGTAGCGATTTCCATAATTTTTATCTGCAAGGGCCTGCATGTCACATAGATCCGCCTGAAATTGGGACAATGGTTGGGTAGAAAAAACTGTTTCTTGGAAATTGTTTTCTTACGGGTTTATGTAGAGTGTGCGCATCCTGCTCTGATAACCTATCATTCACTTTAGCATCGCTTAACCGGCTACCTGTTTCTGCGGCTAAAGCTCTCTGTAAACGTTCCTTACCCCCATAAAACCCAGGGTTAGAGGGATTATAATAAATGTTTTTCAACATCTGCTCCGCCATCCTTCTTGCCTCTCTGAGGTACAATAACGTTAATGAGCCACTTTCAAATAACGACAACATTTCATTTTCATTTTTTGGATTTTTATTTTCAAGAAAACATTATGTATTACGTATACAGACAATTCAGAATTCGTTGCGGGATACATGTCCCCGTTTTCTCAATGATCACATCATGCAACACCCTGTATATTTGGTTTAGATATAACAGGCTTGTGTCGCTGAATTTTTTAAACACACACATCCGCTATATAAGTATATAAACAACAAATATGATACATGTTACAATTAAATGGTGTTTCAAACAAATAAAGTACAATCTTAGACAAAGTTGATTCTAGTTCTTCAGAATCATCCCCAAGACGGGATACCAATTGTGTCCATTGTAGACTCTCGCCCGCATGTCGTACATGATTCATGATTTGTTCCATTTTCAGCACACCCTCTACATTAGTCCAGGAATTGTGGGTTGTGTAGAACGATACATTGTTCACTTTATTTTCAATAATTTGATGCATAACATTTGTAAGTTCTCTCAAAAGAAAAAATGTATTTATTCTCTCTAACATCTCTCTTACCCATTGCTTTACATCTAAATAACGAAATGTCACTCGGTCTCTTGGGGTTTATTGAGCCAGAAAGTCATCACATCAGCCACCACAGCTTCCCTGTATTTGTTATCATCCACCAGGGTGTGTCGGATTTCTTTGAGTTTCTCGTGGATGTAGATCGCCTCCTTCAGGTCATGTAGGAAAGCCTCGGTTACCCCGTAAACTCTGGGGATAGACGGCATAAGACCCATAGACTCCAGGGCTCTGACCAGCGATGGTATAAACCTGCAGGACCAAAGTCTTTTCACCAGCGCCTCAAAATAGTTGAAGAAGTAGTATCTTGGGGGTTGTATAGGCAAGGATGCCTGAGCTGGCTGGGGTGATTGAGCTCACAACCGATGCATTTTTCTCGTATATACTCTCCAATCACCATGTCTAAAAGCGTGGCTACAGAGGCCTTGATGGTGTCCGCAAAAATAGTACTGACCACCCCATCAAACACATCCTCAGGCTGTGTACATGTAGGGAGTGTCGTGGGTCTTGCCAGGGGGGAGTAGAATGTTGGGCTGCGAGGCATACAATCCTTAGGGTCGGGCCCCCATGACGTTTCGGAGTCCTGGTATATGGTAGGAATATCCATGGTTAATGCGTAAGTGAAGAACTGTAGGTTTTAAGGACCCTCCTTTTATTGTTGCCGCGTCCTTAGTTTTCTTCTGACGATGTACCTTCTTGGGGCTCCTTTGAATCATAATCCTCGGGATTCGTATATATTATGCACTTCTTTAGCCGAACAAGGCTCTGTCGCTGTTGGCTCTGTACAAACAGAGCCTCCAACAACTCCAACATTTTCAATTCCATTAAATCCCAACTTTTAAAAGGAATAAGCATGCGCAACCTAAAATCCCCCTCCATCACGAATGTTTTGGTTGCGGATTTCCTCGTTGCTGATATAGAACACGCAGCCACATGGAAGTCCATTCTTTCTTTGTATTTTCACCCTGTGAAATACTCTTCTTGAGGAGTCAGGGGTACCTTCCCAACGGGTCTCGTAGCCTGTGAACAAGCTATACCCCTTGGTGATAAGTCTCAGTTCGGGACATAAAACCTGGCGAAAACCCTTCCAGTCTTCAACCCCATAGTCCACTCCTAATGTCTGGTCGGTATATTCTTCTCCTTCGGCTACCGTATAGAGGTTCACTCTACAGGCCAAGTAATCAAACAGATACCCCCATTGCTGTCCATTAGACATCAGCACTTGATCTTTCAGCGCAGTTGTGGGCGGTATCTGGGTTCTATACACACTTAGAAACCGCTTTTTTGGCGCATAGTATATTGTGGCATTATACTTGGCCCTTTCTCTATGTTTCAGCCGCGGTCCTGCTTCTGTTACAGTCATCACAGCTTTGCCACTGATCACAAAATCTATGTTTAAAAATCTTGTTTACTGTTCTGGGGTCGCATGCCTTGTTCTGGACTTTTATTTATAATGCGTCTGCCACAGCCAATACCCTGGACATTCCTGCTTCATTAGATAACAACCATAAGGGCAATAAAACTGGGGGTGGGGGGCCATACTCTTTCAAAAGTTCAAACACAGAACCCCCCCAGTTCAACCAGGTCCCTAGACATCAATCAGCATGACAACTTCAAAGGATGCAATATAGATATAAAATAACACACCCTCTAACACGTGACCACAGGAACAGGATGTCCTGGCCGGAGGCCACAGGGTCATAAATCAACATTTTGACCCGTGCCGTCTACTTTATTCTCTCTTAGAAATGAGACCCAAAATGAACTTACAGATAATTGTCTTATCAAAGCACCTTTTGAATGAAGAAACCAATTATATACAGTACCAGTCAAAAGTTTGGACACATACTCATTCAAGGGATTCTTTTTATTTTTACTTTTTACATTGTAGAATAATAGTGAAGACATTAAAACTATGCAATAACACATATGGAATCATGTAGCAACGAAAAAAGTCAAAATATATTTTACAACAATTTGCCTTGATGAAAGCATTGCACACTCTTGGTATTCTCACAACCAGCTTCATGAAGTAGTCACCTGGAATGCATTTCAATTAACATTAACATTAACTTGTTAAAAGTTAGTTTTTGGAATGTCTTATGCAGCGATACGCCATCCCATCTGGTTTGCACTTAGTAGGTCTATCATTTGTTTTTCAAAACGACAATGACCCAACACACCTCCAGGCTGTGTAAGGGCTATTTGACCAAGAAGGAGAGTGATGGAGTGCTGTATCAGATGACCTGGCCTCCACAATCACCCAACCTCAACCCACTTGACATGGTTGGGATGGGTTGGACCATAGAGTGAAGGAAAAGCAGCCAACAAGTGCTCAGCATGAGTGGGAACTCTTTCAAGACTGTTGGAAAAGCATTCCAGGTGAAGCTAGTTGAGAGAATACCAAGAGTGTGCAAAGCTGTCATCAAGGTACAGGGTGGCTACTTTGAAGAAACTGAAATATAAAATATATTTGGACTTGTTTAACACTTTATTGGTTACTGCATGATTCCGTATGTCTTATTTCCTAGATGTGATGTCTTCACTATTATTCTGCATTGTAGAAAATAGTAAACATAAAGAAAAACCCTTGAATGAGTAGGTGTGTCCAAACTTTTGACTGGTACTGTATACGCAGTGCCTTCGGAAAGTATTCAGACCCCTTGAATATTTAAAAATTCCTCTGCAGATCCTCTCAAGCTCTGTCAGTTTGGATGGGGAAGGTTGCTGCACAGCTATTTTCAGCTCTCTCCAGAGATGTTCGATCGGGTACAACTCTGGGCTCTGGCTGGGCCACTCAAGGACATTGCCGAAGCCACTTCTGCGTTGTCTTGGCTGTGTGCTTAGGGTCGTTGTCCTGTTGGAAGGTGAACCTTCGCCCCAGTCTGAGGTCCTGAGCGCTCCGTTCATCTTTTCCTCGATCCTGACTAGTCTCTACTATCCTGGCTGTCATGTGCTTCTTACTGAGGAGTGGCCTCCGTCTGGCAACTCTACCATAAATGCCTCATTGGTGGAGTGCTGCAGAGATGGTTGTCATCTGGAAGGTTCTCCAATCTCCACAGAGGAACTCTAGAACTCTGTCAGAGTGACCATCAGGTTCTTGGTCACCTCTCTGACCAAGGCCCTTCTCCACTGATTGCTCAGTTTGTTCTTGTGGATCTTCAATGCTGCAGTATCCTGTCTCAGAGCCCTCTATGAACGTGTATCCTCTACGAACAATTCCTTCGACCTCCTTGCCTGGGATTTGCTCTGACATGCACTATCAACTGTGGGACCTTATATAGTGTCATGACTCTCTCTCCTTGGTGAGGATAAAAAGGACCCATCAGCTAGGCAAATGTTTGAGGATAGCCAGACACCCCTCCCCTCTCTCCCACAGGAGATGAGAGGGGGAGTTTGCCCTGTTTTATGACTTAAATACCTTGCAGAACTCTCCCTTTGACTCCACAGTATGGGAAGGCTGAAAATCCATTATTACACAGAGACTTGTGTAACGGAAACATTGTAACTTTAAGAGCTTTCACCCTGTATATATCAGATTTACATCTAAATGTTGTAAAAACAATATCTGATTAAGTATGAAACTATTTTTGAAAAGATAGAAATGTGATTTTCGCCTTCCAAATGAGAATTGTGTTTCATGTAAACTTGTGCCCAGTCAGTAGCCACACCCAAGTGAGCTCAGAGTTTGTGTCAACGTGACGGAACGCCCTCCAAGGCCAGAATACGTAAAAGGACTTGCTAACAAAATTCACATGAGACCAAATCATGCCGGGTTACTGCCAGTGTGTAAAGTGGTCCTAGCTGTACCCTGAACAATCAATAATTGAGACCAGAGAACGTGAGGCCGTGGTTCACACGTTGAAATGGTTAGAAACTTTGTAACCCATTCCGAAACATGCACCGTCTGCAGCCTTGCATGTAAAGTATTCTAGGACATTTGACCAAAGACGAGAGGGAAGATTTGATCCCTCTGAAAACTGTGTAGTACATCTGACGTATCTATTCTAAAGAACACTCCAGAATAAAAGAAGCCTACAAATAAGAAAGAAATTGTGACCTCTGGTGGACAACCAGAGACTTACATCTAACAATTTCCCATAGAACCATCGAGTTCAACAGAGACGACAAAGACATCTATGAGTAAATATATACATTGCATTTATTTTCCGAATGAGCGGTCGTTCATGTGCAAAGTATTCATATTCCCGTGAGCATAGCTTCCAAATGTATGTACAAAAAGTTGACTCTCTTTGTCTCTCCGTCTCCTTGCATAAACCTCCCTTTCCATTGTGTAACCGAACAGTCATGTTTTTGTTAGTTGACTATGGATCTGTTTTCATTGTATTATGTATCAATAACCTATGCTGTGTGTGTTTACGAATTCTGTGTGATGATTTAGTTAGTCAGTAGATAAATAATTAAACCAAATTGTGTATTGCTGATTCATCACTTAGGTTAGGGTTTGTGCAGATATCCAAGGATTGTGCAACGTTCAGAATGAGATTGATGAGGTGACCCAAATTCCTAATGAATTAACTGTTACATGATTAATTTAATCGAGTAATAATTCAATGTAGTAGGTAATTATTTACAAATAGCATTCATCACTTTAATGAGACACATCAGACATATTAAAGCCCCCGTGCGATGAATCTAAGATATCATGTTGAATTCAGTTTATATGAACTGTGCAACAGATTACATTATACACCCAGATTACATTATACACCCAGATTACATTATACACCATTAGAGCTGTAGGCAGGAATTGTTGAGGTGTGTGTGTTTCCATTTGAACAAGATTACATAGAGGTTGCCTCCCGTGTTGCTTCTCTTTAAAAGTCCATGTGTAGGGTGCTACGAGCCAGGTCATACTGTATGGGCTGGCCGACATAGGTATTCTGAGAAATAATCTAGTTGGGACAAACGTAATACTATTTCTGTCTCTTGCATTTCAAGAGCGAGTAGACTGTCATTATTAAATTCCTGGGCGAGGACTTATGGGCCAGACTTTTTTTATAGAAATTTGAGTAGAAGTATTAGCTTGACCGAAGCGAGTAATTATCTCTCCATCTCTCGCCTTTCAGTAGCATGAGTAGACAAACTGTGTATTTCTTTGTTACTGCGCGTTCCGGTAAACATTTTTTTTTAAATACCACAGGAAGGTTGAACGTGAGACGTCATTAGTAAACCCGTTCCCTTGTCAAAGGGGGCTCTATTGTGCTGGGAAGTGGGATTCATGTACAAGTAGGGTTAGCTTTGCACTAGATGACAAGCTAACAAAGGGAGAGCAGCCATTTTTTCCTTAGGTCACATGGTGCACCCTGTGCCGTGGGAAACGGAAGTTCCGCCTCCTTTGGACTCCCGTTTGATTTCAGCGATCACCTCTGGCGGTGGAAAATCGCTAGTAATTTAAACAATAAATACATTTCCATGTGACAGCAATCAGGTGTTCACGTCTGTTACAATGGGTTACACTTATGATATCCAGCCAGTCTCAACTGATTGGATATCATTGTCTCATTCAATTTAATAAGAAAGTTCAAATTCAGAACAAACCTTTTCAGGTCGATCATTTGGAAACGGTCCAAATTGATTTGTTTCAACAAAGGAGACGTTAAACTTTTATTAACCTAGATAACAGCAACGCTTTCATGTTAATTAAAGTTGTAATTCCCAGATAACCTATACAGGGATGATTAATCATTAACATTGATTAATCAGTTAAATTTGCTTTTGCAAGCTCATTGGAGTCAACTCCTACAGTACTGATCCAGTATTGATGGGAATCCCATGGGGTTTCAGCCCTCAGGGATAAGTGACCCATGGTGGTAAAGAATCAACAATATTTTTGGGGTAAAAATATAAAAAAATCCAATGAGGCCCAACGTTGTCTCACATTTGTGACCCAATTCAGGAAACCAGGCATATGTCGCAAGTCACGCCTTCACAGGAGAGCAGTTTGAACTTAAAAAATGTTTTAAATCAAAATGTGTTTTTTGGCAGAAATGCCTTCTTGAACATGTGCACTTTCATGTGCCTTAATAACAGACTTGTATGGCATTTGTAAATACGAATACAAATGTTTAATTACGAGCCTTGTTGGTTAAGCCACATAAAAAGACAACAACCTTCCCACTACCCATGATCGGCTGAGATAATGAGTGGGCTGGACATGCCAAGAGATGAGTTCGGATTGGTCTGCCATATAGAAGGCTTTTGTCTACTTGAGCTGGTCAGTCTGGGTTGGTAATCCTGTCGAACACGCCTTTTTTTTATGTAGCTGTATGTGTTGCTCTCCACTTTCTGGACAATCGAGTTTTGAAATCAGTGGAATTAGAGTATGATAGCTAAAGAAACACATGTTTCCAGATTACGTCTTCAAACAGGCATTTGTGGCATGGATCCATGACAGGGAGACGCGTCCACCATGCATGATGATGGGTAAGATAGTCTAGCTAGCTACATTTTCAAATATTCCACATTTCGAATTTTGACAGAAAGTGGTTTCATTTCAAGCTAAAGTATACTGTTAGCTAGTGCTAGCTGGCTGGCTCCCTAGCTAACGTTAGGTGGCTGGCTCGTTAGCTAACATGACGTGATGTGTGTGGTCTTACATGTTGTTTACTTAGCTAGGTATTGTTGCCAACAAAGATGGTTAGGCTGTTTTCATGTTATCCAGAGGTAAATAAATCATTTGGGTATGGCTTTATAAGCTTGGTACATCTAGCCACTGGCGTTTTTGCCCATACTTCAAGGCAAAACTGCTCCAACACCTTCAAGTTGGTGTACAGCTTAAGTCATACCACAGAGTCTCAATTGGAATGAGGTCTGGGCTTTGACTAGGCCGTTCCAAGACATTTATATGTGTCCACTTAAACCACTCGAGTGTTGTTTCAGCAGTATGCTTAGGGTCATTGTCCTGCTGGAAGGTGAGCCTCCATCCCAGTGTCAAATCTCTGGAAGACTGAAACAGGTTTCCCTCATGAATTTCCCTGTATTTAGCACCATCCATCATTCCTTCAATTCTGACCAGTTTCCCAGTCCCTGCCGATGAAAACATACCCACAGCATGATGCTGCCACCACCACGGTTTACTGTGGGGATGATGTGCTCGGGGCGATGAGAGTTGTTGGATTTGTGCCAGACATAGCGTTTTCCTAGGTGGCCAAAAAGCTACATTTTAGTCTCATCTGACCGGAGTACCTTCTTCCATATGTTTTGGGAGTCTCCCACATGCCTTTTGGCGAACACCAAACGTGTTTGCGTATTTATTTCCTTAAGCATTGGCTTTTTTTCTAGCCACTCTTCCGTAAAGCCCAGCTCTGTGGAGTGCACGGCTTAAAGTGGTCCTATGGACAGATACTCCAATCTCCGCTGTGGAGTTTAGCAGCTCCTTCAGGGTTATCTTTGGTCTCTTTGTTGCCTTTCTGATTGATGCCCTCCTTTCCTGGTCTGTCAGTTTTGGTAGGCGGCCTTCTCTTAGAAGGTTTGTTGTGGTTCCATATTCTTTCCATTTTTTAATAATGGATTTAATGGTGTTCCGTGGGATGTTCAAAGTTTCTGATATTTATTTATAACCCAACCCTGATCTGTACTTCTCCATAACTTTGTTCCTGACCTGTTTGGAGAGCTCCTTGGTCTTCATGGTGCCACTTGCTTGGTGGTGCCCCTCGCTTAGTGGTGTTGCAGACTCTGGGGCCTTTCAGAACAGGTGTATATATATACTGAGATCATGTGACAGATCATGTGACACTAAAATAAAGTCCACCTTTTTTTTATTAAGTAAATTACAGGTTCTAATGCAAAAAAATTGGAAAAACGCCAAGGGGGATGAATACTTTTGCAAGGCACTGTAGATAGCATAACCGCTACAAAGCTGATGCTATGTGGAAACACACATTTGAATTATTCCTTACCAATGCCTTGCTGTAGCTTACAAATTCTGTGAATATCATTTCGTAATTTTAACTAATTTGATCCATGTTTAGCAAAAAGCGTGCTTCCATACCGGAACCCTGGGCCCTTGTTTGATAGCATGTTCCAGAATGACAACACCTCACCTGACCGTTCGGGAAAAAAATCCCTGCCCACCAGCACTCTTGTGTTATTCTCTGCTTCTTGCTTGCAGAGCAGCTCACAAGCACAGATGTTTTTTTACAACTACAAACTTTTGGCACAAGTTTTACATGCAGATTTGAGATCTGCAAATGTAGTTTTTATTCACAGAACAAGATTTACCATTCACAATTTTAGTAAATGAGTTGCATGCTTGCAAATCTTATTGAATTTATTCACATATCAAGTTACATGTTTGCAAGTGTTGTATTTATTCATACATCACATTAAATGCATATCGTAATCCAAGATGGCGTAGCAGTCAGACGTCTTTGTCCTTCATCTTGTCGTGTCCAATGTATATATATTTTATATATTTTTCTTCGCATATAAAAAATATATTTTTCTAAACCTCAGATTCAAAATACTCTCTTGCAACCCGCCTCACCCAATGTGGTGTGGATCTGTTTTTTTTCTAAAGTATTTTTATTTACCTCTGAACCAGAATCCCCCCAACAGAAGCTAGCCAGCTCACTAACTACTAGCTAGTAGTCATAGCTAGTTGTCCATTACTGTCCTCGTTAGTGATTATTGTCTTATTTCACTGTAGAGCCTCTAGCCCTGCTCAATATGGATAAACCTACCATTTAGTTCCACCTCCCACATATGCGGTGACATCACCTGGTTTAAACGTCTCTAGAGACAATATCTCTCTCATCATTACTCAATGCCTAGGTTTACCTCCAATGTACTCACATCCTACCATACCTTTGTCTGTACATTATGCCTTGAATCTGTTCTATTGCGCCCAGAAACCTGCTTGGAACTCTCTGTTCCAAACGTACTAGACGACCAGTTCTTATAGCCTTTAGCCGTACCCTATCCTACTTCTCCTGTGTTCCTCTGGTGATGTAGAGGTTAATCCAGGCCCTGCAGTGCCTAGCTCCACTCCTATTTCCCCGGGTGCTCTCATTTGTTGACTTCTGTAACCGTAAAGGCCTTGGTTCATGCATGTTAATATTAGAAGCCTCCTCCATAAGTGTGTTTTATTCACTGCTTTAGCACACTCTGCCAACCTGGATGTCCTAGCCGTGTCTGAATCCTGGCTTAGGAAGACCACCAAAAACCCTGAAATTTCCATCCCTAACTATAACATTTTCCGACAAGATAGAACTGCCAAAGGGGGCAGTGTTGCAATCTACTGCAGAGATAGCCTGCAGAGTTCTGTCTTACTATTCAGGTCTGTACCCAAACAATTCGGATTTCTACTTTTAAAAATCCACCTTTCCAGAAACAAGTCTCTCACCGTTGCCGCTTGCTATAGACCACCCTCTGCCCCCAGCTGTGCCCGGACACTATATGTGAATTGATTGCCCCCAATCTATCTTCAGAGCACGTGCTACTAGGTGACCTAAACTGGGACATGCTTAACATCCTACAATCTAAGCTTGATGCCCTCAATCTCACACAAATTATCAATGAACCCACCAGGTACAACCCCAAATCAGTAAACACGGGCACCCTCATAGATATCATCCTAACCAATTTGCCCTCCAAATACACTGCTCTTTTCAACCAAGATCTCAGCAATCACTGCCTCATTGCCTGCATCCATAATGGGTCTGCGGTCAAACGTCCACCCCTCATCACTGTCAAACGCTCCATGAAACACTTCAGCGAACAGGCCTTTCTAATCGACCTGGCCCGGGTAACCTGGAAGGATATTGACCTCATCCCGTCAGTAGAGGATGCCTGGAAATTCTTTAAAAGTGCCTTCCTCACCATCTTAAATAGGCATGCCCCATTACAAAAATGTAGAACCAGGAACAGATATAGCCCTTGGTTCTCTCCAGACCTGACTGCCCTTGACCAGCACAAAAACATCCTGTGCCATTCTGCATTAGCATCGAATAGCCCCCGCGATATGCAACATTTCAGGAAAGTTAGGAACCAATATACACAGGCATTTAGGAAAGCTAAGGCTAGCTTTTTCAAGCAGAAATTTGCATCCTGTAGCACAAATTCAAAAAAGGTCTGGGACACTGGATAGTCCATGGAGAATAAGAGCACCTCCTCCAAGCTCCCCACTGCACTGAGGCTAGGAAACACTGTCACCACCAATAAATCCACTATAATTGAGAGATTTCAATAAGCATTTTTCTACGGCTGGCCATGATTTCCACCTGGCAACCCCTACCCCGGTCAACAGCCCTGCACCCCCCACAGCAACTCGCCCAAGCCTCCCCATTTCTCCTTCACCCAAATCCAGATAGCTGATGTTCTGAAAGAGCTGCAAAATCTGGACCCCTACAAATAAGCCGGGCTAGACAATCTGGACCCTCTCTTTCTAAAAATGATCTGCCAAAATTGTTGCAACCCCTATTACTAGCCTGTTCATCCTTTCTTTCGTATCGTCTGAGATTCCCAGATTTTGGAAAGCTGTCGCAGTCATCCCCCTCTTCAAAGGAGAAGACACTTTGGACCCAAACTGCTACAGACCTATATCTATCCTACCCTGCCTTTCTAAGGTCTTCGAAAGCCAAGTTAACAAACAGATTACCGACCATTTCAAATCCCACCGTACCTTCTCCGCTATGCAATCTGGTTTCAGAGCTGGTCATGGTGCACTTCACGATATCATAACCGCCATCGATAAGAGACATTACTGTGCAGCCATATTCATCAACCTGTCCAAGGCTTTCAACTCTGTCAATCACCATATTCTTGTCGGCAGACTCAATAGCCTTGGTTTCTCAAATGATTGCCTCGCCTGGTTCACCAACTACTTCTCTGATAAAGTTCAGTGTGTCAAATTGGAGGGCCTGTTGTCCGGACCTCTGGCAATCTCTATGGGGGTGCCACAGGGTTCAAATCTCGGGCCGACTCTCTTCTCTGTATACATCAATGATGTCCTTTCTGCTGGTGATTCGCTGATCTACCTCTACGCAGACGACACCATTCTGTATACCTCTGGCCCTGCTTTGGACACTGTGTTAACTAACCTCCAGATGAGCTTCAATGCCATACAACACTCCTTCCGTGGCCTCCAACTGTTCTTAAATGCATCTTCTGCACATTCATCTTCTGCACATCTACCATTCCAGTGTTTAATTCCTATATTGTAATTACTTTGTCACCATGGCCTATTTATGGCCTTACCTCCCTTATCCTACCACCATTGCACACACTGTATATAGACTTTTCTACTGTATTATTGACTGTATGTTTGTTTATTCCATGTGTTAACTCTGTGTTGTTGTATGTGTCGAACTGCTTTGCTTTATCTTGGCCAGGTCACAGTTGTAAATGAGAACTTGTTCTCAACTAGCCTACCTGGTTAAATGAAGGTGAAATAAATAAAACATGTAAAATGATTGCGAGTGTTGTTGCATTTATTCTCAAAATAAGTTACATGTTTACAAATATTTTTTGCAAATGCAATACTAGTTATACAGGTGCAACTCATATTTTACATGTGCAAATCATACTGTACATGCCTGCACACTTATGACTCTAATTTACCTTCATAGAAGAAACCTCCTGGGAAAAGTTGTAAGAGCAGGCATTTTCGCAGGTTAACGTTTATTGTCATGAATATTGCCCTGGAGGCAGAACTTATCTATTTCCGCTAGACAGGCCAGCTGAAAAGTCCAAATATTTTTTTGTTCTTCATTTAAGGTTAGGGGTAGGCATTAGTTTTAGCGGTTTTGTTAAGGTTAAGGTAAGGTTTAAAATCAGATTTTATTACTTTGTGGCTGTGCCAGCTATGGACCACTCTGCAGAGCTGCCTCCAGAGCAAGATTCATGACAATAAATACCAACCAGTGACATCATCATGCCCCATAATCGTAAAACAAGCAGGGGTCTAGCCCCATTGAGGTTCTTGAGAGTGCAGCCAAGGTAGTGATAGAAGGGAAGAAGTCCATTCAAGCAGCAGCAAGGGAAGAAAAGATAGACTGGTACATTGACAAAAAAAGTCTGATCTTGCTAAACATATTAATAATTTCAAAGACCAGTTTCATGAGCTTAGTAGCCTCAAATGCAGAGACTTGTCTACGAGTTGACAAATTGAAACAACATCCCTGACCCAGACTGTGGTGAAGAAATGGAAGGGTAAGTGATATTGAACAGAGAGAGATCTACAGTATATCTGAATGTAGGAATGCCTTTGAAATATACAATATACCACACCAACATTCTATGAATTAAACTTTGACCTACCAGCACCATCACCACTTACCCCAAGGCGGCTCAACTTACCCAGTCCCTGTGCTCAATTTACCCCATACCCGAGGTAAGTTGTGCCAAGAGTCACTTTTTTGGGCAAGCTATGTTTTCAAAACTGTTATGTTCCTAATGTTTTGTACACTCAGTGTATGTAGATGTCTTTGTTAGAAAGAATACTATATGTCCATTGATGTAGTGATGCTGAATGTAAAAAATGGCTCAACTTACCTCACTCTCCCCTATCAGAGAGGAAGAGGCAAAGCGAGAGGGTCCACTCCCGTCAAAATGTGTCCATGCGGGAATACAGTGATAAGCAGACCGATAAGTAGATTGTCTGCCTCCCACCTTGTTAGGTCGGAGACAAGATCATTGCCTTTTCTCAATTGGATTTGATCAACTACTGCTTCCTCTCTCCTCCGTCCTCTTTCGCCTCCTTTTGAAAAAGGTCAAAAGGTCATTGAGGACAGGTGGCGAGGAGAGGGAACATGGATGAAAATGCGCTTGTATGAAATGAGACTCTCCTCCACTTGAACGTCATCAGGCAAATTACGTTTACAGGGGTGGATCCCAAAATGAATGTGTAAAGTGATCCAATCTAATCAAGTTAGTTGTGCAAGACATTTTATAGATAAAACGATAAATAGCATATTGTTTTTAAACGTGTGCATGATTTTCCCCTCTGGCAAAACAAGAGCTGATTCAAAGGGGGTGTGGCAGATTTTAAAAATCTTCTGTGAAGGACTTATTAGGTAAGATCATAAAGAATGATAGAGAGTGCATCCCTATATACTTCCTATTATGGTATCTGTGAGCACATGGGCAGCACCAATGAGGCAATCTCCATTTTGAAGTAGTCCATTGGCATTGCCCATGCTAAAACAACATTTTGGCCACTAGAGGGCTCTATCATTCTCTATGGGTAGGATACGCATGACTATCCTCAATGACAGGTGGCTATTGAGGAGGGGAGGACACTCTTCTGTTCGCCTACTAACAAATTGAGATCTCCTCGACCACTCAACCGCTTATCGGTTTCCGGGTCATGGAGGAGAGAGGGTGGACGAATGACTTTTGCCCAAATGAGAAAGGCTTGTTATTAAACACAGTATCTTTGCCGGTATTCAACTCTACTGTGCATTCCCACTTCTTGGTCGCCTGTCCATACTGTGAGCGTACCAAGTAATTAGGCGTCACTCTAAAGCGGGAAGGTGGAATAAACGAGTCAGGAAAAAGGGTTTTCTGATTGAACACGGTTCTCTATTGAGAGTATTTTGTCAACAAAAACATTCAAACATAATCAATGAAAAATCTTCCAAGGAAAAACACACATCTTCTTCTCCAGATGAAACAAGAACACAATAGGATAATCTTTAAACTACAACAAACATAAATCACGGTTTTGTCACCGTCTTAGTGGTTCTTTCAGCACAGCTTCCCTCTCTCGGTGGCCATCTTCCAGAGATAGTTTCCCCCTCCTCTCTTCTGGTTCCATTCTCTCTTTTATAGGGGAAGGAGAGTATCTCATTAGTACCGTCAGCTGTGCTTAATTGACTCTGGTTACCTTGTCTCCCAGGCTCTGTTGGGCAACTATCCATGAGCCCAGCCTGCCCTCTAGTGGTCCGTCCACAATACTGTCCTGTGAGCCATGACCAGTGACCCATGACCCAACATATAGTGAGCGCCCTCTAGTCTAGTGGACAAATTATATGGACTATACAAAGACTGAAACTACAGACAACACAACCACATGGGAATGCCTACATTGAATCCAGAGGCACAAATAATGACCAAAGAGGTCCAGCTGTGCCAACTAGCCCATTAGCTGTTAATGCATCCAGCCAGCCAGGACACCCTGACCCTACAGTACTGCCATCACTTTATACTGGATCTGATTTCATACAGCTCCTCTCTTCTCCTCTCGTCTCTGGTTCCCCTCCTCTTCTTTCTTTTTGTATCTACTCTCCCAACTCCACTCCTCTCTTCACGTCTTCTTTATTCTCTTCTCTTTGCTCATACATTTACATTTTAGTCGTTTAGCAGATGCTCTTATAGCAATTAGGGTTAAGTGCCTTGCTCAAGGGCATATCAACAGATTTTTCACCTAGTTGGGTCGAGAATTCATACCAGCAATTTTTTGGTTACTGGCCCAAAGCGCTTTTACTGCTAGGCTACCTGCCGCCCTCTCCCAGCTCTTTTCCTTTCCTCTCTCCTCTCCTTTTCTCTCTCCTCTCTTCTCCTCCCAACTCCTCTTTCCTCTCCTCCCCACTCCACTCCTCAATACCATCAAGATACACTTTCCATGAAGCTATGAGGGAACTGTTTATCCTTGCAGAACATCCAGAAGTGAAACTCTGAAATGATGATCAGGTAACAGAGGTTTAATGGACCCTAGACACACGCACACAGTAATCAATACAGGGTGTCTGTATTTCAAAGTCCTGAAGTGGACATTGACTCAATCTGTGGGTGAAAGTGTTTTCTACCTCATCTGTTATCTTTGGTTTCACTGGCTCCTCTCTGCTAAGTGGACTGGATGCATTAGGGCTGGAGAGGAGCTTGTATCAGACTAGTCTTAAAAGGTAACATGAAAACCCAGAATATGTCCCAAATGGCACCCTATACCCTATATATTGCACTACTTTTGACCAGGGCCCATAGGTCTATGGCCAAAAGTAACACACTATATAGGGAATAGAGTGCCATTTGGGAGGTATACAATGTTATAAACACAAGACAGCTTCCCCATTGTCAGCTGTCTGCCCTGGTGTAGAGGGACAGTGACAGGCATCCAACAATACTTGCATGGAAGTGCCACCTATCAAGTTCTAGACTTGAAAACAAAACACATATCTGGACTGGTGAGTGTGAAAGGAGTATGCTCCTCTGATGGCAGTAATTTACAGGCAGAGAAGAAAGGATGAAAGTCTTCCATCTCTACATAGAGTAATGGTCCTGAAAAATACCTTTGATGCCTGATAATGTTTCTCCCTTGTTTATCTGAGTCTCTCTAACTCACTCACCCATTCCCTCCCTCTCTCTCCCTCTGTTCTTTTTATCTGCATCTTTACTCTCTCTCTCTCTGTCTGTATCGTGCTGCGGTGGAGGAGAGGCTTATCACGTTACATCAAATCTGTACTACTAGCAGGGTGTGTAAATTCTACACCTGTCCCATCCCATCCCATCCGCCCTCCCTCGCTCCCTCTCTCTTTTGCTTCTCATCTCTTTCCCTCTCTCTTGCACCTTCTATCTCTTTCTCACACACAGACTCTTTAACACACCCTCACACATACTTCATAAGGCAGCGCTTTAAGGAGCATAATTTTTTCCATGCAACAGGATACAGAGGTAATACATCTGAGATTTGACACTGTCCTGATCCACACCAGGTGAGTTTTTATTCCATTCCTTTCTTATCCAATACCTTATCTGTATCACTAAATACAGTAGGTCTGATGTCTTTACCAACGGAATGAGACCAATTCAGCTCAGAGTTATGTAATAATATAATATTGCAAGCAATGCCAAATAGTAAATTCATGCAGTATAGAATTTCTGAAGAATTTGTCATTAAAGCAGAATACAATTACTGTCAACGCACTACAGCATCAGCACAAACGTGTTATTTATGATTGTTCCATATCTTTGTAATACTACTGTCTATTGAGCAGAGACAGTTGTACCTATTTACTTAGCTTCAATATCAGGATCTTGCCTCACAAAGATGGCAGCAGTCTTTTCTTCTCCTGAGAGGAGCAGCAGTGACATAATGACAGTCGAACAGGTAACTGACTTCTGACATGGATACTATTGAAACTAATCCAACTCCAAGTCTGAATCATGCCAACAATGTTTATACTGTTGCATTGAAACCAAATTAACTTTATTTAACCATTTTTTTTACATAAATAAAAAAAGATGAATAGAAGAAAATGCCAATCAGAAGCCAACTGTAATCATGTCATCTATACATCTTCCCACATGGCTTATCACTCACTATAGGCAGTGTGACCACAAAGGCATCAATAAGAATAGGATTGTTACAGGTATATTACACCTGCTCTCAAAGAATTATGACATCTCAATAGGCGTGGTGGATCTGTGGGAGTAGTATAACATTCCTGCGCCGTATATTAATTTGACAAAGTCCCCTCCCCTGGTGTGTTTGACCAACACCAGCTTAGCGCATATGTGTGTGTGCGTGTATATGTGCATACGTACATCTGCGTGTGTGTGCGTACATGCGCTAGCTTGTGTGTGTGACTGACACCAGCTCTGCATGAGTGAGCGAGAGTGTGTCTTGGGCTCCAGTTAAAAGAACTTCAACATGAGAGTTGTTGTTCCAGTGAAGCAATACGGTGATGTCATATCATCTCTATTCGGCTGGTTAACAGTGTATCAGGTTGCATCCCAAATGGCACCATATTCCTTACCTTGTGCACTTCTTTAAACCAGGGACCATAGGACCCTGGTCAAAAGTAGTGCACTATATAAGGAATAGGGTACCATTTGGGAAGTTACCTTGGTCTGTAAGCACATCCTCCTGTCCTGAGGCTCAGGCACAGAGAACAGAGTGTCTGAGAACAAACACTCAACTAGGAGACTCTGTCCTCCTCACACCCAGGTCCCAGGGAAAATACCCATCCAGTGAAAAGACAGAAGATACATATTTACATCTAATCCCTCCCTCCACTTTTGGAAAATAACTTTTTTTCTGGGATTACATTATCCAAGATTTTATTGAATACCTGCATCAAGTTGTGAAATCTGTGTTCATCCAAAACCATTACTGGAAGGTTAGTGTAATGGATTAAATTGGTTTTATGTTAATCTGTAATACGGTGTCCAATGGTCTATGTATCCTTTACTACAGCACTGACTATAACACTGCATCCTTTCTGATATTGTCTTTGTGAATGATGGGGAATCTCTCTTTTCCTCTATAGGCTATAGCAAACTGGTGCTATACTTTCTGAAGATACAGAACTTAGCTTATTGATGAGCATTGAGCTAAAATGATTTGTTCACAGTGGCTAAGTTCAGTGTCTGGAATGAAAACAATTTTATAGCATACCAGGGTGTCTTGCCTACCACTTCGGAGATGGGAAAGAAGGGACGAGAAGAGGACAGAATCCAGAGGTTGGAAAATGCAATTTGGTGGCAAAAGAAACACACACCTGTTTAGGAGAGGTGCTGGCTAGCAGAGTAGAACACTTGAAAAAGAAAAGGAGAGCCATACACTCTAGGAGCGCAGATCCAATTATGGAAAGGACAGGCCACCTGTAAAATTAGCAGGAATGTTCTTTAAAAGACTTGCATGTTCCGACACACAGGGGAAGATTACCCTAGATCACACTCCAGAGCATTATAGTTTTTTTTCTTCACTCTGGTGCCTGGAACACGTGTGTGTGTGTGTGTGTGCGTTTGTTATAGAATGTGTAGTACAGGGCTGTGTACTCCGGTGCCTACTGATCTGGAATCAGTGTGTGTCTTTTGACTGCTGGCTCAGTTCAGCAGGAACGGGAGTGGCGTCCAATGTGACATCATCATCTTCATCATCATGTTGTGCATTGTTCGACAATGCATGAAACAGCTATAAACATGTGATAAATATACCAACACAATAGACGTATGTAATAAATATGCCAACACCTGTCTTGTCTTGTTCTGCACAGTATCCCAGGCAACCCATCCATCTAGCGAGACTACAGTATGCCAAATGGATTTAAAATGCCTTCTCATCTTGATTGTGAAGTTGTAATAGAATACAGTTGTAAAGAAAGTGTCTGCATATGTGTCCTTTAAGTAACTGTTGCCAGTCAGTGCAAGGCATAACAAAGAGTCAAATGTACAATAAACGGGATAGTGTTACACCGGCAAGGAAGCTAATCCACAGAACACAACAACCAGAGATTAAACTGATTGTTATTACACACAAAAGGTGGGTTCCAAGAAAGCTATGACATCATACTGAATTATGTCACTTAGCATTTTCTAGCACACCAGGGTTGAATTGAAATTAAACATATCTTTGTGGAAAAATACATCAGGTTCTGTGTCTAAATTCAGTATTTGATTACTAGAGGAGCAGTGGAAGTACAGAAAATGATACTGAAATTAAGTTATATCTCACTTTTTATTTCATTGCATACATTTATGAATGAATGATAATATTTGCTGTAGGCCTAGGCTAGTTATGTCATTCTCACTAACCCACTGATAAAACATACTGTGGGTGTTCTTATAGAGATGTTGTTGTTTTTAATTTTACCTTTATTTTACTAGGCAAGTCAGTTAGGAACAAATTCTTATTTTCAATGACGGCCTAGGAACAGTGGGTTAACTGCCTGTTCAGGGGCAGAACGACAGAGTTGTACCTTGTCAGCTCGGGGATTTGAACTTGCAACCTTCCGGTTACTAGTCCAACGCTCTAACCACTAGGCTGCCGCCCCAGGGCGAATAAACTGCATATGCTTCTGAGGACAAAGGGCAGAGAGTTTAAAACAGGATGTTATCTTCTACAATAAATAGTTTCAGTTTCAGTTAATCTGACTAAAATAAAATGCACACACACTCCATGTTTTTCTGTTTTATTGACGAAGCAGACGCGCTCATGATCAAAAAAGGGTATGATGCCGCTTTCAAGTGCTGGTTGGAACTAGGTCACTCGAAAATGTCCGACTAGCTTGAAAGCGGCGCGTGAATAACTACAACCAGTTAGCAAGTCTAATATTTTCGAGTTTCCAAATTACGTCAACGCAGCATGTCAGCCGTACCTAACCCATAGATGAAAGCGCGTGAACAGACGATACAGGAAATTACAATTCGCAAGACCTAGAAACAACTTTTCAAGAAGATTTTCGATGACCATTCACGTTGGATTAAATTTTAAGCGTCCAGCACTGAAAACCAACTAAAGTATTGTTTATTTTATTTTTTGTAATAAGGACGGGAACACCTTTTTTCACTAACGTTTCGGTTGTGCAGGTGAACTAGTTTTTTTCTTATCAACTTGTTTTGTAATGCTGGTGGATAAGGGAGCTTCCCTTTGTCAATAATGTTAATGTGTAACGTTACTACAGAATTCAAATAAATGGATCGTTATGCCAGGTGAGGAATAACATTTGATTAGTATTTATGTTTAGGTGTTAAGTGACTTTGTGGATGTATAGGCTACTGTATGCAATGGAGTCTGGTGGTTGCCAATACTCACAAAATACTACTGTAGTCAAACTAATGGAGTCCCACCTCTTCCCAGGTGAATTCCACAGGTATAGAAAACTAAACAGTACTTCATATGGCCACCAGATGGCCTAAACTCTTACATGCAAATAAAATCTTTCAATCCCAGAGACAGTAATAGCTGTTAAAACGCATAGGCCTATGGTAAAGAAAAACAACGCCTATTGTCATTCTGTTTGGCAATGTAAGTAGTAGCCTTTAGTCGGTTAACGTTGATAGAACTTTAGTTGACCGAGTTTGTTGCCATTTCTGTTTTATTGAAAGGGAATGATACCGCGTTCACGTCCTGATCGGAATAAGGAAACTCGAAAATGTTTGACTCGCTTACTCAGTGGTTCCCTACCAGCGGTACTAGGAGAAGCCTCATGAGACCATTATTCTATTAGTAAAATGCACATGGGGTACTCCGACCAGAGCAAACTGCAGTTGTTAGGTACAGTAACCCGAAAAAGGTTGGGAACCACTGTGCTAACTTGTTGAACGCGGCACTTGAATAACTACAACCAGAAAACGAGTCCAAACTTTTCGAGTTTCCAAATTTCGAATCGTGCGTAAACTCAGCATGTAACCCGCACCCAACCCATCGATGAAAGCGCGTGGACATAAAATATAGGAAGTTACAATTCACAAGAACTTGTCAAGAAGATTTTCGATGACCATTACAGTTACATTACGCGTCCAGTCACTGCCAACCGACTAAAGCATTGTTGCGTTTATTTGTATATTTTGCAATAAGGACGGGAACACCTTTTTTCGCTCACCTTTCGGTTGCGCAGTTGAGCTATTTATTTTCTTATCAACTAGTTTTGTACTACTGGTGGAAAAAGGGAGTTCCTTGTCGTCAATGTTCATATGTACAGGATAAAAATAAATGGACCATAATGCCAGGTGAGGAATAACATTTGATTCGTGTTTGTTATTACATAGCGGGACAATTCCTAGACTTAGCCCATTCAAATATGCTAACTACTTATAGCGCAGTGACTATAGTCGTCTATCTTCTGGCAGAGGTAGTTTTGTTGAGAAGGGTGCAAATGCCTCCTGCAATTAGGGGCATTCCTGTATCTGCAGGAACCCATTTTTATACTTCTATTGGACCATTTTTAAATTAGGCTAGGTGGGAGGCGGGGGCGCTCCAGTGCAGTAGGTGGCGCTAATGCACAATAACGTTGGATGCCAGCCACCGATAAACACCACAGAGAAGGGGCGGGATGACAACGGTAGCTAGCTGTACACTAGTAGGCAGTGTCGAGCTAACAAAGGACACTGTGCTAGCCCTAAGGAGGACTCTGGTACACAGCAGACGGGGAGGGCAGGGGCGACACCGTATGTTAGCTTGCAAACTGGCGTGGATGTCGATTATGGCACCTCGCCTCTGATTCAGAGGGGTTGGGTTAAATTCCGTAGATACATTTCAGTTGAAGCATTGTTGTACAACTGACGAGGTATCCCCCCTTAACAAACTTCCGTACTTGACCGTGTCCCGTACATGTGACCGTATTTTAGCCCCCCTAAAAATGTATACTTCCAGGTCAACTGTATTATGAATACAAACTTCTCCGCTTTCCAGCAAAATCATTGACGACGTGACCTTCATGCTTGCCCGTCTCTGCATGTTTGAAGAAGGCAATGGATCTCCGCCTGGTCTTTTAAAAAATGGCGAAGGGGGAAGCGAAGGCTACTGAGTAATAGTGAAAGGGGAGATATGTCGTGTGGAGATTTTTTTTTTTTACCCGATTTGTCCAATTTATCACCTCAAAAATTTTTATGAAACACTATGAAGAGTTTTTATATATTGTGTCATTACATACGTATTTGACGATTTGTGTCGAATTTGAATAGGGTTTTTAGGGTGGAGCTAAAGTTATAATCACACATTAAACTGGCTGAAATGTATATTTCTTTTTTTTTTTACCTTTATTTTACTAGGCAAGTCAGTTAAGAACACATTCTAATTTTCAATGACGGCCTAGGAACAGTGGGTTAACTAACTGCCTGTTCAGGGGCAAAACGACAGATTTGTACCTTGTCAGCTCGGCGATTCGAACTTGCAACCTTTCGGTTACTAGTCCAATGCTCTAACCACTAGGCTACCCTGCCGCCCCGAATCATGATTGGCTTGCAGTGATGACGCGAAAATTATATGCATTCAGTTGTACAATAATGACTAGGTATCCCTCTTTCCCTGTCTTTTTTTTTTGTTTGAGATCATTACCTATTTTTTATATTTTTTATCAACCAATACAGAATGTACATGAGGGAACACATGTGTATATATAGATTATAAACAATGGACAATCGAGCTAGGGGGACAATCGAGCTAGGGGGACAATCGAGCTACCCCCTAGCTCGATTGTCCATTGTTTATAATCTATATATACTTGTGTTCCCTCATGTACTTTCTGTATCACATTACAATTACACAAGGACCTTGAGGGACATACATACACTTACAATTCTAACAGCTTTTTTGTTAAGAGTATTTAACTGTCTTAAAATACAGTTCAATTTATTTTTGTAAGGTAAGAACATTTGTTTTTTGTTTGTAAATTTACATTTGTGTATATGAAATTTGGCCAAAAGAATAAGGAACTTAATTACATAAAAATGTTTCGGCTTATTTCTATCGTATGTAAAGAATCCAAGCAGTATATCTCTCCACAATAGTGTAAAATCTTCATAAATGTGTTCAATTATAAATCTACTGATGTCTTGCATGAATACAATGCCAAAAAAGCAATTTGAGTTGATGTTTTCCTTAAACTTCTTCATATAGTGGTTGGCAGGATAATATTTATGAATAATTTTAAAGGAAACTTCCTTAATTTTGTTAACAAGTAGGTATGTGTGTGGCAACATCCAAACTTTTTTCCATCAGATATTATCAATAAATCCATTCCAATAAGGCATGACATACAAACATCCTGCTGAAACAAGGTTCGTATTGCTCTGTGTGTTGAATGGACCAAAAGAGAAACAAATCTTTCCTACTGATGAGTCAACAGGGTCAATAGAAGGTAGGCTATGAGGGTCAGGTCTCGACAAGTTCCTGAATAACAGAGCAACACCTGAGGGAATGGCGTCTAAAACAATTGCAAAATCTTTAGGTGTTACAGGGACCTTCTAAAGTGATAAGAATATTTCCCTGTCCTTTTCACTTTCTTGTATCTAATCTGCAAGCGAAGCGCGTACGATACGTCCTGATACGTCACAATGTATCATACAGCGTCAGAGGGGTCCGTATTTTTCAACTTTTCTCGAATACTATTGGTCTATTACCATGTCAATCAACACTTGAATAGAAACTTAGTTTACACTATGTATTTTAATGCCAACAGTCTAACAATCGCATATTTTTATTTATTTTTATCGCATCCTCGTTTGAATGCCGTGGTACGCAAAATCTGTACGGAACAGTGTTGGCGACTGTTGGCTAGTACACAGTGTTTCCCCAACCTTCCACCTGCTTTGCTAGCAGGAGGCGGGTGGCGAACGGTACTAGACAGTGTCCTGTGGGGCACCATATTCCCACTGTTCTGTTAACGACGAGGAGGACAGGTGGGAGGGAGCGAAGGACATTGTCTGCTGGTATCGCTAGGTAGCAGAAGTCACAGCAGTAGACTACGGTAGGGATTAAAACCTGTAACCGGGATCCCATGACCACTTTTCACAAAAGCCAGGTTTCTAGAAAACAGTTGACTATATTGATTTTAAACTGGTGTCGAGGACAACGCGGCAGAGGCTGGCGACAGTGGAGTGAGGAGAGGAGGAAACTTCCATTGGGCCAAGAAAAAGAGTAGAGAAAGGGAAACTCACCTTAGTTATGATCAACTGAATGGTGAAAATATTGGCCTGTTTTGCAATTGACAATGATGTCATTGTTAACAACATTGCTCTATCATCATTACTAAATACCAGTTTCACTTGCTGTGAAATTTTTATATAGTGACGCAGCCAAGTGTTGTAACCACAATCTTATTTTGGGAGAACCCTGGCATAGTGGCCATATCTAGATTTTAAAAGCTTTAAATGGGCACTTCTGATTTTTGCGGTATTTCCCGGGACTCTCAGATAAATATGAATTATTCCCGGTATTGAAAGTTGTTAAATTGTCTGAAAATATTCATCCCTACTGTACAATGAAATCCATATGGTTAGTACCAATCAGGGGTTGGAACTGAAATATTTTCCAATCGTTCTATCTGAATGGAAACATCATTTTTTTGTTCCGTTCCACTGTTCCAACCAGCAAAATAAAGTTCTAAACCAGTTTTAATTTAAAAAAAGTTAGTTGATATTGTTCCTTTTTAAACATCTGAAATCACATGGTTTGTTTTCTCCTTTTAGCTCGACATTAAATTTCTTCACCAATCAGTGCGGGTAGAGAAACTTGCAACTGATTGCAAGATGCAACTGATTTTGTGGGTGGGGAGAAGAGCTGGCCTTATGGCCATCTTATGACATACATTATTTGACTTGGGCTCCCAATTATACCTACGGAAGAACCGCTTCAATGAAGAAACATTGAATGTCTTTGAACTTCAGAGTGTTTGCTTAATGTTGGACCAGAGCTAGCTGTGTGTGCAGATTAGCACCAGAATTAAAAACATGTCTTACCTTTTTGTCGTTATTAAATCCAATGTGAAACATGATAACTATAGTATCCTTAACGAGCATTGAAAAAGTTGGCCCATTCTTCTTAATTAAAAATATCTATAATTTCTGAATCAAGCTTGTACAGTCAATAGGCTAGTAGACTATGCTCCGGAGAGGGAGGGACTTTTTTACCTTTATTTAACCAGGTAGGCAAGTTGAGAACAAGTTCTCATTTACAATTGCGACCTGGCCAAGATAAAGCAAAGCAGTTCGACAGATACAACGACACAGAGTTACACATGGAGTAAAACAAACATACAGTCAATAATACAGTATAAACAAGTCTATATACAATGTGAGCAAATGAGGTGAGAAGGGAGTTAAAGGCAAAAAAGGCCATGGTGGCAAAGTAAATACAATATAGCAAGTAAAACACTGGAATGGTAGTTTTGCAATGGAAGAATGTGCAAAGTAGAAATAAAAATAATGGGGAGCAAAATAAATTAATTAATTAAATACAGTTGGGAAAGAGGTAGTTGTTTGGGCTAAATTATAGGTGGGCTATGTACAGGTGCAGTAATCTGAGCTGCTCTGACAGTTGGTGCTTAAAGCTAGTGAGGGAGATAAGTGTTTCCAGTTTCAGAGATGTTTGTAGTTCGTTCCAGTCATTGGCAGCAGAGAACTGGAAGGAGAGGCGGCCAAAGAAAGAATTGGTTTTGGGGGTGATTAGAGAGATATACCTGCTGGAGCGTGTGCTACAGGTGGGAGATGCTATGGTGACCAGCGAGCTGAGATAAGGGGGGACTTTACCTAGCAGGGTCTTGTAGATGACATGGAGCCAGTGGGTTTGGCGACAAGTATGAAGCGAGGGCCAGCCAACGAGAGCATACAGGTCGCAATGGTGGGTAGTATATGGGGCTTTGGTGACAAAACGGATTGCACTGTGATAGACTGCATCCAATTTGTTGAGGAGTGTATTGGAGGCTATTTTGTAAATGACATCGCCAAAGTCGAGGATTGGTAGGATGGTCAGTTTTACAAGGGTATGTTTGGCAGCATGAGTGAAGGATGCTTTGTTGCAAAATAGGAAGCCAATTCTAGATTTAACTTTGGATTGGAGATGTTTGATATGGGTCTGGAAGGAGAGTTTACATTTACATTTAAGTCATTTAGCAGACGCTCTTATCCAGACACCTAAGTATTTGTAGTTGTCCACGTATTCTAAGTCAGAGCCGTCCAGAGTAGTGATGTTGGACAGGCGGGCAGGTGCAGGTAGCGATCGGTTGAAGAGCATGCATTTAGTTTTACTTGTATTTAAGAGCAATTGGAGGCCACGGAAGGAGAGTTGTATGGCATTGAAGCTTGCCTGGAGGGTTGTTAACACAGTGTCCAAAGAAGGGCCGGAAGTATACAGACTGGTGTCGTCTGCGTAGAGGTGGATCAGAGACTCACCAGCAGCAAGAGCGACCTCATTGATGTATACAGAGAAGAGAGTCGGTCCAAAAATTGAACCCTGTTGCACCCCCATAGAGACTGCATAGAGACTTCACCCCCATAGAGACTGAAGCCTACACACGCACATACTGGCAAAGATTTTCAGATGGCAATCAGGCAGACATTGGAATACGTTTCTGCGTGACCGAGCGAGGGCTTTGCATAGGCGCTTTGTTGCATTTGTTGTGGGACTGGAAAAAATGCTTGGAACGTAAAATAACGTTAGTAATTAACTGGTTCATATGTTTTCAAAATATCAGTACTGTTCGGAACGGTATAGATCACTTTTGTTCCCGGTCCTGATTCTTTTCCTGTAAAAATGTACTTATTTTTCTGTTCTGTTCCTTGAACCTGGCACGAGTACCAATATCACAAGTTATTTATTGTGTAGACTGCCATCCTACTCGAAATATAATCAAGTGGGATGGAACAAATTGGCCACGTTAGCTACTGCCAGCGACATAATACAGCTGCTTGGTGAAGGAACTACTGCCCAGTGGGAAGCAACAGTGGAGTGGGAAGCACCTAGACACAACACCGTTGCACCGGTCATTCACACGAGCTTGTCGTTACGTTTGCTAATTGGCATGTCAAGGTGACATACAGATGGTGATATATACTGCAAGTTATTTCTCCCACGCCCATCGAAATAAACAACTTTATTTTACAAGTTAACTACCACAATGCTTCTGTTGCCAGCATTAAACTAGCTAGTTCGGAAGGGCTCCGCAGCAACTGACTGCAACAAATCCGTCTCCACTCAATTAAGCTGTGTGACATACATCATCAATTTTGGCACCAGGTGTGTCCGTATAGCCATTCCTTTATTTTTACTATTTTCTACATTGTAGAATAATAGTGAAGACCTCAAAACTATGAAATGACACATGGAATCATGTAGTAACCAAAAAAGTGTTAAACAAATCAAAATATATTTTATATTTGAGATTCTTCAAATTAGCCACCCGTTGCCTTGATGACAGCTTTGTACACTCTTGGCATTCTCTCAACTACCTTCACCTGGAATGCGTTTCCAACTGTCTTGAAGGAGTTCCCACATATGCTGAACATTTGTTGGCTGCTTTTCCTTCACTCTGTGGTCCAACTCATCCCAAACCGTCTCAATTGGGTTAAATAGCCCTTACACAGCCTGGAGGTGTGTTGGGTCATTGACCTGTTGAAAAACAAATGACAGTTCCACTAAGTGCAAACCAGATGCGTATCGCTGTGGAATGCTGTGGTAGCCATGCTGGTAAAGTGTGTCTTGAATTCTAAATCAATCACAGACAGTGTCACCAGCAAAGCACCATCACACCTCCTCCTTCACGTGGGAACCACACATTCGGAGGTCATCCGTTCACCTACTCTGCATCTTACAAAGACACGGCGGTTGGAACCAAAAATGTATCATTTGGATATATATATATATATATTTTTTTTTTTTTACCTTTATTTAACCAGGAAAGTCAGTTAAGAACACATTCTTATTTTATATTATATTAGACCAAAGGACACAATTTCACCAGTCTAATGTCCATTGCTCATGTTTCTTGGCCCAATCAAGTCTCTTCTTATTAACTTTTGACTGGTACTGTACATGCATGCATGCATTGTTAACACTTTCAAACAGTTTTATGTGTATGTCCCTAACAGTGTTGCAATATGATTGTGTGAACAATCTGCCTATAATTATTAGGATTTAAGTGCCTGAGCTTGACCAATATGTTCTTCTGAAAGTCAAACAACCATTTTCTGATAGAATACCCCCAAAATGAAATATTTTTTGCTTCAAGTTACGAGGTCCAAAATGTCACCTGAGAGTAAGAATGACTCAGCTGTTGAATCTCATTGTCATTGGACAAAATATTATATTGTATTGAATGGAGGTTAGGGAAGTCGTGGGAAAGTTGGTTGCGTGGAGGGAATAGAGGCTATTGTCTTAGTGGAACAAATACTGTAGAAAACATTTGTTCCCTTTTCTGGTGTCTGCATGCATACAGGCTCAACAGACAACTATGCACTCACTTCTCTTAGAAGCTGGGCTCATTTGTTGTGTCGTGTTTCTTCCCTCACTGCTTCAGTGGAGGTCTATACTGTATAGATACAGTATCCTATTAAATCTCTGCAACTATCAATGGCTAAACAGATTTATTCTTAAATTAAAGGGGAGAATTATTGTAATAAGTTCTGATAAGTATTTACTGTCATGTAAATACTTTACTTAGATTGCCAGTCTAATGCCATTTGTAATGTTTACAGTGCATTCAGAAAGTATAGAGACCCCTTCACTTTTTCCACATTTCGTTACGTTACAGCCTTAATCTAAAATGTATTGAATTAATTGTTTTCCTCATCAATCTACACAATACCCCATAATGACAAAGCAAAAACTGCAACATGTATTCAATATAAAAAACAATACCTTACATAAGTATTCAGACCCTTTGCTGTGAGACTCAATTTCGAGTTCAGGTGCATCCAGGTTCAGCTGATCATCCTTGAGATGTTTCTACAACTGGATTGAAGTCCACATGTGGTAACTTCAATTAATTGGAAATTATTTGGAAAGGCACACACCTGTATAAGGTCTATATAAGGTCTCATAGTTGACAGTGCATGTCAGCACAAAAACCAAGTTATGAGGTCAAAGGAATTGTCTGTAGAGCTCCGAGACAGGATTGTGTTGAGGCACAGATCTGGGGAAGGGTATCAAACATTTCTGCAGCATTGAAGGTCCCCAAGAACACAGCGGGCAAACTTTGCAATTGGGGGGGATGGCCTTGGTCAGGGAGTTGACCAAGAACCTGATGGTCACTCTAATAGAGCTCCAGAGTTTTACTGTGGAGATGGGACAACCATCTCTGCAGCACTCCACCAGTCAGTTCTTCATGGTAGAGTGGCCAGACAGAAGCCACTCTACAGTAAAAGGCACATGACAGCCCACTTGTAGTTCGCCAAAACGCACCTAAAGGACTCTGACCATGAGAAACAAGATTCTCTGGTCTGATGAAACCAACATGGGAACTCTTTTGCCTCAATTCCATGCGTCATGTATGGAGATAACCTGGCACCATCCCTACGGTGAAGCATGGTGGAGGAAGCATCATGCTATGGGGATGTTTTTCAGCGGCAGGGACTGGGAGACTAGTCAGGAACAAGGGAAAGATGAAGGGAGCAAATTACAGTGAGAATCCTTGATGGAAACCTTCTCCAGAGTGCTCAGGACCTCAGATTGGGGAAAAGGTTCACCTTCCAACAGAACAACAACCCTAAGCACACAGCTAAGACAACGCAGGAGTGGCTTCGGGACAAGTCTCTGAATGTCCTTGAGTGGCCCAGCCAGAGCGCGGAATTGAACCTGATCAAACATCTCTGGAGAGCTGTGCAGCGACGCTCTCCATCCAACCTGACAGAGCTTGAGAGGATCTGCAGAGAGGAATGGGAGAAACTCCCCAAATACAGCTGTGCCAAGCTTGTAGAGTCGTACACAAAACGGCTTGAGACTAATCACTGCCAAAGTTGCTTCAACAAAGTACTGAGTAAAGGGTCTGAACATTTATGTAAATTTGTTATTTCTTTTTTTTTACATTTACAAACATTTCTAAAAAACAGTTTTTGTTTCGTCATTATGGGGTATTGTGTGTAGATTTAATGAGAAAAAACAGCAATTGTATCTGTTTTAGAATAAGGCTGTAACATAACAAAATGTGGAAAAAGTGAAAAGGTCTGAATGCTTTCCGACTCCACTGTATCTCCCATACTCCTCTCTGACTCTACCGCATTCTTTTCCCTCTCTCCCTACCCAGTGGTTACATCCTGATTGGGAGAGGGCAGTGCCAGTGAGGTATGCTGGAGAGGTCCTGTTTGTGTGTCAGCCAGCAGGATGAGTGTGTCTGACGGTGTGGTAGGAGTGGCCAGCCTGGACGTAGATCAACAACAACAACAGCAGCCGCAGGCCGTCTTCCTCCAGATCTACCCACGCCTGTCCCAGGACAAAGCAGCATGTTGTACTCTCCAGGTCAGCCCAGGGGCCACAGTGGCCATGGTTATCCAGAAAGCAGGGGCCACTCTGGGCCTGGACATGACCAGACCGTATGCCCTGCTGGAAGTCAGGCAGGCTGAAGGGGAGGAGAGGAGGCTAGGGGACACTGAGATGCCTGTGGAGAGGGTGTTGCTTTGGCCCCCAGGGGCCAGAAAACGGCATCCCCAGGAGAAGGGGTATTACTTCATCCTCCAAGCCCAGGGAGGTGATGGGGCTCTGGGGTCAGAGATGGACGGTGGTGGTGTACCTTCATTAGAGGAATATGATGACTTGTGCAGCCTCTCCACCCTGACCGAGGACACTATCCTGGCCGCCTTGCGCCTGCGCTTCTACAAACACAACATCTACACGTACGCCAGGGGCATCCTGGTGGCAATTAACCCCTTCAAGTTCCTGCCCATCTACAACCCTAAGTATGTCATGATGTACAACAACCAGCCACTTGGAAAATTAAGCCCTCACATCTTTGCAGTGGCGGATGTGGCATACCACACCATGCTGAAGCAGCAGGAGAACCAGTGTGTGGTGATATCAGGGGAGAGCGGATCAGGGAAGACCCAGAGCACCAACTTCCTGATTCACTGTATGACGGCGTTGAGTCAGAAGGGCTACAGCAGCGGGGTGAAGAGGACCATACTGGGAGCTGGGCCTGTGCTGGAGGTAAGTGTGTTTGTGTGTGTGTGGGGTGTTAGGCCTGCTTCGGAAGCAGCATTCCTTTGCAGACAAGTAAAAGGCCCGTTCAGTGGCGCATAGTTTTTATCTCCAGAGAAGGTTTTGTGTCTGCATTTAAAAAGCTGTAGTGTATCCTTAAAAACCAACAAACGTGCCGAGGTGCTTTCAAGGGTATATGACTGCAGTAGATATACACTACATGAACAAAAGTATGTGGATACCTGCTCGTCAAACATCTCATTCCAAAATCATGGGCATTAATATGGAGTTGGTCCCCCCTTTTGCTGCTATAACAGCCTCCACTCTTCTAGGAACTAGATGTTAGAACATTGCTGCGATTCATCCCAAAGTTGTTCAATGGTCAGGGGTCTGTGCAGGCCAGTCACGTTCTTCCACACCGATCTTGACAAACCATTTCTTATGGACCTCGCTTTGTGCATTGGGGCATTGTCATGCTGAAACAGGAAATGCCTTCCCCAAACTGTTGCCACAAAGTTGGAAGCACAGAATCGTCTAGAATGTCATTGTATGCTGTAGCCTTAAGATTTCCCTTCACTGGAACAAAGGTGCCTAGCCCAAACTATGAAGAACAGCCCCAGCCTCCTCCACCAAACTTTACAGTTGGCAGTGTGCATTCGGGCAGATATCGTTCTCTTGGCATCCGCCAAACCCAGATTCGTCCTTCGAACTGCCAGATGAAGCGTGATTCATCACTCCAGAGAATGCGTTTCCACTGCTCCAGAGTCCAATGGCGGCGAGCTTTATGCCACTCAAGCCGACGCTTTGCATTGTACATGGTGATCTTAGGCTTGTGTGCGGCTGTTCGTCCATGTAAACCCATTTCATGAAGCTCCCAATGAGCAGTTCTTGTGCTGACGTTGCTTCCAGAGGCAGTTTGCAACTCTAGTGAGCGTTGCAACCGAGGACAGATGGTTTTTGAGCGTTTCAGCACACGGTGGTCCCATTCTGTGAGCTTGTGTGGCCTACGTCTGAGCCATTGTTTCTCCTAGACATTTCCACTTCACAATAACAGCACTTACAGTTGACCTGAGCAGCTCTACCAGGGCAGAAATTTGACGAACTGACTGTTATACACCTGTCAGCAACGGGTGTGGCAGAAATAGCCGAATCTACTAATTTGAAAGGTTGTCCACATGCTTTTGTATATATAGTGTAATTTCCTTGCCCAGCCCTAGCGGTCATGCATACTAGAGGCCGACCGATGTTATGATTTTTCAACGCCGATACCGATTATTGGAGGACCAAAAAAATGCCGATACTGATTAATCGGCCGATTTTAAAAATATATATATATAATAATAATAATGTAAATAAAAAAAAATACAAATTAAAATATATATATATATTTTAATTTGTATTAATGACAAATCCTTTTAACATGAGTTTTCAATATTCCCAGGTAAGAAGTTTTCGGTTGTAGTTATTATAGGACTATTTCTCTCTATACCATTTGTATTTCATATACCTTTGACTATTGGATGTTCTAATAGGTACTTTAGCACTGCCAGCCTAATCTCGGGAGTTGATAGGCTTGAAGTCATAAACAGCGCAATGCTTGAAGCATTGCGAAGAGCTGCCGGCAAACGCAGTAAAGTGCTATTTGAATGAATGCTTACGAGACTGCTGCTGCCTACCACCGCTCAGTCAGACTGTTCTATCAAATCATAGACTTAATTATAATATAATAACCCACAGAAATACGACAATTAGGTCATTAATATGGTCAAATCCGGAAACTATAATTTCGAAAACAAAACGTTTATTCTTTCAGTGAAATACGGAACCGTTCGGTATTTTATCTAACGGGTATAATCCATAAGTCTAAATATTGCTGTTACATTGCACAACCTTCAATGTTATGTCATAATTATGTACAATTCTGGCAAATTAGTTTGCAACGAGCCAGGCGGCCCAAACTGCTGCATATACCATGACTCTGTTGCACAGAACGCAAGAGAAGTGACACAATTTCCCTAGTTAAAAGAAATTCATGTTAGCAGGCAATATTATCTAAATATGCAGGTAAAAAATATATACTTGTGTATTGATTGTAAGAAAGGCATTTATGGTTAGGTACCCATTGGTGCAACGACGGTGCTTTTTTCGCGAATGCGCTTGTTAAATCATCACCCGTTTGGTGAAGTAGGCTGTGATTCGATGATAAATTAACAGGCACCGCATTGATTGTAGGACAAGCTAGAAAAACTAGTAATATCATCAACCATGTGTAGTTAACTAGTGATTATGTTAAGATTAATTGTTTTTTTATATGATAAGTTTAATGCTAGCTAGCACCTTACCGTGGCTCCTTGCTGCACTCGCGTAACAGATAGTCAGCCTGCCACGCAGTCTCCTCGTGGAGTGCAATGTAATCGGCCATAATCGGTGTCCAAAAATGCTGATTACCGATTTGTTATGAAAACTTGAAATCGGCCCTGATTAAACGGTCATTCCGATTATAATCGGTCCTCTAATACATACAGTACATAATAAGACCATTATACTGCATTGTGAATTGAGGTGCAATTTTGTGATTTTATTCTTATTGTTTTAACGGAAAACCAATTTTAAAAATCAGAAGGCAGTTGTCTATTTGTCACATCAGTACTATTAATGTTAATAAAGCATAAGAAGACTTCATAATAAAGTGAGAAGTGTTACTGAGCTAGACTTGTATGCAGAGGCGAGATCCCGGTCAGTTTGAGTTTCTCTTTGTGTGAACAGTCTTCAGATGAGAACTCCGCTCATTATGCAATAAATGATGCACTCTAGGGCAGACAGGAAACTATGTACGTGAGTAGAAAATACACACACACACACACACACACACACACACACACAGAGAGCTTACTGTTTGCGCCTGGAAGTGTGACCTCCAACCTACCCACTGCAACCACATCACAAACAATATTTAATGTTTCATTGAATAAGACATTGTTGTTCCTCTGTTTATCACTGCTATTTACAAATGGATGAGTAGCAATGAGTAACCCGACAAACAGCTGTTGTCTCTCCGGTTTGTTTCCTATTCAGTTTTCAGGGCTAGTGAGCAAAACAGTTCTGCCAGAGCTGCATTCCAGCTGCTGAGTGAATAGTGCTCAGTGATGGGGGAACACCTTTTCAGTGAAATGAATACCACTTGTCTCTTTACCACAGAAAATGACAGTGATTTCTTCTGTAACAGCCAGTCAGCCAGCTAGTCACTCTGTCGCAGTTATGCTCTGGCCAGTGTTCCCTCTAAGCTACGTACATGTGCAACCACAAAGCTCCTGGAGCAGTCCCGTGCAGAAGAATTGCAAGCCCAATCAGAGATGCACGAGATTGAACTTCACTAAAATGTACACCATCTTTCCTCTACAGTGGATATATGGTTATTTTGTTGTAGGTTGAAGAGTGCGTCGGAGTAGCCTTGTTCTATTTCACAGGCATGCATGAGCGGTTGTAGAGTAGCCTATATGGACATTTGAGATCACAGAACAGAGCCGCGTGTGCACATATGTCGATATTCTTTCCTAGCTTGTGAGTGACTAGCCCAGTTATAGCTAATTTTGCTCAGCAATGGGGGAGTGATTGTTTCCTACAAGAGCACAACTTGCACATGTGTAACTGTCTTTGAAAAGCAAGTCAGGTGAGCTTTTTTTTTTGTCTTAAAGGGAAAGTGTCCTATTTTGAGACAGGCTTGAAAATGCAAATAAGCCAATAGGCAGAGGGTGGCACACATTTCTGTATGATTCTCTTAATGGTAATAATAATGATAACAGTTCATTTAAAGCGGTTTCTTGCATCATAGCACAATATAATGCCACTTTCAGTCACCTTTTTGGCCAATTGTGACAAGTTAAACATCATTCCTAAAATGGTTAATGCCAAGCATAATGTTTTGATAAAGTCTCATGGAATGTTGGCCTACATTGAACACCACATATTGGCTATTGTAGGCGATATCATAGAAGTCAACAGTTATATCCATGTGGAAATGTCCCACGACACAGATGTCAGTTCAACGTCTAGTTTTGATTTACATTTGTTTTGAGTTGTCAACTAACGTGAAATCTACAAAGTTTCACCATGTCATTGAATTTTGGTTAGAAGTTGGGTGGGAAAAAAATATGAAATTCCCTTATGCTAACTTTTTTCTAATCTAATGGGTTTTCCACTTTGATTCAACGTCATCACATTGCATTTTGGGGTTGAAATGACGTGAAAACAACATTGATTCAACCAGTTTTTGCCCAGTGGGGTTATGGCATTGGTCCATTGGTTTTGTTGATAGGCCTACATTATGCTCAGCTAGCCACAATAGCCCGTAGACCACTGTCTGAAACTGTAACATACAGTTTCAGACAGTGAAACAGTTAATGCGTGCCGGAAGTTGTACAAAATTGTGACAAAAAGCTTAATGAGAGCCATTGGTTCTCTTTCAGTAGAAATCTGTGTGTAGTTTTCCATATAATTGTTGTGCCGGTGCCATTCTCATTTATAGTCCTGCTTCTTTACTAACCTACACACTACTTTAGCATTGTTTCTTTTAGATACAAATATCTTGACTCTATTACAGTGCCTTCAGAAACTATCACACCCCTTAACTTTTTAAATTTCTGTTCTTTACAGCCTGATTTTTTTTTGTGTGGATTTAAATGGAGATTTTGTGTCACTGGCCTACACACAATACCCCCATAATGTCGAAGTAGAATAATTTTTAGAGATGTATTTTTATTCATTCTAAATGAAAAGCTGAAATGTCTTCGAGTCAATAAGTATTCAACCCCTTTGTTATGGCAATCCTAAAGTGTAAAAATGTGTTTAACAAGTCACATACAGTGGGGCAAAAAAGTATTTAGTCAGCCACCAATTGTGCAAGTTCTCCCACTTAAAAAGATGAGAGGCCTGTAATTTTCATCATAGGTACACTTCAACTATGACAGACAAAATGAGGGGGAAAAAATCCAGAAAAAATCCAGAAAATCACATTGTAGGATTTTTAATGAATTTATTTGCAAATTATGGTGGAAAATAAGTATACGAGTTTAATGGCTGTGATCGAATTTAGGATGGATCAACAACATTGTCGTTACTCCACAAAACTAACCGAATTGACAGAGTGAAAAGAGAAAAGAAGGAAGAAAAAAAATATATATATATTCCAAAACATGCATCCTGTTTGCATAAGGCACTAAAGTAAAATTGCAAAAAAAATGGTCAAAGCAAATTCACTTTTTGTCTGAATACAGAGTGTCAATTTTGGGGCAAATTCAATACACATTATTGAGTACATCGCCATATTTGCATCATCTTATTGGTACGCTTGTAATTGTTAAGGACAGGGGAGTTTTTCAGGATAACAAAGAAACGGAATGGAGCTAAGCACAGGAACAATCCTAGAGGAATACCTGGTTGTCTGCTTTCCACCAGACACTGGGAGATGAATTCACCTTTCAGCAGGACCATAACCTAAAACAAAAGGCCAAATATACACTGGAGTTGCTTACCAAGAAGACAGTGAATGTTCCTGAGTGGCCGAGTTAGATTTTCAAGCCAATTTAAGTCAAAACTGAAAATGGTTGTCTAGCAATGATCAACAACCAATTTGACAGAGCTTGAATAACAGGCAAATGTTGCACAATTCATGTGTGGAAAGCTCTTAAACTCACAGCTGTAATCACTGCCAAAGGTGCTTCTACAATGTATTGACTCAGGGGTGTGGATACTTATATAAATGAGATATTTCTGTATTTCATGTTCAATAAATTTGCAAAAAAAAAATCACTTTGTCATTATGAGTTATTGTGTGTAGATGGATGAGGGGGAAAGATGCATTTTAATACATTTTGAATTCAGGCTGTAACAAAATGTGGAATAAGTCAAAGGGTATGAATACTTTCTGAAAGCAGCGTATGTCTGCTTAGACCGCTGTTCTGTTATTACTGTATAAGTGCAGTACTGTCATTAGTAACGACTTACATAAGGCACAAAGTAGGGCTGTGCCCCACACTCCCACCTCTTCCCAAGATAGTCTGTTCCCGAATCAAAGATTCTTCAAAGTAAAAGAATCAAAAGATTCTTCAAAGTAGACACCCTTTGCCTTGATGACAGCTTTGCATACTCTTGGCATTCTCTCAACCACCTTCATGAGGTAGTCACCTGGAATGCATTTCAATGAACAGGTGTGCCTTGTTGAGGTGTGCCTCTGCAGTTGGAACTAATAAGCAAGGTCTGCATGGGACTGGTAGAGGTCTGCATGGGACTGATTTCTTCATCCCTCCTGCACCTGTAACTTTTCATACTGCACCCTCTGACTTTCTCTCCGACTCCCACCCACTACCGCAATAACTGGTCCCAAGCCCAGTCCCTCAATGTTATTTTAGGCATATGTGACACAGCTCACTTGACAGCCATGGTCCCAGCAATTTTGCGCCCTATAGGCAATATCAAAATAACATAAGAAGGTTAAACTACGAGATTCTCCCATGGCGCATTTATATTAAGCTATCAGTATTACTTGGCTAGAATCAGCCAATAGGCTTGACTTAGTTTGAAGAGGGCAGAGTTGGAGAGACTTGCACTTTATCTTGAGCTATGGCCTACCTTTTAGGAGCGGGAGACATATGAGTGATACATTTGTATTTTTAGGCTATGTAGTAAACTATAGTATTTTGGAAGTAATGTGATTTACTCCGTGTCCCCCTCCAATCTTATTCATTATTATCTAAAAGGCTAAACTGATCCTAGACCAGCACTCCTATTGCCTGGCTACCCAGGCTTCTTGCTCCGGCCAAACGCTACGACACGCTCACGGTTAGTTTCTTATCCGCAATGAGCCTGGATCTGAGGTACCTTCACCGAATGCGAACACATTCGGGGCCGTCTGATTTGGCCAGAGCCAGAACACAAGTAGGTATAGCGGCAGTTTGAAAGTTCGTAATGTGATTGGTTAGAGATGAACCCATCGATGATTACTTTGTTTTGTAAAAGGACCCTCTTGCCCCTCATCACCACAAACAACTTCAATGATGGCAGTCTCAGATTAAAGTATGTAGCGAACAACAGAGCAGCGGAATCATTTAGTGTGAGTCGTCAGGCTAGCACTCCTACTCTGAGACATTTGATTAAAACAGGCCCAGATTATCTACAGTGTTTTGGACAAATCTCTGGTGTCCTGATGGACTCCCCATTATGAGAGTTAATGCTATGATTGCAGGGACCTAGGCCCCACTTCCCTCTATCTGAGAGCATGCCCAAAACTACAGTCACTTCACATGGTTAGGAGACATAGGCCTACAATAAACTTGTCTTTCCAGAGTTGGCCTACAGCAAACCCTCAGGCAGTGATCATTTAGAGCTGGAACTTTTTCCTCTTTGGTTTAGCTCCATTCCACTTCCTTGAACACAGCAGAGGCAAACCGAGATGTATGGTTAGGAGCACTATTTTTAATAAACACACAAGACCAAGAGCTGTTGACTATTTCTAGGTCCCTATATTTAGGGTCTACTTCTTCATTTTCCTTTTTTTCCCTCGTAATGACTCAAACTGCTATGGGGAATTCCTCTGTCCCTCACATGCCAATCAGAGAGTAGCTGATTGGCTGGTTATTGTTTGAGGGAGGGGTTGGTTGCTGCTCGTTCGGGCCCTACAGCTCCGTAGGGGAAAGTGTATTATGGAGGCTGTGTTGGGACGTTGGCTAGAGGAGACAGCGTGAGAGGAGAGGTGGAGAGACTGAGAGAGCGGGAAAGAGGAGTGGAGAAACCAGAACAAGCCAAGACATATTTCTTGTTGGAAAGTAAAAGCTGTGTTTGAAAGATGATGATAACTCATGGTGTTTACTTCACTGTGGAGAGGAGGGAGGAACATTCCTCAGGCTAGCAGTCAGTTTTACTGGCACACTTGGCTGTTGGAGGGGGAGGGAGCGAGATATCGAAGAGTCAGATTTGGAGGGAGAGGAGAGAGAGAGGGGTAGAAAGGGAGCGAGACAGAGGAGATGGGAAGGGGGGGAAAAGAGAAATTGGAAAAATGTGAAAGACAGACAGATTGGGGGGAGAGATAGGATCAGGGTGTTCAAAGTAATACTGTGTGTACGGAGGCTGTATAGGCGCCTGTGAAGGCACAGCCCTGACCCGTCAAGACAGGATCCCCTACTGTACTGTAGCACTCATTGGAATCCTCCAATATACCACCACCACCTCAACCCAAATACTGTCCTTCTGTAGGGGTGGAGTCTGGGTCATGTTCAGTGGGCCCAAAATTGTGAAAATATTTTTTGAAACAGAGGTAACTACCTAAACATGTCCAGTTAGAGGGTCATTTTCTGTCATCTGTTGAAAATATAAAATATATTGTTTGAGGAAAAAGATGGTATTTTTCATTTTGCTGTTAGTAAATGTTTTGCTACGGTGTTAGCCTACTTAATACGACCCTGATGTCTTCACACAACTGTAACATGTTATTAGTCAACCATTGTGTTATCTGAATGCATCTATTAACCAGAGCCAAACAGCTGTGGGAGGGGTTTAGGTCCCCAAACAAAGAAAATTCTCCACACATTAATCTTGTGAATCTACAAACTTGTTGGATGCATTTGCTGTTTGTATGGATGTTTCAGATTATTTTGTGTCTAATAGAAATTAAAAGTAAATAATGTATTGTCATTTTGGTGCGCTTTTATTGTAAATAAGAATATATTGTTTGTAAACACGTGGATCAAATCAAAATCAAATGTTATTGGTCACCTACATGGTTAGCAGATGTTATTACGAGTGTAGCGAAATGCTTGTGCTTCTAGTTCCGACAGTGCAGCAATATCTTAACAAGTAATCTAACAATCCCATAACAACTACCTAAATACACACAAATCTAAGTAAAGGAACGGAATAAGAATATATATAAATATATAGATGAGCAATGACCGAGCGGCATAGGCAAGATGGTATAAAATACAGTATATACATATGAGATGAGTGTAACAGTATAACTTTAGACCGTCCCCTCGCCCATACCCGGGCACGAACCAGGGACCCTCTGCACACATCAACAACAGTCACCCACGAAGCATCATTACCCATCGCTCCACAAAAGCCGCAGCCCTTGCAGAGCAAGGGGAACCACTACTTCAAGGTCTCTGAGCAAGTGACGTCACCGATTGAAACGCTATTTAGCGCACACCACCGCTAACTAGCTAGTTGTTTCACATCCGTTACATGAGCAATGCAAAATATGTGACATTTTTATTAAAGTGGCATTATTAACGTCACTAGTGATCCATTTATTAAAGTGGGCAATGAATTCAAGTCTGTATGTACGTAGGCAGCAGCCTCTCTGGGTTAGTGATGGCTGTTTACCAGTCTGGCCTTGAGATAGAAGCTGTGTTTCAGTTCCTCGGTCCCAGCTTTGATGCACCTATACTGACCTTGCCTTCTGGATGGTAGCGGGGTGAACAGGCAGTGGCTCGGGTGTTTGTTGTCTTTTATCTTTTTGTCCTTCCTGTGACATCGGGTGCTGTAAGTGTCCTGGAGGGCAGGTAGTTTGCCCCCAGTGATGCTTTGTGCCGACCACACCACCCTCTGGAGAGCCCTGCGGTTATGGGCTGTGCAGTTGCCGTACCAGGCGGTGATATAGCCCGACAGGATGCTCTCACTTGTGCATCGGTAAAGGTTTGAGGGTGACAAGCCAAGTTTCTTCAGCCTCCTGAGCCTTCTTCGCCACACTGTCTGTGTGGGTGGACCATTTCAGTTTGTCCGTGATGTGTACGCTGAGGAACTTAACTTTTCACCTTGTCCACTCGTCGATGTGGGGGGGTGCTCCCTCTGCTGTTTCCTGAAGTCCACGATCACCTCCTTTAGGGATGCACGATATATCGGTAAGCATATCGGAATCGAACGATATTAGCTAAAAATGCCAACATCGGCATCGGCCCGATGTCTAGTTTAACGCCTATGTGCAAAACCGAAAGCTGAGGTGCATACCTATATAATGTAGGTAAATGACGTAATGACGCCACTAAAAATATAGCGCTACACGTGCAATACAGCACTCCTAACAGCCCACAATGTCTGCTGTGTGGATCGAGCAGTCAACAAGTCGAGCAGTCATTTGAAAGAGCAAGAATTTCAGCGTGGCAACTCAAAAAGCGAAATCCATTAACTCCAAGATAATGGAATTCATTGCCCTTGACAATCAACCGTTCTCTGTCATGGATGATGTTGGCTTTCGCCGACTGGCGAGCACAGGTACAGACTCCCAAGTAAGCGCTATTTTTCGATGTTACCCTACCGGAGTTACAGTATTGTTGACGTGCATATCTGTGGGCGTGACTGCTTCACGACTGACATTTAGGATCAGCGATGTCAGCCCCATGAGCATGCTGTGTCTGACAGCACATAGGGTCGACGAGGATTTCGTACTGAGGAAAGCCGTGTTGCATGCTCAAGAATGGGCTTGTTCTCATACCACTGCTGCCATTTCAATGGAATTTGAGAATATGTTTGTAACTTGGAAACATGAACACTCCTAGCGCCATTCAAACAACTGACTTGAGAAATAAGCTCAACTGCGTCTGCAGCAGACGTGATACCCTGTCATGGTATTGAAACACCTGCTCAACAACCCGACGGTCTGTGTTGGCATAACTTAGAAAAGTACTCTACTAGAGGCTGTGAACAAGTGATTTGGTGGCATTCTCACTGAGCCTCTACTGTGTCACCACTATGCTCGATGCTAGGTACAAGGACTGTTACTTCGATGCAGACAAGAAACAGGGTTTACGTGGAACGTTAGACACAGATGGAAACGGACACAGTGACAGTGCGCACCGAGGAAGAGGCGCCACGGACAGACAGAGCTGAAACTTCACTGCTTGACAAATGATGAAATCTTGGTTGAGACTGAACAAATTAACAATGAAACAGCACAGTGAAAGAAATAGGTTTTGATTATGTTTTACATAAGTAAATGCCAACAACTTTTTGGTCAGTGTGTGTGTGGATTCAACTATTTAAGTGTACTAGAATGTTTAAAAGGCTGCAAAAAAATTGTTACATCGTTATCGGCATCGTTTTTATTGGAAAATATTGGATATCAGTATCGGCCAAAAATGTCATATCGGTGCATCCATAATCTCATTTGTTGTCGTTGAATGAGAGGTTGTTTTCCTGACACCACACTCGGAGCCCTCACCTCCTCCCTATAGGCTGACTCGTAATTGTTGGTAATCAAGCCTACTACTGTCATGTCATCTGCAAACTTGATGATTGAGTTGGAGGCGTGCATGGCCATGCAGTCATGGGTGAACAGGGAGTACAGGAGGGGGCTGAGCACACACCATTGCGGGTCCCCAGTGTTGAGGATCAGCGAAGTGGAGATGTTGTTTCCTACCTTCACCACCTGGGGGGGGCGGCCCGTCAGGAAATCCAGGACCCAATTGCACAGGGCGGGTTGAGGCCCAGGGCCTCCAGCTTGATGATGAGCTTGGAGGGTACTATGGTGTTGAATGCTGAGCTGTAGTCAATGAACAGCATTCTTACATAGGTATTCCTCTTGTCCAGATGGGATTGTGCAGTGTGATGGTGATTGCATCGTCTGTGGAGCTATTGGGGTGGTACGCAAATTGAAATGGGTCTAGGGTGACAGATAAGGTGGAGTTGATATGATCCTTGTCTAGTCTCTCAAAGCACTTCATGATGACCGACATGAGTGCTAAAGGGCAATAGTCATTTAGTTCAGTTACCTTTGCCATCTTGAGTACAGGAACAATGGTGGCCATCTTGAAGCATATGGGGGCAACAGACTGGGATAGGGAGAGATTGAATATGTCCGTAAACACACCAGCCAGCTGGTCTGAAAATGTTCTGAGAATGGCTAAGGATGCCGTCTGAGTCGCTACAATGATTATGGATAGTCCTGAATGAGTCATAAATAATGATGAAAAAGTTAGATGCACAAATATCATACCCCCAAGACATGTTAACCTCTCACCATTACAATAACAGGGGAGGTTAGCATTTTGTAACTGTCTCACTCATCGTTATTCATAATTCACTCAGGACTTTCTGTAATCATGGCAGCATCCACATTAAAGTGTTTTAGAAACATATTCTATTTTTATTTACAAAAAATAGTTTCTCCAGAATGACACAATACATAATTTACCATTTTATTTATATTGCTTTTGGTCCCCTAAAATAAGGGGGAGACTATGTACAAAAAGTGCTGTAATTTCTAAATGGTTCACCCAATATGTATCATTCAAATTCAAAGTGCTGGACGACAGAGCCAAAACAACAACATGTTCACTGTCCCAATACTTTTGGAGGGGTGTGTGCGTGCGTGTTTTTTCCTACATTATCAGGACCAGAACCTCCTGACAAGGTATGAAAACAAGAAAGAATGTGAAAAGTCAGGATTTTTTTTTTTTTTTTTTCAAATCCTGAATTTGTTCAACTTCTATTTTAGGCTTTGGGATTAAGGTATAGTGAAAATAGGATTTTGAATGCAAACAAAAAGTTCAGAAAATTCCTTTTTATTCTCAGTAACTGTTGCGTATTTCCTACAAATCGCATACAAAATCATCTTATCAATCAGGACTCTGATTGACTGTGCTTATGACTCTCTCTGACTAACGTGGTAATCTGAGAAGGACTGGTTTCATAATTGACATGGTGTCATAATCACAACATCTCTCTGAAAACCATTACGGTGTCGGTGTTGGCCTTTCATGGTGATCTAACCATGCGGTAAAAAGTTAATAGACCAGTGCTAAACCTCTCTGCTGATAACAGCTCATTTTCCCTTTTCACCCCCCCACTCAAACCGCTCCCAGGTAATTGTTACCCAGAAATGAGTTGATATTGAGATAATAAAAAAATGCTGCATTTGACCTTTTTAAACATACACTATCTGCTCGTCAAACAGATTTAGTTCATGTCTCACAGCAACACATACAGTACAGTGCCTTCAGAAAGTATTCACACCCCTTGATTTTTTTTCCACATTTTGTTGTTACAGCCTTTTAACATGTATAAAATGATGATTGTGTGTCACTGGCCTACACACAATACACCATAATGTCAAAGTGGACATTTTGTTTTCAATTTTGGTACAACAGGAAATGTTTATAGGGAAACACACCCCTCCCCCTCAACTCTTACCAGAAGCCGCCGTTCGATATATACGGAATATGAAGAAGCTTTCTGGTTGAATAGCAGAGTTCCGTATGTGATAAACTCAGGCTTAGGAGATCTTATACGTTTGGTTCTATGATATCTTCTTCAGCTAATTTCACTTTTTGTAAATGGTGAAGTATTTACAGTGCCGTCAGAAAGTATTCACACCCCTTGTCTTTTCCCACATATTGTTGTGTTACAGCCTGAATATAACATTTGATTAAATTGCGCTTTTTGTTTCTCTGGCCTACACACAATACCCCATAATGTCAAAGTGGAAGTATGGAAATGTTATTTGAAATGAAAAGCTAAAATGTCTTAAGCCAATAAATATTCAAGCCTAAATCAGTTTAGAAGTAAACATTTGCTTAACAAGTCACGTAATAGGTTGCATGGACTCAATCTGTGTGGAACAATAGTGTTTCACATGATTTTCTTTTAGTGACTACAGCATTTCTGTACCCCACATAGGATTGTCTGTAAGGTCCATCGGTCAAGAAGTGAATTTCAAACAGATTCAACCACAAAGATGAGGGACACCTATTGGTAGATTGGTAAACAACAACAAAAAGCAGACACTGAATATCCCTTTGAGCATGGGGAAGTTACACCATTCAAAGTGTAATTAATACTGTATCAATACACCCAATCACTACAACGATACTGGCGTCCTTCTTAAGAGGAAGGAAACTGCTCAGGGATTTCACCGAGGCCAATGGTGACTTTAAAACAGTTAGAGTTTAATGGCTGTGATATGAGAATTGAGGATGGATAAACAACATTGTAGTTACTCCACAATACTAACCTAAGTGGCAGAGTGATAAGAAGGAAGCCTGTACAGAATACAAATATTCCAAAACATATTGGCAAAGAAATAACCTATATCGTGAATACAAAACTTTATGTTTGGAGCATACACAGCACATCACTGAGTACCACTCTTCATATTTTCAAGCATGGTGGTGGCTGCATCATGTTATGGGTATGCTTGTAACCGGCAAGGAGTAGAGCTAAGCACATGCAAAATACAAGAGGAAAACCTGCTTCAGTCTGCTTTCCAACAGACGCTGGGAGACCCATTCACCTTTCAGCAGGACAATAACCTAAAACACAAGGCCAAATATATGTATACAGTGCATTCGGAAAGTATTCAGACCCCTTTTACTTTTTCCACATTTTGTTCCATTACAGCCTTATTCTAAAATGGATTAAATATATTGTTTTCCTCATCAATAGACACACAATACCAATACTGACAAAGCAAAAACAGCTTTTTAGAATTTTTGCACATTTGATTAAAAAATCTACATATTGCATTCAAATCAAATCAAATGTATTTATATAGCCCTTTGTACATCAGCTGATATCTCAAAGTGCTGTACAGAAACCCAGCCTAAAACCCCAAACAGCAAGCAATGCAGGTGTAGAAGCACGGTGGCTAGGAAAAACTCCCTAGAAAGGCCAAAACCTAGGAAGAAACCTAGAGAGGAACCAGGCTATGTGGGGGGGCCAGTCCTCTTCTGGCTGTGCCGGGTGGAGATTATAACAGAACATGGCCAAGATGTTCAAATGTTCATAAATGACCAGCATGGTCGAATAATAACAGTTGAAACTTTACTCAGTACTTTGTTGAAGCACATTTGGCAGCGATTACAGCCTTGCGTCTTCTTGGGTATGACGCTACAAGCTTGGCACAGCTGTATTTGGGGAGTTTCTCCCCTTCTCTGCAGATCTTCTCAAGCTCTGTCAGACTGGATGGGGGAGCGTTGCTGCACAGCAATTTTCAGGTATCTCAAGAGATGTTCCATCGGGTTCAAGTCCGGCCTCTGGCTGGGCTACTCAAGGACATTCAGAGACTTGTCCTGAAGCCACTCCTGCGTTGTCTTGGCTGTGTGCTTTAGGGTCGTTGTCCTGTGGGAAGGTGAACCTTTGCCCCAGTCTGAGGTCCCGAGCGCTCTGGAGCAGGTTTTCATCAAGGATCTTTCAGTACATTGCGCCGTTCATCTTTCCCTCAATCCTGACTAGTCTCCCAGTTTCTGCCGCTGAAAAACATCCCCACAGAATGATGCTGCCACCACCATGCTTCACCATAGGGATGGTGAATATTTCAATCTTGGTTTCATCTGACCAGAGAATCTTGTTTCTCATGGTCTGAAAGTCCTTCATGTGCCTTTTGGCAAACTCCAAGTGGACTGTCATGTCCTTTTCTTTCTGAGGTGTGGCTTCCGTCTGGCCACTCTACCATAAAGGCCTGATTGGTGGAGTGCTGTAGAGATAGTTGTCCTCCTGGAAGGTTCTCCCATCTCCAGAGAGGAACTCTGGAGCTCTGTCAGAGTGACCCTTCTCTACTGATTGCTCAGTTAGGCTGAGTGGCCAGCTCTAGGAAGAGTTTTGGTGGTTCCAAACTTCTTCTATTTAAGAATGGTGGAGGCCACTTTTTCTTGGGGACCGTCAATGCTGCAGACATTTTTTGGTACCCTTCCCCAGATCTGTATCTCGACACAATCCCGTCTCGTAGCTCTACAGACAATTCCTTTGACCTCATGGCTTGGTTTTTTCTCTGACATGCAATGTCAACTATGGGACATTTTATATAGACAGGTTTGTGCCTTTCCAAATCATGTCCAATCAATTGAATTCACCACAGGTGGACTCCCAAGTTGTAGAAACATGTCAAGGAGTATCTATGGAAACAGGATGCACCTTAGCTCAATTTCAAGTCTCATAGCAAATGGTCTAAATACTTATGTAAATAATGTATTTTTGTTTTTTAATTCTAAACCTGTTTTCGCTTTGTCATTATGGGGTATTGTGTGTAGATTGAGATTTTTATTTTAATCAATTTTAAAATAAGGCTATAATAACAATGTTGAAAAGTGAAGGGGTCTGAATAATTTCCGTATGCACGTACACGAGTTGCTTACCAAAACGATATGTATTCCTGAGTGGCCTGGTTACAATTCTCACTTAAATTGGCTTAAAGAATATATAGCAAGACTTGAAAATGGCTGTCTATCAATGATAAACAACTAACTTGATGAATTTAAAAAAAGAATGTGCAACTATTGTACAATCCAGGTGTGCAAAGCTCTTAGATTTACCCAGAGACTCACAGCTGTAATCACTGGCAAATGTGATTCTGACATGTATTGACTCAGGGGTGTGATTTAGACTATTTCTGTATTTCATTTTAAATCCATTTGCCAAAATTTCTAAACATGTTTTCACTTTGTCATTATGGGGTATTGTGTGTAGATAGATGAGAAAATATATTTAATCCATTCTGAATTCAGGCTGTAACACAGGAAAATGTGGAATAAGTTGAGGGGTATGAATACTTTCTGAAGGCACTGTATTTGTAGTGTTTACAGTACCTCATCAGTTTTTGTAACTGTAAATAATGCCTCCTCTCGCTCTGTTTCTAAATAGGCATTTGGCAACGCGAAGACGGCACAGAACAACAACTCCAGCCGCTTTGGGAAGTTCATCCGGGTCAACTATCTAAAGAGTGGGGTGGTGAGAGGGTGAGGCAGTGTGTTTGTGTTATGTATTGCATGACATATTTCCTACCATAGCAACACCTGTCGCTGCATGATGGCTGTATCATCACACAAACAAGATACCGTTCACTTTTAGATGGTTCCTTTTTTTTAGGCTTGCCTGGGTGCCTGTCTGTTTCTGCTTTCTTGCCAACATCTTATAGCAAGTGCACAAACAGATCTGGGACCAGGCTATATTTCCTCACTGAATGGCAACCACATTTTCATCAGTGAGTTTCTGGGTAAAATTGAATTGGTTTATTTACAGTGGGGCAAAAAAGTATTTAGTCAGCCACCAATTGTGCAAGTTCTCCCACTTAAAAAGATGAGAGGCCTGTAATTTTCATCATAGGTACACTTCAACTATGACAGACAAAATGAGAAAAAAATCCAGAAAATCACATTGTAGGATTTTTAATGAATTTATTTGCACATTTTGGTGGAAAATAAGTATTTGGTCAATAACAAAAGTTTATCTCAATACTTTGTTATATACCCTTTTTTGGCAATGACAGAGGTCAAACGTTTTCTGTAAGTCTTCACAAGGTTTTCACACACTGTTGCTGGTATTTTGGCCTATTCCTGCATGCAGATCTCCTCTAGAGCAGTGATGTTTTGGGGCTGTTGCTGGGCAACACGGACTTTCAACTCCCTGCAAAGATTTTCTATGGGGTTGAGATCTGGAGACTGGCTAGGCCACTCCAGGACCTTGAAATGCGTCTTACAAAGCCACTCCTTCGTTGCCCGGGTGGTGTGTTTGGGATCATTGTCATGCTGAAAGACCCAGCCACGTTTCATCTTCAATGCCTTTGCTGATGGAAGGAGGTTTTCACTCAAAATCTCACGATACATGGCCCCATTCATTCTTTCCTTTACACGGATCAGTCGTCCTGGTCCCTTTGCAGAAAAACAGCCCCAAAGCATGATGTTTCCACCCCCATGCTTCACAGTAGGTATGGTGTTCTTTGGATGCAACTCAGCATTCTTTGTCCTCCAAACACGACGAGTTGAGTTTTTACCAAAAGGTTATATTTTGGTTTCATCTGACCATATGACATTCTCCCAATCTTCTTCTGTATCATCCAAATGCTCTCTAGCAAACTTCAGACGGGCCTGGACATGTACTGGCTTAAGCAGGGGGGACACGTCTGGCACTGCAGGATTTGAGTCCCTGGCGGCGTAGTGTGTTACTGATGGTAGGCTTTGTTACTTTGGTCCCAGCTCTCTGCAGGTCATTCACTAGGTCCCCCGTGTGGTTCTGGGATTTTTGTGATCATTTCGACCCCACGGGGTGAGATCTTGCTTGGAGCCCCAGATCGAGGGAGATTATCAGTGGTCTTGTATGTCTTCCATTTCCTAATAATTGCTCCCACAGTTGATTTCTTCAAACCAAGCTGCTTTCAGTCTTCCCAGCCTGGTGCAGGTCTACAATTTTGTTTCTGGTGTCCTTTGATAGCTCCTTGGTCTTGGCCATAGTGTAGTTTGGAGTGTGACTGTTTGAGGTTGTGGACAGGTGTCTTTCATAGTAATAACAAGTTCAAACAGGTGCCAATAATACAGGTAACGAGTGGAGGACAGAGGAGCCTTACTTTTTTGTTCACAGCACACTCATTTGGCTTTATTTTAGAAATCAGACATAAGCACATAAATCAAACATTTGTGCACAAACCACACTTCTATCAGTTGTTGGTATCGATTTTGAATTGATTGATCTGTGTGTCTCCCTTGCAGGGCGGTAGTTGAGAAGTACTTGCTGGAGAAGTGTCGACTGGTGTTCAGAGCTAAGAATGAAAGGTATGGCTGGACTAGCAGAGATCTGACACACACACACACACACACACACACACACACACACACAGGTATAGATGGAGTAGAAGGGAAGAACTGGCGCTTGACAAACATTTTCCCGCTATTGGCGTAAATTAATGATTCAAGCGAAAGCAGGTGCAACTCTGGCTTATCTACATTTTGACTCTGTCCCTTACTGAATGAGTCCTTGTTTGGGATATTGAAATGAGTGCATACAATAATATTTTTTTATGAAGGTGTCAACACTAATTCAGGAAATTCACGCTCAGATCGTGAATTCTACAGATGCTTTTCATTTGTCATAGCAGCATCACATCAACTATTCTATGAAGCAATTTTCTGCTTCTTACTTTCACAGGCTGTAGGGTGAATGCCACACAAACAGCATGCGCTCCTGTGACTGTAGTGCATGAAAGGCGTGTTTCTTTATTAGCTTCTCTTATATAAAGTTGAACCCTGGCCTGAAGTGGTAAGTTAATAAGAAAGTGAAGTAGACTTTAATTCAAATCATGCGGAAAAGCATAGAGAAGTTATAAGTGATAGCACCACTACATTACTCTCTTGCTGCAAAATGGAAACTAATGATGGAAACACTTAAAGATGGACTCCACATTTGGGGAAACGCATTTGTTTTTTGTTTTGTTGACTAAACAGGTGAGCAGCATGGTAAAAGAAATGTCAGTACATATTCTGCTGTTCTATGTCGTCTGAGGGGTGTAAAAAAGAATCCTGTCACTTCTTTGTTGTTGTAATATCTCAAACAGACGTTGCGGTTTCACTATTTAGGATTCCAGCTTTAAATGCCCAGTGCAGCGTTTTTATATAGATATCAAATATTTTCTGGGTAACAGTTAAGTACCTTAATGTAATAGTTTCATTAAAATTGACAAAAATAGCTTTTTAGCTCAATTTTACTAGGACTGTCTAGGAGTGGAACTTTTTTTATTGGTTTATTAACCAATTTACCACCTGGTGTTGTCACCAGGCAAGCTGAAACTCCCGCCCATGCAAACCTGCTGATTAGATGGTCCTGTGTAGATTGTTTTTTTCAACCAGCAACGATTAGGTAATAACACTGATAAATACATTTTTAAAAAGTTTAGTGTTAGTTTCATCAGCTATTGTACAATATGATACAAATCACACAATCACACCATTTGAATCACGTTACAATGTTTATTACAGATTACTGTACTATATATACACACTAATGATTAACTGGGGACCTATGTTTTTCCTGACCAGGGAATAACCAGAGCCTTACAGTAGTTGTTGCCTATAACTAAGGCCTGGACGTTTTTTCTGGTCAGGTCATGCAGTCAGAAAAAAACTCCTTGCCCTCTCTACAGTACAGTATAACCTCTAACATCTGACCTTTAGGAACTACTACGTCTTCTCTAGTACCTGCTGGTGGGGGCTTCTGACTGAAACACACACAGTATGACCTCTGACCCTTGACCTCTAGGAACTACCATGTGTTCTACTACCTGCTGGTGGGAGCATCCAAGGAGGAGCAGAGAGAGTTCAGTCTGCTGCAGCCTGAAGACTACACATATCTACAACAGGTACTCACTCACTCACTCACACACACACATTCACACTCTCGCACACACACACATTCACACTCACACACACACATTCACTCACTCACTCTCACACACACACACATTCACTCACATACACACTAACACAGGGTAAACACCAGTTCAGTTGAGTTCATTAACGTCATAATCACTACACACTAGGGTTTAATTGCGGGAACCGGGTTACTGAGATTTCCCAACCAAACCCACTACCATTTCCCGGGATAAATAACTGCGAGAAACTGGTCAATTATAATAAATGATTTATTTGAACAGCATGACGTGAAATATAACTGTTAAAATGATATGCGATGTCTAAATGTGTCTTCTCTATGGCCTTCTCTGCTCTGCTATCTACATGATCAATCATCAACGCTCAGGGTGGGAACAGACAGTGCATGTCAGTATGGAGCACAGTTCACAATGCATGTATCATCTCATCAGCTGGTAACTTTTTTTCTTGTGACGAGTTGGCCTACAGTAGCCTAATATTAGGACTGAATGCGCATCTAATTTACATATCTCCATCTGGGTTTTGGGGGTCACCTTATTTTTGTACTGTAAAGATTATTTTTTTTATTGCAACTGCAGAGTTTTAATACAGTCAATCACTCGAATGTCGTTGCTTTAAATCAGTGCGCACGCGAGCACTTTCTCAGTCTTACTCTCTCTCCATCCATCCCATTCAAATTGCATACAAAATAGATAATCCTGTTCAAGATGGATGGATGTCCTATCTACCCCTTTCAGGTAATACATTCAATGCAGTATTAGCCTTGTACACTGAGTGTACAAAACAGTAAGAACACACACATTCCTAATATTGAGTTGCACCCCCTCATTTACCCTCAAAACAGCCTCAATTCATCGGGGCATGGACTCTGCAAGGTGTCGAAAGTGTTCCACAGGGATGCTGGCCCATGCTGACTCCAATTCTTCCCACAGTTGTGTCAAGTGGGCTTTATGTCCTTTGGGTGGTGGACCATTTTTGATACACATGGGAAACTGTTGAGCATGAAAAAACCAACAGCATTGCAGTTCTCGAACACAAACTGATGTACCTGGCACCCACTACCATAACCTGTTCAAAGGCACTTAAATAATTTGTCTTGCCCATTCACTCTCTGAATGGCACACATACACAATCCATGTCTCAAGGCTTAAAAATCATTCTTTAACCTCTACTGGATGGGTGTCCCTAAACGGGGACGGTTGTTGCTAAAGTGCGCCAAAGTGACAAGAATGGCGTTGTGTACAACAGCCAACTTTCTGGGACATAGACATGTCTTATATGGGCAGAAAGATTAACAAGAATGTAAGTTTTCTGCAGTGTCCAATTAACAGTAGCTATTACAGTGAAAAAACATCATGCTATTGTTTGAGAAGAGTGCACAACAACAACTTTTATCACGGCAACTGGTTTGATACATTCACCTCTGAAGGTAAATAATGTACTTACATTCAGTAATCTTGCTCTGATTTGTCATCCTGAGGGTCCCATTGATAAAATGTAGCATAGTTTTAAAATAAATGTTTGTTCAAATGTAGGATTTGGGGTCTACAGTTTGACCCCACTGCTGTCTCTGGCTCCACACCCACCCTGCCCGGCCATCGAGATGTGTGAAAGTTAGTGTATAAGCTAATGATCCATCATGTATGACATTCCTGGTAGTGTGTTGACTTATATTTTTTATTACCAGAGCATTTTTGTATGTTCTCTATAGTTATGTACTTGAAAATGTATCAATTGACCAATTCGGCACATTTGGGCAAACTCCTGGCAGACTTGATATTGTGCAATAATGTAATTCTTCACTGGATCAGTCTGAAACTTTGCACACACACACTGCTGCCATCTGGTGGCCAAAATCTAAATTAAACCTAGACTCCTACCTGAAAGTATGGCTTTTCTCTTGCATTTTAAAGATGATAAAAAAATATATATTTAAACGCATATTTTTTTGTTTGTATTATCTTTTACCAAATCTAATGTATTATTCTCCTACATTCATTTCACATTTCCACAAACTTCAACGTGTTTCCTTTCAAATGGTATCAATAATATGCATATCCTTGCTTCAGGTCCTGAGCTACAGGCAGTTAGATTTTGGTATGTCATTTTAGGCGAAATTTGAAAAAAAGGGTACGATCTTAGAGGTTTCTAACGTGTCTCCTCCCCTTCATCTACACTGATTTGAAATGGATTTAACAAGTGACATCAATAGCTTTCACCTTGATTCACCTGGTCAGTCCATGTCATGGAAAGAGCAAGGGTTCCTAATGTTTCGTACACCCAGTGTATTTACCTAATGAATGATGGGTTAATATACATAAGCTTCTAACTTATAGTCTTTGTCATCATGTTCACTTGCACAATACACACCTGCTCTCCTCTGGCCTCGAATAACTAGAATAGCTTGTTGGACATTTTTTTGAGCAGGGGTGCAAGCTTGCTCTTGTTTGCTGAATGTTAAATACATTATTTCAAACTCGTTGGGAGTTTGAAAGAAGAGAATGTGCGACAGCAATAGGCTATATCAGTTATTTATTAATGTCAGACCCATAACCAATCAATCTTTGTGAAGAGAAGTGAAAGCCTTCTGCATCTTATTCTAGTCCTATATTATTCAAGCATGTCATTACAGTGATGAAGATAAGAACAACTAATCTTATTTAAGTTAAAGGTAGACTCAGGGGATATACGTTGCCAGTAGCGGCACCACAGATATTGAAATGAGCAAGATGCAAGACTTCGCTCTCAAACACGTTGCACAACATTAGGGGAAATATTATGAAAGGTAGGCTATATGCGTCAGCCTACTAATTATAAAAATAGCCCTATTAGATTTCAACATTTTTTAAATCAAATTCCCTAGCCTATAATAATTAACTTTGCAGACCGCATGTCCTGCACCAGCATCACAGTACAGTAATACAGTACACACTCAAAATGATTACTGGAGCGTGTTTCATTTATTTACCCAAGAGAGCATACATCTATGGACCTTTTTCTGTTGTGCGTAATGTGCGGTAGCCTATATGTATTGCATAACGGCACAATCATTTGGGCTTGGTCTCATAAAATGTATTTTTAATGTAGGGTTCATCTGGCTCCGGTAGCGTCAGGCCTGAATTTTCATGCCGATCAAAGCCATCACTTCCAGTTTTGGCAGGAAATCCCAGGTTACCCGGGAGAAAGGTGATTTATTCTCGGGAGGGAACATTTTGTGTAAAATACAGGGAAAATATTAAACACTATTACACACATCCTGGGGCTGTAATCAACTGAGAGTGCAGGGTGTTCCAGTGAGAATGTCGTTCCCATAGTGATCTTTATTCTCAGATGTGTGTATATGATATACAGTGCCTTGCGAATGTATTCGGCCCCCTTGAACTTTGCGACCTTTTGCCACATTTCAGGCTTCAAACATAAAGATATAAAACTGTATTTTTTGTGAAGAATCAACAACAAGTGGGACACAATCATGAAGTGGAACGACATTTATTGGATATTTCAAACTTTTTTAACAAATCAAAAACTGAAAAATTGGGCGTGCAAAATTATTCAGCCCCCTTAAGTTAATACTTTGTAGCGCCACCTTTTGCTGCGATTACAGCTGTAAGTCGCTTGGGGTATGTCTCTATCAGTTTTGCACATCGAGAGACTGAAATTTCTTCCCATTCCTCCTTGCAAAACAGCTCGAGCTCAGTGAGGTTGGATGGAGAGCATTTGTGAACAGCAGTTTTCAGTTCTTTCCACAGATTCTCGATTGGATTCAGGTCTGGACTTTGACTTGGCCATTCTAACCTGGATATGTTTATTTTTTAACCATTCCATTGTAGATTTTGCTTTATGTTTTGGATCATTGTCTTGTTGGAAGACAAATCTCCATCCCAGTCTCAGGTCTTTTGCAGACTCCATCAGGTTTTCTTCCAGAATGGTCCTGTATTTGGCTCCATCCATCTTCCCATCAAATTTAACCATCTTCCCTGTCCCTGCTGAAGAAAAGCAGGCCCAAACCATGATGCTGCCACCACCATGTTTGACAGTGGGGATGGTGTGTTCAGGGTGATGAGCTGTGTTGCTTTTACGCCAAACATAACGTTTTGCACTGTTGCCAAAAAGTTCAATTTTGGTTTCATCTGACCAGAGCACCTTCTTCCACATGTTTGGTGTGTCTCCCAGGTGGCTTGTGGCAAACTTTAAACAACACTTTTTATGGATATATTTAAGAAATGGCTTTCTTCTTGCCACTCTTCCATAAAGGCCAGATTTGTGCAATATACGACTGATTGTTGTCCTATGGACAGAGTCTCCCACCTCAGCTGTAGATCTCTGCAGTTCATCCAGAGTGATCATGGGCCTCTTGGCTGCATCTCTGATCAGTCTTCTCCTTGTATGAGCTGAAAGTTTAGAGGGACGGCCAGGTCTTGGTAGATTTGCAGTGGTCTGATACTCCTTCCATTTCAATATTATCGCTTGCACAGTGCTCCTTGGGATGTTTAAAGCTTGGGAAATCTTTTTGTATCCAAATCCGGCTTTAAACTTCTTCACAACAGTATCTCGGACCTGCCTGGTGTGTTCCTTGTTCTTCATGATGCTCTCTGCGCTTTTAACGGACCTCTGAGACTATCACAGTGCAGGTGCATTTATACGGAGACTTGATTACACACAGGTGGATTGTATTTATCATCATTAGTCATTTAGGTCAACATTGGATCATTCAGAGATCCTCACTGAACTTCTGGAGAGAGTTTGCTGCACTGAAAGTAAAGGGGCTGAATAATTTTGCACGCCCAATTTTTCAGTTTTTGATTTGTTAAAAAAGTTTGAAATATCCAATAAATGTCGTTCCACTTCATGATTGTGTCCCACTTGTTGTTGATTCTTCACAAAAAAATACAGTTTTATATCTTTATGTTTGAAGCCTGAAATGTGGCAAAAGGTCGCAAAGTTCAAGGGGGCCGAATACTTTCGCAAGGCACTGTACATTGTGCTGTAAATCCATCTGAGCAATATTGATACAGTGCAGTATATCTGTGAGAAATATGCAGAAATCTATGTTTATTACTTAAGATAAAAAAAGATGTGGAGCATGTTATAACTTTAACTTTTCATAGAAAGCCTGGTCTGGAGAGCTCTACCGTATTGCTGTATTTATTGTTAAAATGTGTCCCAAATGGCACCCTATTCCCTATGTAGTGCACAACCTTTGAACAGGGCCCATAGGATGCTTGTCAAAAGTAGTGCAAACTATGTATGGAATAGAGTGCCATTGGCCCTGATCAAAAGTAATGCACTATGTAGGTAATATGATGACATTTGGGACGAACATTACATGCTGACCAAACCGAATGCACACGTTCACATGTTGATTTTGTACCCCCATACCAGACACCATCAGGACACGCAGGTTGAAATATCAAAACAAACTGAACCATATTAATTTGGGGACAGGTCGAAAAGCGTTAAACATTCATGGCAATGTAGCTAGCTAGCTTGCTGTTGCTAGCTAATTTGTCCTGTGATATTAACATTGGGTTGTTATTTTAAATGAAATGCACAAGGTCCTCTACTCCTACAATTAATCCACAGATAAAATGGTAAACCGAATTCCTTTCTCGTCATCTCTCCTCCTTCCACAGGCTTCTTTTTTTACTTCTTTGGACTTTAATATGGTGGTTGGCAACCAACTTTACTGTGCATTACTGCAACCGACTGGAGTGTGGATGTCAGTTAATCTTTCAATCACCCACGTGGGGCATATGCTCCTACACACAAATGAGGAGATGGGAGACGCCAGACTTGCAGCGCATTGAGTGTCACAAATATAACTTATATAACATTCTATTTTAGCGCCTGGCCATGCAGGAGCTCGCTGAGGCGCGTGAGCAGTGTGGGTGCAATGATTGAATAACGTATATGTGTACATTTATTTTGCAACACTCTCGCACACGATGCCAGCGGTGTGGTCAGCATGTTAGTGTCAAACAGAGTTCATCTCTAGTCTAAACTGCCCTATCATGTGGCTCTGACTGTTACATTATGATGTGTTAGTGCACGTCTATCTGTCATCAGGGAAATACCTGTCTGTGTATAGAATAACTATCAAAGTAATGACTCGGGACTTTGGTTGTAAGATGTAGGCTTGTTTTTAGTAATAATACTTGTTCACATGACATTTTATCACTTTAGATTCTACAAAACAATAAAAGATAGTTGCTAGCGAAAGCCGGGATAATCACTTGTACATAACTGGCGCATTCTTGTTTTTCTTCATTTCTGACGCAAGGCATTCTGGTAAATGCGTCAATAGCGTAATCCAATACAACAGAAATATGTACATAGTTCTCTCCGTCACATGGATTTCAACACAAGTTCTCTTACATATGTAAATAACTGTAAAATAAAATATCTTTAGATGCAGCTCCATGAATTACCTGTAAACATTAACTCTGTAACCCATTAAAGTTCATAAGCCTGAGCTCCAGCAATACAGATGCGAAAAGCATGTCTTCATATTTTCTCTTTACTTTCTGTCAATTGTCTCTCTATTTTCTCTTTTTTTCTGTCTAAGTGTATTGAGATTTAACATTTTTTGTTTGAATTAAAATACTCTGTCACTCTGCTCAGGAGTACTTTCATTTAGAAGACGCTGAGGATCTCAGACATGAGTTCGAGAGGCTTCATCAGGCCATGGAGATGGTTGGATTCCTGCCCTCCACTAAGAAACAGTACGTATGGATACTTCTAGGGTTAACTCTTCAGGCGAGTGAGACAGAGTGTGTGCGACGAAGAGAGAAAGAGTGAAGGAGACAGAGGGAGACAAACTATAGTTTATAAAGATATCTCAGATACCTTATCCTCTCCTCTTTACATCCCCTGTACCATACTCTTGTCATCTGTCATGATCCCTGATATTATCTTTTTCATGAAGAGTTTCTGCCACAGTCACACCTGATGGAACTAAAACAGTCTGTATGTAACACTGCAGCTCTCCAAGATCTCCACCGCTCTCTCCCATTTCCGCAGCAGGTTAGATCTTGTCAGTCCTAGCAGGAGAATAATGCAGGGAACATTTCAGCAGCAGACATCTGATCATGGCCTTGGGGTGTGGCAGGTGGAACAGTAGAACTTAGTTGCTCACCTAGTGGCCTACGGTGGCTGTTTCTCAATGTAATTATATGGTAGCTTGTAAACGATAATGCGTGTATATATGTATTGTATCCTTGAAATAAGGATGGTGCCATAACTCATACTACTAGCCAGTGAGAGGTGCTCATGGTGTGTGAAACTGTTATCCAGGTGTATTGTGCCCTATGTTTTCTTGTGCAGGATATGATCAGTAATCCTGGTGTATTGTATAATAATCGTGCATTTCCATGTAGGATATTTTCCATGCTCTCTGCCATCCTGTATCTGGGCAACGTGACGTACACCCAATCAGAAGATGGCCAGGCGCTGGAAGCGGGGCCAGCAGATGTCCTCTCAACCCTGTCTGACCTGCTCAAGGTAAAGGAATCAATCAATCAGTCAATATATTTATTGTGTAGTCATTCAATCAATCAATATCTTTAGTCTCACCTGCTTAGAGGAAGACCTGTACACAGCGTTAACTGACAATCTGCTCTGTTCTCATAGGTCAAACAGGAGTTGCTGGTGGAGGCTTTGACCAAGAGGAAACAAACAACAGCCAATGACAAATTAGTGTTACACTACACTCTCAAAGAAGTAAGGGTTCTAATACCAGTTACATTTATTTTCCTTTTTCTTCCTCACATGACATGAGGGAAAAATCCAGAATGTAGTTATAGCCAGGACCTGGATATTTTCCTTGTCATGTCACGTGTGGACTAATATGGCTTTTGTTAGCTTTGCAGCCCTTTTTTGTGGTGTTTCTTGCTGTTATCCTATAGGCCATAACAATTGTCTTTTCATTGTCCTACCCAGGCTGTGACTACTGTTGTCTTGTTATTGTCCTACCCAGGCTGTGACTACTGTTGTCTTGTTATTGTCCTACCCAGGCTGTGACTACTGTTGTCTTGTTGTTGTTCTACCCAGGCTGTGACTACTGTTGTCTTGTTATTGTCCTACCCAGGCTGTGACTACTGTTGTCTTGTTGTCCTACCCAGGCTGTGACTGCTGTTGTCTTGTTGTTGTTCTACCCATGCTGTGACTACTGTTGTCTTGTTGTTGTCCTACCCAGGCTGTGACTACTGTTGTCTTGTTATTGTCCTACCCAGGCTGTGACTACTGTTGTCTTGTTGTTGTCCTAACCAGGCTGTGACTGCTGTTGTCTTGTCGTTGTCCTACCCAGGCTGTGACTGCTGTTGTCTTGTCGTTGTCCTACCCAGGCTGTGACTACTGTTGTCTTGTTGTTGTTCTACCCAGGCTGTGACTACTGTTGTCTTGTTGTTGTTCTACCCAGGCTGTGACTACTGTTGTCTTGTTGTTGTTCTACCCAGGCTGTGACTACTGTTGTCTTGTTATTGCCTACCCAGGCTGTGACTACTGTTGTCTTGTTATTGTCCTACCCAGGTTGTGACTACTGTTGTCTTGTTATTGCCTACCCAGGCTGTGACTACTGTTGTCTTGTTATTGTCCTACCCAGGCTGTGACAATTATTGTCTTATTGTCCTTCCTAGGCTGTGACAGCACGGGACTCCATGGCCAAGTCTCTGTACAGCTCTCTGTTTGACTGGATTGTCCTGCACATCAACCACGCTCTGCTCAACAGACGAGACATGGAGGAGGCCGTCTCTGTAAGACAACCATTCACTGTACTAACCCTAACCCAGAGACAGCTTGTCACTGTACTAACCCTAACCCAGAGACAGCTTGTCACTGTACTAACCCTAACCCAGAGACCGCTTGCCACTGTACTAACCCTAACCCAGAGACAGCTTGTCACTGTACTAACCCTAACCCAGAGACAGCTTGTCACTGTACTAACCCTAACCCAGAGACAGCTTGTCACTGTACTAACCCTAACCCAGAGACAGCTTGTCACTGTACTAACCCTAACCCAGAGACAGCTTGTCACTGTACTAACCCTAACCCAGAGACAGCTTGTCACTGTACTAACCCTAACCCAGAGACAGCTTGTCACTGTACTAACCCTAACCCAGAGACAGCTTGTCACTGTACTAACCCTAACCAAGAGACCGCTTGCCACTGTACTAACCCTAACCCAGAGACAGCTTGTCACTGTACTAACCCTAACCCAGAGACAGCTTGTCACTGTACTAACCCTAACCCAGAGACAGCTTGTCACTGTACTAACCCTAACCCAGAGACCGCTTGCCACTGTACTAACCCTAACCCAGAGACAGCTTGTCACTGTACTAACCCTAACCCAGAGACAGCTTGTCACTGTACTAACCCTAACCCGAGACAGCTTGTCACTGTACTAACCCTAACCCGGAGACAGCTTGTCACTGTACTAACCCTAACCCAGAGACAGCTTGTCACTGTACTAACCCTAACCTAACCCTTTCACTGCAATGTTAAAGCCATCTGTAACTTTCACTTCCAGTAAAAAGTGATGCCCCTGCATTTGTTTGACAACCTTTCAACGCAGCTTTAGAAAGTATTAGTTTTACTTTTATTACTTTTATTATTACACATTTAACTTTTAAAATTTCTCTATTTTCTTTCTCTGCATTGTTGGGAAGGGCCCATTAAGTAAGCAGGAAAAAGGGATTTATATTCAGATTATTTTTAGTGTTTGTCCATAGGTATCCTGGATATATTTGGTTTTGAGGATTTCCAGACGAATAGCTTTGAACAGTTCTGCATCAACTACGCCAACGAGAAATTACAGTATTACTTCAACCAGCACATCTTCAAGCTGGAGCAGGTGAGCTCTATAAGGGAAATGAAAGGGGGATAAGGAGTCAGTTGCACTACTGAATGCATTATAAACCCTTCACCCCATAAAATGTTACCTTCATGTGAAGTTAAATCATCTCTAATTGGGAATCAATAGTAATTTATTCATTCATCCACCCATTTATTCACGCATCCATCTGTCCATCCATCTATTCCAGAAGGAGTACCAGGCAGAGGGGATCAGCTGGAGTACCATAGACTACACGGACAACCTGGGCTGTATCCATCTGATCAGCCAGAAACCCACTGGGCTTTTCCACCTACTGGATGAGGAGAGCAAGTAAGTCTGGGAGGGCCTAGAGTTTGAACCTAAAACTAGGGCCCAGAGTGTTTCTAGTCAGGTCACATGGTCAGGAAAATCTCCTGGCCCTGTCTGCAAGGGCTGTATCTCAGTAGTCTGTAGTTACTTCTTGTCTTATACCTTTATCACCACTGATTTAGAGGAAGTGGACAGATGAAAAGAAGCTTACTGGTTGGCTTCCTCTATTGCTTTTACCTAACCCAGTCTTTGTGACCTTAGTCTCCCTCAGGCCACGGATGACACTCTGCTGAACAAGTTCAAGCAGCAGCATCAAGACAACCCGTACTTCGTCCCCACCACAGTGATGTTACCAGCCTTCGTCATCCAACACTTCGCTGGGAAGGTCAAATACCAGATCATGGTAGAGAAAGGGCAAGGGGAGCAACCTAGTAGTCTACACTGTCAGTCGAAGGGACATCACACAGCTAACTGTCCTGCTTATACAACCCTTTCTTTATCCTGTCTTCCTCCTCTCATTGTGTCCCTCTGCCTCTCCTTCCTCTCCTCCTTCCTCCATCCGTCTCCTCTTCCTCTCTACCTCCCTGTGTCTCGCTCTCCCTTCTCAACCCCTAACCCTCGTCATATCCTCTCATTCCATCTCTCTACCTCTCCTCTTCCCCTCTTCTCCGTATCACGATCAGGATTTCCGGAAGAAGAACACGGATCACATGCGTCCGGACATCGTGGCGTTGCTACGTAGCAGCGAGCGGGCATTCATGCGTCAGCTGATTGGGTCAGACCCGGTGGCAGTGTTCCGATGGGGCATCCTCCGGGCCACCATACGCATCATAGCGGCCTTCAACGAGGCCGGACGCCGCCGGGCAGTCCCAGGTAGGCTTCACTTTAGATACCCTGATTGGACAGGTCTAGGAGAGAGGGTATTTCACGTTTACATGAACTGACCAGGCAAGAGAAAACGGTGCACTTTTTATTAGCATATAACTGTAATTGGTCAAGAGTTTTTCGTTTTTTTTCTGGTCAGGTTATGAGTCTCTTGAGATACGACTTGCTACACTTTGGTGGCGACGATGATGATAAGATGACTAACATGGCAAGGCCTGTTTACTCTACAGGTCTGGTGAAACACACCTCCCGTCAGTCTATAGGGGAACTGAAGAGGAGACCGAGCTCGGCTCTGCAGAGACTGTCCAGGTAAGAGGAGAGAGAGACTATGATGCCACTCGTTACAGTTGCAACGTTATAGTTGAGCATGTTTCACCTTCATTGAAGGAGAAGAGACAGAAGGCCTTAGTCCAGGGGTGTGCTATCGTATCCACAGAGGGCTGATGTAGGGGCAGGTTTTTGTTCCAGCCAAATTCATCAAATCAAAGTTTGTTGGTCAGATGTGCCAAATACAACAGGTGTGGACTTTACAGTGTGTGTCTTCATGTGTGTGGGAGTGTCAGTGTAGAACTAAATAATTAAGGGGGTCAATGTAAACAGTCCGAGTAGCCATTTGATTACCGGTTTAACAGTCTTATGGCTTGGGGGTAGAAGCAGTTCAGGAGCCTTTTGGTCCCAGACTTGGCATTCTTGCACCGCTTGCCATGTGGTAGCAGAGAGAACAGTCTATGACTTCAGTGGCTGGAGTCTTTGACAATTTTTTGGGCCTTCCTCTGACACTGCCTGATATAGAGGTCCTGGATGGCAGGGAGTTGGCCCCAGTGATGTACTGGGTTGTACATGCTACCCTCTGTAGTGTCTTGCAGTCGTATGATGAGCACTTGCCATAGAAAGCGGTGATGCAGCAAGTCAAGATGCTTTCAATGGTGCAGCTTTAGAACCTTTTGAGGATCTGACAGCTCAAGCCAAATCTTTTCAGGCTCCTTCACGACTGTGCTGGTGTGTTTGGACCATGATAGGTTCTGATTGATGTGGACGCCGAGGAACTTGAAGCTCTCGAACTGCACCACACTGCCAGGTCTCTGACCTACTTCCTATAGGCTGTCTCATCGTTGTCAGTGATCAAGCTTACCACTCGTGTCGTCTGCAAACTTAATGATGGTGTTGGAGTCGTGTGTGGCCACAGTCGTGGGAGTACAGGAGGGAACTGAGCACGCACCCCTGAGGGAGCCCCCGTGTTGAGGGTCAGCGTGACGGATGTGTTGTTGCCTACCCTCACCACCTGAGGTGGCCCGTCAGGATCCGTTTTCAGAGGGATGTGTTTAGTCCCAGGGTTCTTAGCAGCTTAGTGATGAGTTTGGAGGACACTATGGTGTTGAACGTGAACTGCAATCTCACATAGGTGTTCCTTTTGTCCAGGTGGGAAAAGACAGTGTGGAGTGCAATAGAGATTGCGTCATCTGATTCAACTAACATTTTTCTCCAGCCACAGCTCCCTACTGGACTTCTCGTTCGATCGGTCCGATGACAATCCTCTGGAGGTGTTTGAGGACATCTTTGCCAACTATGAGAAAAAGAAGTAAGTGGGCTGGAGGGAAAAGCAGGAGCCAGGTTGTTGATGGGATGTTACATACTGCACATTATCAACAAGAAACTATGCTGAAAGCTAGCCTGCTCTAGCCAACGTTATCATTGTCAAGCCATGAATACATAATAATTGTCATCCATCTTGCCTGTAAAATCCAGGTCACCACCATCTCTGTCTTTTCTCCCCATAGGAAGAGCAAGACCAGCAAGCACAAGCAGCTCATTCCTACGGTAATGTACTAGTAGTTGCCATTATCAAAGAAGTGATTTCTTGGGTCTTTTTATTGGTTTATGTTACTTCTGTACTGTCTTTACAGTTCACATAGACAGGACAGTCTCCTGGCCCTATGTATAATCACATTACAATACTGTGTCATTGTAGTTGTGTAACAATGTGTGATGATGATTGATGTGGTACGTCCTACAGAATCTGATGAACTCTCGGTCCCTGAAGCACATCGTAGGCCTGACGCTCCATGACCGAGCCTCCCGCTCTCTGCTCCACCCACATCAGAGGAAGAAACCACCCAGCATCAGCGCTCAGTTCCAGGTCTGCTTTCCCAACACACACACATGCAGGCACACACACCAGCCTCCTCCCACTGAGAGCTGACCAGAAAAATGAGCTTGTCTTAGCATTGTGTGTATTTCATTGAAACTCCGTTAAAGATCACTAATGGGGGCTGTAAACAGCATTACCTCAGCTAACTGATGTGATACATTGTAATGTTATTCTGTAGGCGTCTCTCAATAAGCTGCTGGAGACTGTGGGGAAAGCAGAGCCTTTCTTCATCCGCTGTATCCGTTCCAATGCTGAGAAGGTAGGATTACATGTACTGTATAAAGATTGTCTATGTCTATCCCTTAAAGAAAAGGTCACATAATTTCACCTGAAATTTCACATGTGAAAAAAATGTTTTTCAAAATGTGATCACGTTGAAATTCATGTTGTTTTTCCGTAAGGGAATACCTAGGACGATACAGTAGTTACCAGGGTTGGGGTCAATTCCATTTAAATTAAGAAAGTAAACCAAATATCAATTCAGAATTTTTCGAATTGAAATGCATTGAAGAGAATTTGAATTTGAATTTTTGTGTACTTCCTGAATTGACCCCAACCCTTATATTTATTTGCATTTTGGCAATTTAGCACAGTGGTTTTCAAATTTCCTCCGGGACCCCCAGACAGACATATCACAATTTTGTATCCCTAAACTAGCACACCTGATTCACCGAGTCAATGGCTTGATGATTACTTGACAAGTTGAATCAGGTTAGCTTGCTCTGGAATAGTTCAAATACATGGAACGTCTGGGGTCCCCAAGGAACGGTTTGAAAACCCCTGATTTAGCAGACGCTTAAGTCAGTATTAATGACAGAATTTCTCTTTTTAATGCATTCAGTGATGCAACTCTTTGTGTTCCTTGTAGAAGGAGATGCTGTTTGATAATGCTCTGGTGCAACAGCAGCTGAGGTACACAGGCATGTTGGAGACGGTACGCATCCAGAAGTCTGGCTACAACGCCAAGTTCACCTTCACAGAGTTCCTAGAGCAGTTCAAACTGTTGCTGCCTAAAGAAGCCACCACAGCACCAGAGGACATAGCTAACCTGCTGCAGGAGATGGGCCTAGGACAGAGCACGTACCAGATTGGGAAAACCAAGGTAACACTTTACATTTTAGCCATTATAGCCTCCATAGAAAAGCTGAAAAGGGATTTAGTAATTCTTGCTTAAACAACCAAAAGCATAATTTGACTTCATATTAAACATGTAGTCCCATCTAAATGTCCTTTTTCTCCCAGGTGTTCCTGAAGGAGAGGGAGAAGCAGCATCTCCAGGACACCCTGAACAAGGAAGTGATGCGTCACATCGTCATCCTCCAGCGCTGGTTCAGGGCCTGTCTCAGCAGGAGCCACTTCCTCTACAAGAAAGACGCCGCCATCAGAATACAGGTTTGTACCTATATGGCAGAAACCATGATCCCACTGGTAACTATTGCTTAAAATCACAACAATGTGTACAAGACCTATCCCAGCCCTTGTAATATATTTTTCAGGGGGCACTGTATAAAAAGCCCCTATGTGGTAGGGTAAGATTCATTGATTTTTACAGCTGTGCTACTGTGTCCTAGCCAAATTTCCCCTCAGGGATAATAAAGTTGATCTCATCTTCTCCTATAGCGATGTTGGCGTGCGTTCCGGGCGGACACCAGATGCCGTGCGGCCACAGTGATCCAGGCAGCGTGGCGAGGCTCTCAGAAGAGGAAAGACTACCTGAGAAAGAGGAACAGCATCAAGAAGATGCAGACACTGTTCAGGAACAAACCAGATCTAAACAGGTACTAAGACTCATCTTTTTATCTCCTAAAAATGTACAATAAAGTTATAGAACTTTGAACTTCAGGGCCTTGAGTTTTTCTGACCAGCACAAATCTGACCCTACTTCTAGCTCAAAGGCTGAGGTAGAGAAGCCCATGCCTCCCCAGCTCCCTTCCAAGACCCAGTCCATGCCCCCGCCCAAGCTTCAGCCCAAGCACCAGAACCAGCCCTCGCCCAAGCACCAGAGAAGCCTGGAGAGGAAGGAGCTGAGGAGGCAGCACAGTTTGGAACCAAGCCCCAATAGGAGCCTCCAACCAGGCCCAGAGGTTAACAGACAGGAGGCTACCCAAAGGAACACAGAATCGGAGAAGAGAGAGGGTAGAGGCTCTCCACCTCCTCTCAACAGACCTCTCTCCCTTCCCCTGGACCCCAAGGCTGGCAGGTACGATTCTCTCCCATCCCTCACCTCTCTACCGCGCACCCCATCCTTCACCTCTGACCTATCCACTGTGATAGCTGATGTGTGCAGTGGCAGATTAGGTGGCAGTGGCATCCCCCAGGTGGATATAGAACTTTGAACTTATTCATCAACTATTGGTAGTGGATGAAGTGAGTGCCCAGTCTCCCACCCACCTCAATGCAAATTAAGTGTTTTTAGCACCTGCTAAAAAATATTATATACATCTGTTATAAAGTGTTTTGTTAGGTGGAAAAGCACCATATACGGTACCATTCAAACATTTGGACACCTACTCATTTAAGGGTTTTTCTTTATTTTAGTATGTTCTACTTTGTAGAATAATAGTGAAGACATCAAAACTGTGAAATAACACATATGGAATCATGTAGTAACCAACATTTTTTTTTTTACAAATCAAAATATATTTTATATTTGAGGTTCTTCAAAGTAGCCACCTTTTTGTATTGGTGAAATCTTTGCACACTCTTGGCATTCTCTCAACCAGCTTCACCTGGAATGCTTTGCCAACAGTCTTGAAGGAGTTCCCACATATGCTGAGCACTTGTTGGAAGCTTTTCCTTCACTCTGTGGTCCAACCCATCCCAAACCATCTCAATTGGGTTAAGGTTGGGTGATTGTGGAGGCCATCTAATGAAGCACCCCATCACTCTCCTTCTTGGTCAAATAGCCCTTACACAGCCTGGAGGTGTGTTGGGTCATTGTCCTGTTGAAAATCAATTGATAGTCCCACTAAGTGCAAACCAGATGGGATGACGTATGGCTGCAGAATGCTGTGGTAACCATGCTAGTTAAGTGTGTCTTGAATTCTATATAAATCAGACCGTGTCACCAGCTAGGCACTCCCACACCATCACACCTCCTCCATGCTTCACGGTGGGAACAACACATTCTTAGATTATCCGTTCACCTACTCTGCGTCTCACAATGACATGGCAGTTGGAACAAAAAATCTCAAATTTGGACTCATCAGACCAAAGGACAGATTTCCACCGGTCTAATGTTCATTGCTCATGTTCCTTGGCCCAAGCAAGTCTCTTCTTCTAATTGGTGTCCTTTAGTAGTGGTTTATTTGCAGCAATTCGGCCATGAAGGCCTGATTCACACAGTCTCCTCTGAACAGTTGATGTTGAGATGTGTCTGTTTCTTGAACTCTGTGAAGCATTTATATGGCTGCAATCTGAGGCTGGTAACTCTAATGAATTTATCCTCTGCAGCCGAGGTAACTCTGGGTCTTCCTTTCCTGTGGCGGTCCTCATGAGATCCAGTTTCATCATAGAGCTTGATGGTTTTTGCGACTGCACTTGAAGAAACTTTCAAAGTTCTTGAAATGTACTGGATTGACTGACCTTGATGTCTTAAAGTAATGATGGACTGTCGTTTCTCTTTGCATATTTGAGCTGTTCTTGCCATAATATGGACTTGGTCTTCTACCAAATAGGGCTATCTTCTGTACACCATCCCTACCTTGTCACAACACAACTGATTGGCTCAAACCCATTAAGAAGGAAATTAATTTGACAAATTAACTTAACAAGGCACACCTTGTTAATTTAAATGCATTCCAGGTGACCTACCTCATGGTTGAGAGAATGCCAAGAGTGTTCAAAGCTGTCAAAGCAAAGGGTGGCTACTTTGAAGAATCTAAAATATATTTTGATTTGTTTAACAATTTGTATTGGTTACTACATGATTCCATATGTGTTATTCCATAGTTTTGATGTCTTCATTATTATTCTACAATGTAGAAAATAGCAAAAATAAAGAAAAACCCTTGAATGAGTAGGTGTCAACTTTTGACTGGTACTGTAAATCCAATCCATATTATATTTTTTAACAGGGACGGAGAGGGGGCGCTCACCAGCCTGTCCCCTTACACAGGCACCCTGGAGCGCTACTCCCACTTGGAAGATATCAAGGAGCATGCAAAGAGGTGGAAGAGCAGGAGGGAGGGAAGACATCCGGAAGATTCCAGCCCTGAGATCCAGCGGCCCAGGGATAAACGCATGGAGGGGTTGCTGCTGTATGACATATTATTATGTGATGTTATCACAATGTTATGTCCAGTGGTGAAGTGGAGAGTAAACACCATTTATGCACCGGTGTTGACTCATCTTTTGCGGAAAAAGGCATTGAAATTATAGGGAGCGTTACTCACTGCGAATATCATTTACCCACCTATTTTCTTACCTCTACATCACTGGTTAGGTCATGTCTTAGTGTTTCTCTCAACCATACCTGTTAAGACCCGTCAATGTCCCCTCAATATGATCTTGGATCACTAGGTAGATATACATCAAGTTGTTTCTTTCCCCATTCTCTGATTTATCGTTCATCAATATCTTATAGCAATGTCTTGAATTCTAACAGAGTTTACAGTTGACATATTTCTATCTCTTACCTCAGGAACCGAGGGAAGTCTATCTCGCTGGACAACGTGTCCAAACTCAGCTCCTCAGGGTCAGGCTCAGACAGCTCTTCCTCCATTACTGAGGTACTACTACTCTACTATTGTTCCTTCATACACGTTAGATATGTACTACTGAGGTATTCTTCTCTCGTAATGTAATTATTACTATTACACTCTACACCATTACGTATCACAGCTCTCCCTCTGCCACTGAGGTACTGGTCTCATACTGTATGTGACTGTCATTAATGTTATTCTATTGCCTCATTACTTATCACTCACACAGGTACAGTTGATGTCGGAAGTTTACATACACCTTAGCCAAATACATTTAAACTCAGTTTTTCACAATTCCTGACATTAATCCTGGAAAAGATTCCCTGTCTTGGGTCAGTTAGGATCACCACTTTATTTTAAGAATGAAATATCAGAATAATAGTAGAGAGAATTATTTCTTTCCGCTTTTATTTCTTTCATCACATTCCCAGTGGGTCAGACATTTACATACACTCAATTAGTATTTGGTAGCATTGCCTTTAAATTGTTTAACTTGGGTCAAACGTTTTGGGTAGCCTTCCACAATCATCCCACAATAAGATGGGTGAATTTTGGCCCATTCATCCTGACAGAGCTGGTGTAACTGAGTCAGGTTTGTATGCCTCCTTGCTCGCACACGCTTTTTCAGTTCTGCCCACACATTTTCTATAGGATGGAGGTCAGGGCTTTGTGATGGCCACTCCAATACCTTGACTTTGTTGTCCTGAAGCCATTTTGCCACAACTTTGGAAGTATGCTTGGGGTCATTATCCATTTGGAAGACCCATTTGCGACCAAGCTTTAACTTCCTGACTGATGTCTTGAGATGTTGCTTCAATATATCCAAATACATTTCCTTCCTAATGATGCCATCTACTTTGTGAAGTGCACCAATCCCTCCTGCAGCAAAGCACCCCCCACAACGTGATGCTGACACCCCCGTGCTTCACGGTTGGGATGGTGTTCTTTGGCTTGCAAGCCTCCCCTTTTACCTCCAAACTTAACGATGGTCATTATGGCCAAACTGTTCTATTTTTGTCTCATCAGACCAGAGGATATTTCTCCAAAAAGTATGATCTTTGTCCCCATGTGCAAACCGTAGTCTGGCTTTTTTACGGCGGTTTTGGAGCAGTGGCATCTTCCTTGCTGAGTGGCGTTTCAGGTTATGTCGATATAGGACTCGTGTAAACTTCTGACCCACTGGAATTGTGATTCAGTGAAATAATCTGTTTGTAAACAATTGTTGGAAAAATGACTTGTCATGCACAAAGTAGATGTCCTAACCGGCTTGCCAAAACTATAGTTTTAACAAGAAATCTGTGGAGTGGTTGAAAAATGAGTTTTAATGTATGTAAACTTCCGACTTCAACTGTAGCTAAGAGGCTATATGGCATGTTGTTACTGTATTTCCTAACCCCCTGCTGATGCTGACACAAACATGGATGGATCCCACTCTTCAGCTGGTCAGTAGGCACGAAGCGGGAAAACATTTTATAACCGAAAAAATCTAATTCAGCATTCTATGTTTGGGGGGTATAAGATTTAGTTTAAGACGACTTAACATTTCACAGAAATGGAACCACTAAACTAGACATGATGATGACTGGGACTTTCCAACTTTTGACATAAAGACAAATAAAGATGACAAACATTAATGATTTCAAACTTGCCCAAACCTACATGTTCCCGCAGTATCCATACCCATATTGTTTGTTCTCAATTTTTTTTTCAATATAATTGATCATTTGGATATTTCTAGGGCTTGTTATACTTTATGCCAATTGTTCTATTTTATCTGTAGTCCACGTTTTTTCAATACTTAGATAATAATGCGTTTGATTCATCCACTGTCTTAATGATCTTGTGATTTCCAGGTTTTAAAAGTTCAATTTAAAAAAAAAAATGTCTACTTCATATTCATCATCTCCAGCACCACCAACATATGAAGTCAAAATAAATATATATATATTTCCAATTAGGTTACGTTTTTTCCCGAAATTACTGATGACAAAAGAATGGTCCAACCCACTGCACCCTCATATGCCATGTCTTGAAATAGTCGGATTAAAAGTAAACTTACATTGTAAATCTTCTGCCACTTTCTAACTTTTAAGAAAATTCTACATGCGACCACCTGTTTCAAAATGTATTTTCCCATTTTGTTCCTACTGAACCTTGAACAGTGAGGGGTCTCTCAGTCCCTCAACTCACCAGTGCCTCTTGACCTTTCCTGGCCACCATAGGTCAGGGTGCGCTCCCGCAAGCGGCCCAATCACAAACGGCGGTTAGCCTACGCCCGAAGCGGGCTGATGTTTAACCTTAAGGGTTCCCAGGAGAGCGAGTTTTGGAGCTTCCCCCTCCCACCCATGAGCCCCTCACCGGGGGTCAGTGGCATGGGCCAGTCCAACCAACCAGAGGTCCACATCCGTCCACGCAAACCTGAGGTCCAGGTACCAACCGGCCTGACTATGGAAAACTACTACGGGCCCTGGCACTGCACGCTGACTGACTCTTGCTGTGCATGCACTGCAGGCTTTGTGTATGTTAAGACAGGGTCTCATCTCCGCTCGTCTCACAGTCCCCGGCTGGATGGGTCTGCAATGTTCTACAGTGGCTAGATGGCTCTCTGGTTGCTGCAGCTTGTTTCTGACCTTTTTTGTCACAATGTTTAGGCAACACCATCAAAACCATGTACAGTTCACATCCCATTGATACAAGTTCAATGTTATGGGAGTAGTAATGGGATTAGTTCCCCAGTTGTCCTTGTGTTTATTCTCTGTTGGTAAAGAGAGCTAATAATTGTTTTGTTCTACAAACTATAGCCTCTCATATAGCACACAGGTTTGTGGCAATCAAGATACACAATGATAACTAATATTTTAGTCTGTGATGTTCATTGCTGCCCTCAATTGACTACAGCAAAAAAGGTCATACGTCAGGCAGAGGTTAGGCTCATGATGCTGCTGAAGGTTTAAACATGGGTTAAGAGGGAGTGTCCACCATGTTCCTTTATCTCAGTCCATTCCTTTGACGTCCATGGTGGGAGATTACTGTAAGAGAGCACTCTTCGGGGAGCAGGAAGGGAGAGGGACTGAACTTGGCTATGGGTGTGGTGGATGCAGGCAGACCGGTGTTCCTGCTGGGGAATTGGGTACTAACCAATGATGTATATACACCCTTGATTTATTATGCTATGTATTGGCCAAATGAGTGGCTTTGAAGCCATTGGCCGCCATATTGGCACTCCTCAGGAGGAGCAGTCCTCCATAGGAACGAATGGAATTCTACAGTATTTCAATCAAATGTTTCAAAGACAAAATACCTGTATTTAAGTATTTCTTTGTTGTAGTGGGGACAGTAGCTTTAGTACTCTCTAAAAAATGTTTTGGTAAAAAAGCGGAGGGATCGATGCTATGAATGCAATGACTGATCATTGAGGAAATTATTTTTTTAACCATGTTTTGGGGATGTACAGTGTTTGTTTACATTTAACTTGTTTACAAACATTGAAGTAAGAAAAAAAAGCTTATGTCTGGTTCTGATGGGGTACGACAGTTGAATTAAGCTCAAGGAGGCATTTATAAGGTATATTCTTCAACAACAAAAAACATCAAGAATCAATGGGTTTATCATTAATTTATAAGTCCAAAAATGTATGTAGCAACTAAGGATTCTCAAAAACAAATGTAGACATTAAAGGCATTTCTATAACTTCAAAAATCTTTTTTTACAATGGAGGGAAAATGGCTGCACAAAAATGGCTGCGCTCTGGCTTCAAAACATCACTCCCAACTGTCATCTAGGGTTTATATACATCATTGGAACTAGCTAACTAACTGGTGTGGCTGGGCCTGGGAGTTTTCCCCAGCATGGTTGTTGTCTCATGTCATACAATCTTAGATGGTCAGTAATTGTTTTCCCTCAGTTTCAGAAATCTTCAGATATTACCACGGATGTTGGAAGGTTCAGCCTCCCAGCCAGGAGTACCAATGAGAGCTCAATTATCAAAGACTACAGCCAATCCCAGCCAACCACACCTGAGAGGTAAAGGCGGGAGGAGTAAGGAGGCTGTAAACCATAATTGATTTGTTTTTTTTCCTGTATATTGAATGGAGATGATACTATGTTCTTTGTCATGGTTAAATGTTAGCATTTTGTGTTCCACAGACTTGGCTTTTTCAGTAAGATTATGAAGAAATGGCCCAATAGAGACTCTCAGCCACCTGAGTACGGGAAGCGGACTAATGAGAATACACAATCTGAAAAAGGAGGTAATGTAGTCCTGCCCCCTACAGCAAACTGCTCCCTGTGCCTTCCAGCTTCAGGGCTCTATTTTAGGCTGGCGTTAAGGTGACACTAGTATCAAACGCACATTAGTTTGCAATTTCATCATGTAAAAACTGGAGCTCTGCATTTTCCAGCCTGAATTCCAGGTTTACCTGTCTTATATCAGCTCGCTTTCGCTCAGATGGGCGGGGTGGAAATATTGGAGGTGTGTCCTTAAAAACACGATCCAAAGTGCTAATTTCAGGCTGCGCTGATAGGGATATTTAAGGCCAACCAAAAGCTGGTTCTAGTGGTAAACAAAGTTGGCTATGGCATGAATTTTGACAGCGAAAACTCAGCCTATCCAGCTGTGACGCACACTGCCCATATTCGCATGAAACGAGAGTAGACTAATGTGCTTTTGGTGCCTGTAGATTTTGTATTTAGAAACAAAAAATGTTTTTTCCCCATTTTCAGGTTTATTTGATAAAAAAAACAAGCATAGCCTCCCCTCCTCTCAATTAAGGTTGTTTTTGTCTGCCCAATGTAATCTGGAAGTAGTCAAGACTGCTAATTAAGGGTTTAACTCCTGAGACCACTTGGAAGTAAATCTTAATCACCAAAGCTTTATTAAAATATCACGTTTGAGAGGAATTAAACAGTGAGCTGAAATTCACCTTTTTATCTATGCATTGTAGGCCGTCCCACATCATTTTAGCCATGCAGGTCCATTTTGGACGTGTGTAAAAACCCTCCATAGTGTGTTGTTTTTAATATTATATGCCCATGGGTGCCTGTAAGTGTGACATAGGCTATTTAAAACAAGTTGTTGTTTTGATTAGAATTAGTTTTAGGCCGTAACAATAATGAATTTAATCTTGCTTATTGACAATGTTTGGCATGTCCATGCTCAGCCATAATGAAATATACAGTAAGCCTAGACCCTATATCAGTGTGAATGCTATTGAAGGCAGTTACTTAGAACAATATGGTCTGCAAATGGGTTCAAGTTAACCTGTTAAGAAATGAGGGGATTGGTCTACATTTAGTTTCTGTAAGCCATTTAACAAACTATAACAGACTTACAATGAAATTGGAGTTGATTCCAAGGCAATACATAAAAGATTGTAAACACACAATCTGAAACAACCACATATTTTGCCATGGAGCACGTTCTGATTGGCCAGTGAGGGGCCAAGCCTTGACACACTCACACCTTGTTTATTCATCGAAACCCAGCCCTTTCGTGCCAATGCCAGCAAGTGCACCGATAATTGTGATAGCAAAGTTGTTTATTTCTCACACACCCCTGGACCTGTAACGTTACCGTTTAGATTTAACATTGCATTAGGTTTGTTAAAATAGGGCCCTATGACTGATACGATTTGAAAGGCACTAAAAATGTGTCTCTTTACTACCATCTAGTGGTCAATGGTATAATCTCAACCACATGTCCCCTCTATCTAAAAGCACACACACACATCCTTCCCTTACCTACAGCCATCTCTCCATTCTCCTACCCCTTGTCGAGCGAGGGCAGCGGGCAGCCTCATAACCCCTCCATCATGATCAGCCGAGCCGCGAGAGTTTCTGAGAAGTGGAATGCTTCTCTGGAACGGGAGATCACCAACACCAACGAGCTCCGAAACCTGGACGAGTTCCTGGGGAACCAGGTGGGATACCTGTCTCTCACTCACCTGGTATTCACACCAGGCTTAGGAGTTATCCCTATTGCAACTGCATGTTTGTTTTATTAAACAATCAGTATTCTATTGCCCATTGGTTTATTAGGATGTGTTTTAGTCTTCAGAGTTTTTCAAGAGCAGTTATTGACTGACTAAGATCGCCCTGTCATTCATTCACCATCTTTCTTTCTCACTCATTGACACACTCACATGTGTACTAATAACTCTGAGACATGGCGCCATAGGCGTCTATAGACATTTTCCTTCACGTGCTTGGTTACTTGCATGTTCTTGCAGTGCATCTTTATAACATACCGACTTACCAGTTCTGGTCAGAGAATCTGAACGTGTAGTCAGGGCCATTTTGAATGATAGATAATGATACATGTAGAGATCCATAAATAAGAATTTGTTCTTAACTGACTTAGTTAAATATATATATTTTTAAATTATGTATGAAAAAAATCCATGTAACTTCATACCCACCATCTCTCCAGGTAAATGAGCTGCGTACAAGGGCGAAGAAGCTGTCAGCGACAGAGAGCATCTTCCTCACAGCCACCATGCAGTTCAGAGAGACCATCAAGGGCATGTACTCCGTCTCGGTGAGTATCCAAGTCTATCCACCGGACTGATCTGGGCACCTTGAACACAGAGATCGTTTTATGGAGCTCTAGGTATTTTGATAAGGAACTATGCATGGGGGTAATTAACCAAGTTCAAAAGGGCGTCTTGAAACGGGTTTTAAAATCGATTGGCGTTCACTGCCTGAGACGGATGTAAAGATTTGGGTTGTGCTATACTGTACATCAAATCACCCCCACACTCTTCATGAACCCTGTCCTCCTCTCCCATGTGTACTCTCCAAACAGAAGCCCCACATCAGCTACAAGGGCTTGATGAAGGGCTACCAGAACCGGGTGTCCAGTCTTGCCGAAGCCAAGCAGCAGACTGAGGTCCAGTCAGTGGTCAACCTGTTCCAGTCCGTCCTGGATGGCTTCATACGGGGAGAGATCAAACGAGCGGAGGCTGGGCCGGTCAAGGTAGTTCTGAATAGAGTCAGACAAACGCACATTAAACACCAACAAAGACATACACATGCACTCACACACAGACACACACTCGCAACAGTTTTTTTTACATTGTTTGTGAGCAGAATACACTTTTGAAAGTTTAAGAGCTGTGTATGTAATTTTAAGAGGTGCAGTTGTTTCATGTCTACTTTTCAATGTGTTGCAGACCATGAAAAAGACAAAGATGAGAGGGAAAAAGAGCAAATGTGTAAGTTAAATTGTATGATAATAACCTCTGAATAGCACGGTCTAAAGTAAACACAGATTAATGGTCTGGGGTCCACAGTGCATGGATATCTCACTCAATTCTAGCGTATGTGGAGATTCTAGGATTTGCATGCACAACAAATGATTGGGATTTTTCAAACTGTGGCACGCAACATATACACATTTTCATTGATAAATCAGAGCCATACTATATTTCTAGCAGTGGAGTAAAGATACTTTAAAGTGCTACTTAAGTAGTTATGAGTATCTGTACTTTACTTTTTATATTTTTGACAACTTACTTCACTACATTCCTTAAGAAAATGATTTACCTTTTACTCCATACATTTTCCCTGACACCAAAAAGTACGTATTACATTTAGAAGGTTTAGCAGGACAGGAAAATGGTCCAATTCACACACTTATCAAGAGAACATCCCTGGTCATATCGACTGCCTCTGATCTTGCGGACTCACTAAACACAAATGCTTTTTTTGTAAATGGCGTCTGAGTGTTGGAGTGTGCCCCTAGATATCCATAAATTGAAAAAAGAAAAGTGTGCCATCTGGTTTGCTTACTATAAGGAATTTGAAATGATTTATCCTTTTACTTTTGATACTTCAGTATATTTAATTGCTCAAATATACTTAAGTATCATAAGTAAATGTAAAACCAAATACTTTTAGACTTTTACTCAAGTAGTATTTTACTGGGTGACTTTTACTTGAGTCATTTTCTATGAAGGTATCTTTTACTTTTACTCAATTATGACAATTGAGTAGTTTTTCCAACACTGATTTCTCAGTGTGTTTACAACCCGCCTGAAACTCCCTCCATTCACCATTTATGGTAACAAAATCATTTTCTGTATGATTTGGAGATGTTGGAACTGGGACATGACAGTTTAAAAGAAAGAGCAATGGCAAATTTGATCACTTTTCTATAGAGGTGTGGCCAGAATGTTTTTCATCGTTTGCAGTGCCAATCACTGGCTGTGCATTCTGTAAGATTGATTGTCTATTGAACAATTTAAAAGTAAATGCTGCCTACAGCCCACACTTCCATGAAAAATACGAATTGTTCAATATTTTGTTTATCAATACATGATTGTATTTCTATTTCCTACCATAGTATAGGCTCTGAGATTAAATAGGCTATTATGTCACACTCCTATCTCACAGCAATACTGTAGCCTACCCAGACTGCTAACAGTCTATTTACTTTCAAGCATTGGTTGGCTATTGAATGAGCGATGGATAAATATTAGCCTAATATTTGTGGTGTAGCGGGAATAAACCAATCATGTCAGAAAAGGAGAGACATGCCCTGCAATATGAGTATGATTTAGGCCTACAGTGCATTCGGGAAAGTGTTCCGACCCCTTGATCTTTTCCACATTTTATTACTTTACAGCCTTGTATTAAATTGTCGCCCCCTCAATCTACACACAATACCCCATAATGACGAAGCAAAAACAGGTTTAGAAAGTTTCGCTTTTTTTTTTTACTGGAATATCTCATTTACATAAGTATTCAGACCCTTTACTCTGTACTTTCGATAAAAGACAGTACTGTGCAGCCGTCTTCATCGACCTTGCCAAGGCCTTCGACTCTGTCAATCACCATATTCTTATCGGCAGACTCAGTAGCCTCGGTTTTTCGGGTTGACTGCCTTGCCTGGTTCACCAATTACTTTGCAGACAGAGTTCAGTGTGTCAAATCGGAGGGCATGCTATCCGGTCCTCTGGCAGTCTCTATGGGGGTGCCACAGGGTTCAAGCCTCGGGCCGACTCTTTTTTCTGTATATATCAATGATGTTGCTCTTGCTGCGGGCGATTCCCTGATCCACCTCTACGCAGACGACACCATTCTATATACTTTCGGCCCGTCATTGGACACTGTGCTATCTAACCTCCAAACGAGCTTCAATGCCATACAACACTCCTTCCGTGGCCTCCAACTGCTCTTAAACGCTAGTAAAACCAAATGCATGCTTTTCAACCGATCGCTGCCTGCACCCGCATGCCCGACTAGCATCACCACCCTGGATGGTTCCGACCTTGAATATGTGGACATCTATAAGTACCTAGGTGTCTGGCTAGACTGCAAACTCTCCTTCCAGACTCATATCAAACATCTCCAATCGAAAATCAAATCAAGAGTCTGCTTTCTATTCCGCAACAAAGCCTCCTTCACTCACGCCGCCAAGCTTACCCTAGTAAAACTGACTATCCTACCGATCCTCGACTTCGGCGATGTCATCTACAAAATGGCTTCCAACACTCTACTCAGCAAACTGGATGCAGTCTATCACAGTGCCATCCGTTTTGTCACTAAAGCACCTTATACCACCCACCACTGCGACTTGTATGCTCTAGTCGGCTGGCCCTCGCTACATATTCGTCGCCAGACCCACTGGCTCCAAGTCCATGCTAGGTAAAGCTCCGCCTTATCTCAGTCCATGCTAGGTAAAGCTCCGCCTTATCTCAGTTCACTGGTCACGATGGTAACACCCATCCGTAGCACGCGCTCCAGCAGGTGTATCTCATTGATCATCCCTAAAGCCAACACCTCATTCGGCCGCCTTTCGTTCCAGTACTCTGCTGCCTGTGACTGGAACGAATTGCAAAAATCGCTGAAGTTGGAGACTTTTATCTCCCTCACCAACTTCAAACATCAGCTATCCGAGCAGCTAACCGATCGCTGCAGCTGTACATAGTCTATTGGTAAATAGCCCACCCATTTTCACCTACCTCATCCCCATACTGTTTTATTTATTTACTTTTCTGCTCTTTTGCACACCAATATCTCTACCTGTACATGACCATCTGATCATTTATCACTCCAGTGTTAATCTGCAAAATTGTAATTATTCGCCTACCTCATGCCTTTTGCACACATTGTATATAGACTCCCCCCCTTTTTTTTCTTTTTTTTTCTACTGTGTTATTGACTTGTTAATTGTTTACTCCATGTGTAACTCTGTGTTGTCTGTTCACACTGTTATGCTTTATCTTGGCCAGGTCGCAGTTGCAAATGAGAACTTGTTCTCAACTAGCCTACCTGGTTAAATAAAGGTGAAATAAAAAATAAATAAAAAACTTTGTTGAAGCACCTTTGGCAGCAATTACAGCCTAAAGTCTTCTTGGGTATGACGCTACAAGCTTGGCACACCTGTATTTGGGGAGTTTCTCCCCTTCTCTGCAGATCCTTTCAAGCTCTGTCAGGTTGGATGGGGAGCGTCTCTGCACAGCTTTTTTTTAGGTCTCTCCAGAGATGTTCGATCGGGTTCAAGTCTAGGCTCTGGCTGGACATTGAGTCTTGTCCCGAAGCCATTACTGAGTTGTCTTGGCTGTGTGCTTAGGGTCATTGTCCTGTTGGAAGGTGAACCTTCACCCCAGTCTGAGGTCCTGAGCGCTCTGGAGCAGGTTTTCATTAAGGATCTCTGCATTTTGCCTCATTCATCTTTCCCTCGATTCTGACTAGTCTCCCAGTCCTGCCGCTAAAAAACAGGGATGGGGCCAGGTTTCCTCCAGATGTGACTCTTGGCATTCAAGCCATAGAGTTCAACTTGGTTTTATCAGATCAGAAAATCTTGTTTCTCAAGGTCAGAGAGTCCTTTTGGTGCCTTTTGGCAACTCCAAGCGGGCTGTCATGTGCCTTTTACTGAGGAGTGAGTGGTTTCCCTCCGATACTATCATAAAGGCCTGATTGGTTGAGTGATGCAGAGATGGTTGTCCTTCTGGAAGGTTCTCCCACCTCTGCAGAGGAACTCTGGAGCTCTGTCAGGGTGACTGGCTGGTCGGCCAGCTCTAGGAAGAGTCTTGGTGGTTCCAAACTTCATCCATTTAAGAATGATGGAGGCCATTGTGTTCTTGGAGACCTTCAATGCTCCAGAAATGTGTTGTTACCCTTCCCCAGATCTGTGCCTCGACACAATCCTATCTCGGAGCTCTACGGACAATTCCTCCGACTTCCATGGCTTGGTTTTTGCTCTGACATACAATGTCAACTATCGGACCTTATATAGACAGGTGTGTGATTTTCCAAATCATGTCCAATCAATTGAATTTATCACAGGTGGATTTGAATCAAGTTGTAGGAACATCTCAAGGATGACCAATGGAAACAGGATGCACCTGAGCTCAATTTCAAGTCTCATAGCAAAGGGTCTGAATAGTTATGTAAATATGGTATCTTTTTTTTAATAAATGTGCTCAAATTTCTAAAAACCTGTTTTCGATTTGTCATTATGGGGTATTGTGTGTAGACTGAGTAAAAAATAATATTGAATCAATTTTAAAATAAGGCTGTAACTTAACAAAATGTGGAAAAAGTCAAGGTGTCTGAATATTTTCCGAACACACTGCATATAATAAAAGTAAAATAAATATATTAGGCGACATGCTGCTATGTGATTATCTTACCAACGGAAAATTCATCTTTTAACATTAGGGCTACGTTGTAATGTTTTTATCAGCCTACCATTATTATAATTCCTGTGCATCAAACACCAACATTTCCCCCAAAGAACAATATTTGCTTCCAATACAGTTGATCAACCATTAGAAGTTGTTCGTATGCAAGGTCTGAGATATGCACACTTTCCTGTCAAGTTCAAAATGGATAAATACCAACCTTTGTGGGTGAAATTGGCGCACGCAAGGTTTATCATTTTTTTGTTGCACGCAACTTTGATAAGTAAGGTCCCAGGTTGCCTGTCATTCTCCCTATCTGATGTGTGTTATACTGTTTCAAGCCCAACAGCCCTCTAGATCACATGTTCAGTACGTACCAGGTGAACATCATGCAGTCCTGTGACCTGTGTGGTTCCTTCATCTGGGGCATGGAGAAGGCCTACATGTGCAGCGGTGAGTAGCCTACAGATAACACTCTGTTGTTCACCATCTTAAAACATAAAACTAGAACATAGAATAACCAGTGTATTATTTACACACATCTCGTACTGGGTCAGACACCCCTCTTTGCCTCCAGAACAGCCTGAATTCTTCGGGTTACAAAGTGTCGGAAATGTTTGTTGCTGAATTGGTATCAAGGGGCCTAACGTGTGCCAAGACCCCCGCCACCAGCCTGTACCATTGACACCAGGCAGGATTGGTCCATGGACTCATGCTGCGTACGCCAAATCCTGACTCTGCCATCAGCATGACGCAACAGCATTCGTCAGACCAGGCAATATTTTCCGACTCCTCAATTGTCAAGTTTTGGTGATTGCGTGCCCACTGGAGCCGCCACTGATAGGAGTGGAATCCGGTGTGGTCGTCTGCTGCAATAGCCCATCCGTGACAACAGTACACCACTGTTGTACTGCGCAGTTATGTCTGTTTGTGCACCATTCTCGATAAACCCTAGACACTGTCGCGCGTGAAATTCCCAGGAGGGCGGCCGTTTCTGGATCTGGCGCTCCTGGCAACGATGATCATACCTTGCTCAGTCGCTTAGATCACTCGTTTTGCCCATTCTAATGTTTAATCAAACAGTAACTTTATGCCCGTCTGCCTGCTTTATATAGCAAGCCACGGCCACCTGACAATCTGTAGGAGCGATACATTTTTGTGGACGAGGTGGTGTACCTAATAAACTGGCCGGCGAGTGTATATTTATAACATAGATGAGAACATTACAACAGAAATATACACTATATATACACAAGTATGTGGACACCCCTTCAAATTAGTGAATTCTGATATTTCCGCCACACCTGTTGCTGACGTGAATAAAATCGAGCACACAGCCATGTAATCTCCATAAACAAACATTGGCAGAAGAATGGAAGAACTGAAGAGCTCAGTGACTTTCAAAGTAGCACCGTCATAGGATGCCACGTTTCCAAGAAGTCAGTTCGTCAAATTTCTGCCCTGCTAAGCTGCCCCGTCAACTGTAAGTGCTGTTATTGTGAAGTGGAAACATCTAGGAGCAGCAATGGCTAAGCCGCGAAGTGGTAGGCCACACACAATCTCACAGAACGGGACCGCCGAGTGCTGAAGCGTGTAGCGCATAACAATAGTCTGTCCTTGGTTGCAACACTCACTACCAAATTCCAGCACAAGAACTGTTCGTTGGGAGCTTCATGAAATATGTTTCCGTGGCAGAGCAGCCGCACACAAGCCTAAGATCACCATGCCAAGCGTCGGCTGGAGTGGTATAAAGCTCACCGCCATTGGATGCTGGAGCACTGGCAACCTCTGGAGTGATGAATCACACTTCACCATCTGGCAGTCCGACAGACAAATCTCTGATGCCAAAAGAACGCTATCTGCCTGAATGCATAGTGCCAACAGTAAAGTTTGGTGGAGGAGGAATAATGTTTTGCATGGTTCCTTAAGTCCCTTAGTTCCAGTGAAGGGAAATCTTAATGCTATATCATATTCTGGACGATTCTGTGCTTCCACCTTTGTGGCAAAAGTTTAGGGTAGGCCCTTTCCTGTTTCAGCATGACAATACCTCCGTCCATAAAGCAAGGTCCATACAGAAATGATGTGTTGTATCGGTGTGGAAGAACTTGACTGGCCTGAACAGAGCCCTGACCTCAACCCCATCGAACACCTTTGGGATGAATTGGAACCCCAACTGCTAACCAGGCCTAATCGCCCATCATCACTGCCCGACCTCACTAATGCTCATGGCTGAATTGAAGCAAGTCCCCGCAGCAATGTTCCAACATCTTGTGGAAAGCCATTCCAGAAGAGTGAACGCTGTTAGAGCAGCATAGGGGGGACCAACTCTATAATGCCCATGATTTTGGAATGAGATGTTCGACAGGTAGGTGTACACATACTTTTGGTCATGTAGTTTAGCTGCAAGCAGCAATGAAAAGAGTTCTGGATTATGAGCAGGCTTGAAGCATGGAAGCATTATACCTCATCATCCCTCGTGTACATGTAACAATTGAAAACACTGTGCAAGTTAAGTTGATAGAGCGAAAAGTGAGTTTAGTGTTTAATTGTGTATGCAAATAATTTTTTACAAAGATGACATTTTCTCTGATCTTGACATATTGCTTAGCTTTTCTTAACCGTACTAGAGATAGACATGATTAACATACATTCTGTGTTGAGTCCATCCAATGTATATTTTGATAAATCCTAAATGGCAGATTATTTAATACGGCGTGGATCCACCATAGAATTTTCCGCCATTTTGGATTCATCAAAACATTGTACGTTTGATAGACTCCAAACTCAGAATGTATGTTAATCAGTACGTAGGAAAATGTGTTCCTTATGATTCGAAAAATGTATATACACTGCTTCGTGGTTGAATGTCGAACGGGTGTGGGGCCTTGGACTTTGAATGCTTATTACAGAATCACCAATGGGCCAATTTGTACCACTTAGCTTTTTCCAACATAGTAAAGACTGGCATGATGAACATACATTCTGAGTTTCGAGTAAATCGGATTTTATGGTTGATGAGAAGAAGATTTTATGAAAAATTTAAAGATGGCAGAAATATGCCGGAATTCATGGGTCTTGAGGCAACTCTGTTCCTTACAATGAGAAGCACTTATTTACCAAGTTTCCTGGTTGTATGTCAACCGGGGTGGTGAAGCTGAGCCTTAGAATGCTTATTACAGCACCACCTAATTGCCATTAACTTTCATCCTTTGACATATTGCTTAGATATATCTACACATTCTGCATTTCAAGTCAATCAAATGTTCGGTCATGAGAAGATTTGAAGTTATGAAAAATCCAATATGGCGGAACTTATGGGTCCTTTAGGAAAATTAGGTGGTGTGCCAAAAGCCGAAACGCGTGAAGCTGAACGATCCCCATCAAGGGAGGAGCATATTTTTTGTATATGACAGTAATACATTCTTATGATGACTAACATTTGTTAGCACCTTCAATTCTTGAACATTTTCTCATAAAAAGTATATTTCAACACTGTCAGCTCAGGCAAATTTGCCAAACTGCTAAACTTGAAACCAATCAGAACTCCCGTACATACCCCTCGTGATGAAGGCATCCAATGGCCTGCTTCTTTTCTGCGATGTAAACACAGCCTCACTTGAAAACTTGAGCTGTTAATGTCAATTTGTCTGCTAAGGAAGCTAGTGTTACATTAGCTATCTCTTGTCTTTGAATTAAAATTGTTTTGGCATGATTGTGTCTTATTTCAAGTAACTAGCTGCAGGCTTAAGGAAACATTTAATCATAGACTTTGCATAGAAACCAAATAAAAGCACGTTGACAGAAAGATGTGTGTGCTAGAATGGCGATTCTACAGCTGCATATGCAAATTAGGCAACACAGCATATCCTACACATACAGTGCCTTTAGAAAGTATTTATACCCCATGACTGTATTCTAAATTATGTTAGACTGCTCAAATAAATACACATTTCACCCATCTACACTCAATATGTCACGACTTCTGCCGAAGTCGGTTCCTCTCCTTGTTCTGGCGGCGTTCGGCGGTCGACGTCACCAGTCTTCTAGCCATCGCCTATCCACCTTTCATTTTTCATTTGTTTTGTCTTGTTTTCCCACACACCTGGTTTACATTCCCTCATTACTTGTCATGTATTTAACCCTCTGTTCCCCCCATGTCTTTGTGTGAGATTGTTTGTTGTAAGTGCATGTGCACTTATGACTGGTTTTGCGACAGGTTATTTTACCAGTATTTTGTTGTTCTGGGTACATCTTGTTTTTGCATTATTAAAGTGCTCCAGTTGTTACCCATTTCTGCTCTCCTGCGCCTGACTTCCAGCAGTCAGTTACGCACCGCTTACACAATACCCCATAATGACAACTTTAGACATTTTTGCAAATGAAATACAGAAATATGTCATTTACCTAAGTACTCACACCCCTGAGTCAATACTTTGTAGAAGCACCTTTAGCAGCGATTACAGCTGAGAGTCTTTCTGGGTAAGTCTAAGCGTTTCCACTCCTGGGTTGTGCAACACATGCCCATTATTATTTTCAAAATTATTCAAGCTCTGTCAAATTGGTTGTTGATTATTGCCAGACAACCATTTCCAGGTCTTGCTGCAGATTTTCAAGCAGATTTAAGTCAAAACTAACTCAGCCACTCCAGTGTAAATTTGGCCTTGTGTTTTAGGTTGTTGTCCGGCTGAAAGGTGAATTCATCTCCCAGTGTCTGTTGAAAAGCAGACTGAAACATGTTTTCTTCTAGGATTTTGTCTGTGCATAGCTCCATTCCATTTTTCTTTCATAAAAAAAAACCCTCCCCTGTCCTTTACGATTACAAGTATACCCATAACATGATGCAGCCACCACTATGCTTGAACATATGGAGAGTGGTACTCAGTAATGTGTTGTATTGGATTTTCCCCAAACATAACATAGGTTAATTGCAGTATTACTTTATTGCCTTGTTGCAAACAGGATTCATGTTTTGGAATATTTTTATGATATACAAGCTTCCTTCTTGTCACTCTGTCAATTAGGTTAGTATTGTGGAGTAACTACAATGTTGTTGATCCATCCTGAGTTCTCCTATCACAGCCATTAAACTCTGTTTTAAAGTCACCATTGGCCTCATGGTGAAATCCCTGAACGGTTTCCTTCCTCTCTGGCAACAGAGTTAGGAAGGATACCTGTATCGTTGTAGTGAATGGTGTATTGATACACCATCCAAAGACCCATGGGTCCCTCCTGCCTGAAATAGCAGCTAGATACACTCAATGTGGATGCCGCTCGGTCCACATCAAGCAGTGACTGAAAACTGTAAATACGTTTGCAGATATGCCCTACCGGTTTTGATATGACACGTTGGTGGAAGAAGCCCTGGCGCTCTGCAAAGTGTTCACCACATTGTCCTGAAGGCCTAGAATGGTCCCCTAATGCCTCTGAGGCCAAGCCCAAAGCTGGAGGCGATGCAGGTCCAGATTCCAACGTGTCCCCCGAACAGTGGGAGGGGTGTATGTGGACAACTGTAATGGCCAGTTAACCTGTCTGTCAGACAGAACTCTTGACCAGACCAAGGGGTTAGGATGGAGGTCAACACTCCATCTCAACTCATTCGGAAACATTTGGCCAACCAGGGCGTCAACACTAGAAGACCCTGAGACATTAGAGGTGGCAGAAATATAGCGGTGGCCGGCATCGGAATTGGAGTTCATAGCCTTCCATTACTGTGTTCAGTACCTATGGACTGCCACGCAGAATAAATATCGTCCCGCACAGAGAAGCACGAGATTGAAGTACAATCAACTTTCTGGAGTTTTCCCCTTTAGTTAAAACTATCAATGTTTCTCTCAACTGTGGGAATTGTGCTTGAATCAACGCAATATTAGCCACTTTCAATGTAACATCCTGGAAAAAAACGAACTGTGCAAGAGATTTTCTTGTAGGCAGAGCGCATTGGAGTAGGATTCTATTACATTGATAGGCAGGACTCAGGCCCGTAATCCACATAGACTGGTGCGCCAAAACCAATCACAGCTGCAGTAGGCCTATACATATATGGCAATGGCTAAATGCAAATTGCCATATATGGACCTGTGCCATTCACTTTGAATTGGACTGTGTTTACAGCATGAGCAGTCGCAAATAGATTTGCTTGTTTTTAGAGCTGGAGGTTCTCCTGTGCACATTTATTCATCTTATTTGCTAGTTAGTGAGTTAGACCAGTTATAGCTCATTTATAGTCAACAATGAGGGAGTGGTTGCTTTCTACAAGAGAACAAAATGTGTACATTTCTAGCCATCTTTGAAAAGAGAGTCAGATAAAGAGCTTTTTTATGTCTTAAAGGGGCAGTGTTGTATTTTGAGTCTGTCTTGAATAAACTAAGTAGCCAATAGGCAGAGGGTAGCATAATTTGTCTGATTCTATGTAATGGTATGGGAATAATAATGAATTGTATTTTGTATGGTGGTTTTTTGTATCAAACAACATTGTCACCTTGTCTGAAGGACAAGTGGATTAACAGGTTAATGTCAAGCCCTGCATGTTTTTTTTCTCAAATGTCTAATGGAATGTAGGCCTACATTGACCACCACACATTTGCTACTACTGTAAGTTGAATGATAAAACAGCTATTTCCATATTCAAATGTTATGGGATGCATTTTTCTCCATTGTTTTTGATGCGAGTCTACTCTGGTGATTTAGCCAATACATTTCTGGGAGTTGATATATGGAGTGAGTGACTCTAGATGTTCACAGTAAATCCAGCCCACACAATTTTCACAATGTTGAAGTTTGCTTTCAACAGACCTGAAATTTGCTAAGTGCTGAAAAAGATTACAGGTAACATTGCCAATGGACACTCCACTTGCCTCTCAACTTAGATGTCGGCACACACAGGACGGAACTGCTCTTCCTTCCGGGGAAGCTCTGCCCACTCAAAGATCTCTCCATCACAGTTGACAACTTCAAAGTGTCACCCTCCCAAAGTACAAAGAACCTTGGTGTGACCCTGGACAACACCCTTTCATTCTCTGCAAACATCAAAAGCAGTGACTAGCTCCTGCAGGTTCATATGTTCTACAACATTGGTAGAGTAAGACCCTAACTCACACAGGAAGCAGCGCAGTTCCTAGTCAAGGTACTTGTCCTCTCCCGTCTACTGCAACTTGCTGTTGGCTGGGCTACCCGCATGTGCCATCAAACCCCTGCAACTTATCCAAAATGCTGCAGCCCGCCTGGTTTTCAACCTTCCCAAGTCCTCTCATGTCACTCCGGTCCTCCACAATCTCCACTGGCTTCCAGTCAAAGCTCGCATCCACTACAAGACCATGGTGCCTACCTAGGCAACAGCATGAGGATGCCAGGACAACAGAGTCCTTGTCCATCTTCTGAAAAAGTATCTTAAATCATCTTCCTCCTCTCCTATAGTTTGGTTGTTGTACGTTAAACTGGGCAGCGGGGCTGAGCCTTGGACTTTGAATGCTTATTAGAGCGCCACCTATGGGGGAATTTGTGCTGTTTTTGATGTCTGAGTAGCAGTTGGCTTGTTGGTTCTATAGGCTTTGAATGGTATTCAATGGGCAAACATTTCTGCAGCCGGCAGAAATAAATTATTCCAATTATATGATATAATCGTCAAGCCCATTGAAAAGACCAGGGACATGAATATGGAATTATGCCGTAAGAAAGTGTCACTTGCACGTGTATTGCCAAAGTATACATTTTTTTAACCAATTGGGCATTGAGATATTGTGACAAAGGTGGAGGAAGAAATTTAATTCTATCAAAAACAATCGGTTTGTTGGAGCTTCGCTGCCAGCACCCCTAATTGTAACATTAGAACAGACTCCACATTTCTTACCATTCTGTTCTTGTCTGCCTTGTTCGGTCCTTTAGCTTGCAAATTGATATGTCACAAGAAATGCCTCTCCAAAATCATCAACGCTTGCTCAACACGATGCGCCAGGCTGGTAAGCAGCACTACATGGGTCAAGTGTTTTTACAGTTTGTCAAGTAGTTTGTCAGGACTATTGTTTGATCCAGTGTGCTTCCTATGTCTGTGTGTTAGGATGATGGGGTACCTGGCCATCTGCACTTTGGGGTACAGGTGTGTGTTCTGACCAGTAAGACCTACCCAATCCCTATGGTGGTACAGATTATGCTGGAGCATGTGGAGATGAATGGCCTGTACACAGAGGGCATCTACCGCAAGTCTGGCTCTGCCTGCCACGCCAGGGAACTGCACCAGCTACTGGAGACCAGTAAGACCGCTAGCTTAACCCTGAATGGCCTTTTTGGTTTAGTACAATCAACAAAACCTTTTTACTGTATTAAACTGTACTAATTGTTGGTCAATCAATAAAAGCACTACATTCACACACTATTGTAGTATACTGGTAGTTTCAGCATTTACCATAAAGTCATGTTTCTGTTTTTCATTTTTACATTCATCAATTTATTTGTACAATTCTTACCACAAAAAAAAACACAAGACAATTGTATTTGTTGTCAGACCCAGAGAGAGCAACTCTTGAGAAATACTCCATCCACACGGTGACAGGTCTGGTGAAACGCTGGCTCAGAGAGCTGCCTGAGCCCCTCCTTACCTTTAGCCTCTACAATGACTTCCTGCACGCTGTGGGTGAGTTTGTCTGGTGGGCAGTGTTCAGTAGGGCACAATGTAGCAAAAGAAGAAATTGAGTTGTCATAGTTGTGTGAAGTTCAATAAGTATTTTTTCATTAAAAATGCCAGAGAAATCAGTTTCAAATACTTGTGGTGCACTAGATTTAGCCCCATACACTGGATTCAATGGAATAGTCCTTTGTCCACCCTGCACGCCAATCAAGCTAAATTAGCCACCTGAAGTACTTTAGTAGTACAGTATGTCAAAGTATTTGACACTGTTCATTTCATCTGCAGAGTTGCCAGAGCAATCTGAACAGCTGCGTGCGGTCTACCAGAAACTGGACGACCTCCCCCCTTCTAACTTCAACACACTGGAGAGGCTGGTCTTTCACCTGGTCAGGTAGGTAGCAGCAGACCGATTGATCAGTATTATCTACAGTATATGGGTATAATGGTCTTTCTACTTATCACTTTTTCACATCACTCAATAACCTGTACAGTACATCGACATTCATCTTGACTGATAGTAGCAATCCACCATCTTCCATACAAAGGCTTTCATATGCTTTGGGCCTTGAGTTTTTACTTAGGTCCCGGAGTGTGTCCTAATCACACTTGACCAGGAAAAACTTTGGTCCCTGATTATGCCACATGACAGGTTAACCATGTTACAGTATGTATTAGGATGTTGTGTCAGACTGATGGATATTTCCTTCCTCTAGAGTGGCAAAGGAGGAAGAGCACAACCGGATGTCTGCTAACTCCCTGGCCATAGTGTTTGCCCCCTGCATCCTGCGATCCCCTGACACCACAGACCCTTTCCTTAGCATGAAGGACATCTCCAAGATAACCACGTGAGACAGTAGTAATAATGTTAACAAAGAGGGCTGATGTAGTTATTTTAGGGTGTTTTCTTTAAACACATTTTTATTGTTAGTGGCATTCTAATGTGAGAAACGCCTGTAAAACTCACTTTCATGTACAGCCAATGCACTGATGTGACGTTTGCACTTAAGCTGTAGTTACATACGCATATCTCTCAAGTTAAGATGTAGTCTTTAGTAAGCATTTTGTGTTGTATTTTGCTGTAAGAAGCCCTCTCCTTTCTCTCCCACCAGGTGTGTGGAGATCCTGATCTTAGAACAGTTTAGACGGTACAATGAGAAGATGCAGGAGATCACAGAGCTGGAGTTCGCTGAGGCCCTGGCCGTCAACAAACTGATGCTCAAGAGACAGAACACTGTAAGCACATTACATTAGTACAGGACCTTTTTTTTATTTCTGTTATTTGTATTTACAATGTATGTAGTTCTGTCCTTGAGCTGTTCCGGTCTATTAATGTTCTGTGTTATGTCATGTTTTGTGTGGGACCCCAGTAAAAGTAGCTACTGCATTAGCAACAGCTAATAGGGATCCTACTAATAAAATAACGAATAACTGTCGCTACCATTCCACACTGTAGACAGGACACTGGAAGAACACTTTGGTTCCACCATAACATTGCTTTGACATCACGTTGGGTTGCAAAATTCTGGAAATGTTTTCAGGTTTCTGAGAAATCGTCCAGGAAAAAAACAAACGAGCTTGGGGAAAGCTGGAATTTTGCAACCCTAGATCAATGACATGTTTACAACATACTTTATAATCTTGATATACACTGAGTATACAAAGCATTAAGGACACCTGCTCTTTCCATGACAGACTGACCAGCTGAATCCAAGTGAAAGCTATGATCCATTATTGATGTCACTTGTTAAATCCACTTCAAAATCGGTGTAGTTGAAGGGGAGGCGACAAGTTAAAGGATTTTTAAGCCTTGATACAGTTGAGACATGGATTGTGTATGTGTGCCATTGACGGTTAATGGGCAATACAAAAGATTTAAGTGCCTTTGAACAGGAGCCAGGCACACCGGTTTGTGTCAACAACTAGAGCGCTGCTGGATTTTTCACGCTCAACAGTTTCATGTGTGAATCAAGAATGGTCCACCACCCAAAGGACATCCAGCCAACTTCTGTGGAAGCATTGGAGTCTACACGGGACAGCATCCCAGTGGAACACTTTCGACAACTTGTAGAGTCCATTCCCCGAAGAATTGAGGCTGTTCTGATGGCAAAAGGGGGTTGGGTGCAACTCAATATTAGGCAGGTCGTCCTAATGTTTGGTATACTCTTGTGTGTAATACATCTGAGAATATGTAAACCTGGTGATCCAAATACCAATTCCCACTGGGAATTTCACTTTGGGAACATGGTTCCCACGTTCCCCAAAAAGGTTGTCTTGTCTGGTATATTGACTCATACTATATATCTGCAGATCTTAGAGAAATCTTCATCAGAGCTGGACGTACCTCAAATGGACGATCTTAACCGGTCGGATATAGACATGGAGTCAGAGAGGACCCTCATCGAGAGGATCAAATCCATCAAACAGGAGAAGTGAGTGAAGAGACTGAGACTCTTCTAGTTCTCTGTTATGGGGTGCAAAATCTTGTTCTAGCCCTGCATTAACACATCTGACTGAACTAATCAACAATGAATCAGATGCGTTAAAGAGGAACGCTATCTCAGTAGTAGAAGCTGTCCGTGTTAAAGGGGCAGTGGTTAAAAATGTGATTTTCAAATTTTTTAAAGTTATTTCAGCGAGGTCGAAATAGCAATCTGCAAGTGAAAATTATGATAATGCCCTTTTTTGTGTAACAGCTGTTTCAAAAAAATGCCTGGAATTTCAGCCTGTTCAGGTGGGAGGGAGTTTTTTGCCCAGATCATGACATCACAATCTAATCTAATTACTCTGACCAATAATGTATCCTCCTACTTTGAAGGGGTAAGCGGTGTATGCACCATATACCATACAGCTCAGCATTTCTCAATACATTCCTGGACCTTCAGAGGGGTGCACAATTTTGTAAACCCAGCACAAACTCACTTGATTCAAACAATCACTGAGCCCTTGTTAGTTGAATCAGGTGTGTTATAGTGCTGGACTAGAACAAAAAGGTGCAGTCCCAGGAATATATTAAGAGACACTGTCTTAGTGGTACAATAGGAGTTCTTGGCATTTGCCTCAGCACTGTGTGTGTGTGTGTGTGTGTGTGTGTGTGTGTGTGTGTGTGTGTGTGTGTGTGTGTGTGTGTGTGTGTGTGTGTGTGTGCGAGGGAGGAGCTGGCGTGCAGGTTGCCAGAGTTGGAGCAGGAGAACTTTGACGACTCAGAGTCCAGATTGTCGTTGTCTATCAGCTCAGAGAGCCTGCTGGAGGATAGAGTGAGAAGCCTAGAGGCAGAAGGTCAGTAGAGAGGTACGGTAGGCCTTCACCATCCTCTGCCTTCATTCACTTCAACTCTTTGTTTTTTTCGGTAACACATTATTTTACTGCCTACACTTTATTTTACAGCCCAGGTAGTTACTTAGAAATGACTTGTGAAAATAATTGTGTTGTGATTGCACTTGCATTCTTAAACCAGGCTGTAAATAAAAGTGTTTTCTACCTCTGGTGCATTGGAAGTAGCATGGTTGACATATCCGTTTGTGTTTTTCCCAAGTCCTGCTAGCGAACTCCTGGCTATATTAGGGGAGAGATTTTTTAAGAAACAAGTGGTGGATTCCCTTTTAAGATGCCACCTTCTACAGTAGCTAGTTGTAAAGTGGGTCTGCATGCTTTTTAGCGCCGGTTTTGTGTAACCAGGAAAAGGATTTGCCGTTTACAATGGTATTTCAGGGTGTGTGCTTGCTCAATCTATTGCATTTCTGACTGACCTTTTGTATTAGTATCACAAGCAGGCCGAGTATCAGCCAGTCCCTGGTTTTTGTTGTTGTTTTTTTTTCAGCCAGTCCCTGTTGTACAAGTGTTACGAAACCGATAAACTAGCTTGCTAATATTGTTCCACCTGCTAAGTCTAACGGTCTTAATCAAATCAAACTTTATTTGTCACATGCGCCGAATACAACAACTGTAGACTTTACCATGAAATGCTTACTTACAAGACCTTAACCAACATTGCCGTTCAAGAAGAAAATATTTACCAAGTAGACTAATATAAGAAGTAATAATAGAAAGTAACACAATAAGAATAACAAGGCTATATACAGGGGCACCGGTACCGAGTCAGTGTGTGATTGCAAATGAATAATTTCTTAAATTGTTTTAGTGAAATCCCAATGGAACTGCACTTGCAAAACACTTCTCTAATTAATTTATCAAATGGACAGTCATTGTTACCGCAGACCATCTTAACGCTTTGCATGGGTCCAAATCTATCTGAAAAAACGTTATTGCCACTTGGTCTTTAGCAAATTGTACTCAACTACTAGCTTCAATAAGGCTCTCAGTACAGGCTAGTTGAGGTAATCTGTACATGTAGGTGGGGGCGAAGTGACTATGCATAGGTAACAAACAAACAGCGAGTAGCAGCAATGTACAAAAGGGAGGGGGGGGGGGTCAATGTAACTTGTCCGGTGGCGATTTTATGAATTGTTTGGTGGTTCATTTCTTTACTATCAAATGAGGAGAGACAAACTTATCACACAAGTCAGAGTTATACTTAAACTAAATATTTAATAGTGAGAGCTTTGCAATAGCGATGGCTGGTCGACGAATCACCTTCTCTGATGATCCGTTGAGAGCCACAACACAAAGGCTACTGAGATCTTTTATAGCAAAGATCCCCTAGTCTACATAACAAACCACAGATGTTTGGAACGGGTCACAAGGTGAGACTTTTTAAATGAGAAAGGAGTATCCCGTAGCCAGATAGCATTCGTTCAGTTTGGCCCCTAAAACTAGGTTCCGATCTCGTTCCAGGTACTCATAAAACATAAACACCAACTTGACCAATGGCATAAATTTAATTGTCAACTACAGATACTCCCATCCCAAGTAAAACCCCTTCTTGACCACACTCCTGGACAAGCTCACTGAGGGGAGTGAGCCTCTAGGTCATACACTATCCCAGGATAAGTGCAACATCAGAGATGACATACAATGGTTCCAGACACTACCACACACACATCCCCCAATGCCAACGGAGGGAGTGACTGGCTCACAGACATTGTGGAGACAAGTAACTGGTTCCCCATTAATCACACCATCCCTTCACATGGTTTAGAATAGGTAAAGACACATTCACATATGAAGACAATGTTCCATTCTGTCCTCCTCCCTTTCTGATATTCTGCAGAGCACCAGGGATATGTGAAAGACCAGCCTGACCTCTCCCCTCTCTGGGCAACTGGTGACTGAGCCCCAGCTGAGGGAAGAAGTGCAACTTGAAAATAAAAGAAAGCCGCACACTCTTGGAGCTCAGATGCAAAACTTTAATACCAACGTTTTGACAGCCAAGCTGTCTTCATCAGGGTATAATCACAAACACTGCGGGATGACTTGTTTATATAGTGTCAAAAGACACAGGTGTCTGTAATCATGGCCAGGAGTGGCCTAATATCATTGGTTAATAATCAAATATTAAAATGTCATACAAAGAACAGCATACAAACAAATGGATAGCATACGATCATAGATTAATTTGACTATACAAGTTTACACACAATTACAATGGCAAAGACACAATAATCACAAGAATGGCTTCAGATCAAAGTCTACGTTGAGACCGAAGGGAACACGGGTCTTTAAGTTAAAGATCCAGGCAGCCTCTCGTTTTAACAATAAATTATCAAGGTCACCCCCTCTCCTAGGGAGGGTGACATGTTCGATGCCAATATAACACAGAGACGAAATCGAGTGGCCTGCCTCCAAGAAGTGTGCCGCAACTGGATAAGTAAAGTTTTTACACCTAATGGTGCTACGATGCTCTGAAATACGTACTTTTAATTCGCACTTTGTTTTACCTACATCATTTTTACCACAAGGACAAGTTATAAGATAAATAACTGCCTTAGTGGAGCACGTAATAACACCTTTTATTGGGATCGATTTCCCTGTTTGTGGGTGTTTGAAGGATCTACATTTATAAGTGCTATTGCATTGAGCACAGCCATTACATTTGTAATTTCCATCCAGTAGGGGCGCAAATAGACGTTGTTCAGGAATATCTTGGGGTGGTAAATCAGAGTTTACCAATTGGTCTCTGAGATTTCTGCCCCGCGAGAATACGACCAAGGGAAGGTCCGAAAACACATTACCGAGACTATGATCGGATTTTAAGATGTGCCAATGTTTGTGAACAATTCCCTTAATTTGTTCAGAGCACTTTGAATAGCGGGTAGTTAAAACGCAAGAATGCGTCTTTTTGCAAGACTGACCTTGAAAAAGGTCATGTCTCGTTTTGTTTTGAATTTTCTCAATGGCAATATTAATCTGATCATTCTTGTAGCCCCTCTCCTTGAAAAGTGCAACTGCCAACACCAGAGTCCGAAGGGATACATTCTAATAACAAGTATCACATAAGCATATTATGCAGATAAGACATCTTAATTATCTATGTTACTCAACTTATTCTCATTCTTCCGCCACAATTGTTCAGCAGTCTTATGGCTTGGGGATAGAAGCTGTTGAGGAGCCTTTTGGTCCTAGACTTGGCGCTCCGGTACCGCTTGCCGTGCGGTAGCAGAGAAAACAGTCTGTAACTTGGGTGACTGGAGTCTCTGACAATTTTATGGGCTTTCCTCTGACACTGCCTATTATATAGGTCCTGGATGGCAGGAAGCTTGGCCCCAGTGATGTACTGGGCTGTTCCCACTACCCTCTGTAGCGCCTTATGCTCAGATGCCGCGTAGTTGCCATACCAGGTGGTGATGCAACCGATGGTGTAGCTGTAGAACCTTTTGAGGAACCGGGGACCATGCCAAATCTTTTCAGTCTCCTGAGGGGGGAAAAAGGTTTTGTCGTGCCCTCTTCACGACTGTCTTGGTGTGTTTGGACCATGATAGTTCGTTGGTGATGTGGACACCAAGGAACTTAAACTCTCAACCCGCTCCACTCCAGCCCCGTTGATGTTAATGGGGGCCTGTTCGGCCCTCCTTTTCCTGTAGTCCACGATCAGCTCCTTCGTCGTGCTCACATTGAGGGAGAGGTTGTTGTCCTGGCACCACACTGCCAGTTTTCTGACCTCCTCCCTATAGGCCATCTCATCGTTGTCAGTGATCAGGCCTACCACTGTTGTGTCGTCAGCAAACTTAATGATGGTGTTGGAGTCATGTTTGGCCACACAGTCGTGGGTGAACAGGGAATACAGGAGGGCACTAAGTACACACCCCTGAGGGGCCCCGGTCTTAAGGATCAGCATGGCAGACGTGGTGTTGCCTACTCTTACCACCTCGGGGTGGCCCGTCTGGAAGTCCAGGATCCAGTTGCAGAGGGAGGTGTTTAGTCCCAGGGTCTTTAGCTTTGTGATGAGCTTTGTGGGCACTATGGTGTTGAACGCTGAGCTGTAGTCAATGAACAGCACTCTCACATAGATGTTCCTTTTGTCCAGGTGAGAAAGGGCAGTGTTGTGTGCGATTGAGATTGTGTCATCTGTGGATCTGTTGGAGCGGTATGCGAATTGGTGTGGTGTCCAGGAGGATGCTGTTGATGTGAGCCATGGTCAGCCTTTCAAAGCACTTAATGGCTACCGATTTGAGTGCCACGGGGCGGTAATCATTTAGGCAGCTGGTGCTCTCGTGCATGCTTCAGTGTTGCTTGCCTCGAAGCGAGCATAATAGGCATTTCGCTCATCTGGTAGGCTTGCGTCACTGGACAGCTCGCGTCTGGGTATCCCTTTGTAGTCCATAATAGTTTTCAAGCCCTGCCACATCCGACGAGCGTCAGAGCTGGTGTAGTTTGATTCAATCTTAATCCTGTATTGACACTTTGCTTGTTTGATGGTTCGTTGGAGGGCAAAGCTTCCGGATTAGTCTTCCGCTCCTTGAAAGCGGCAACTCTAGCATTTAGCTCGATGCGGATGTTGCCTGTAATCCATGGCTTCTGGTTGGGATATGTACATATGGTCACTGTGGGGACGACATCATCAAAGCACTTATTGATGAAGCCGATGATTGAGGTGGTGTATTCCTCAATGCCATTGGATGAATCCCGGAACATATTCCAGTCTGTGCTAGCAAAACAGTCCTGTAGTGTGACCATTTCCGTATTGAGCGAGTCACTGGTACTTCCTGCTTTAGTTTTTGCTTGTAAGCAGGAATCAGGAGGATAGAATTATGGTCAGATTTGCCAAATGGAGGGTGGGGGAGAGCTTTGTATGCATCTCTGTGTGTGGAGTAAAGGTGATCTAGGATTTTGGTCAAATTTGGTAAAACTGATTTAAGATTTGCTGCATTAAAGTCCCCGGCCACTAGGCGCGCCACTTCTGGGTGAGCATTTTCTTCTTTGCTTATGGCTTTATAGAGTTTGTTGAGAGCGGTCTTAGTGCCAGCTTCGTTTTGTGGTGGTAAATAGATGGCTACGAATAATACAGATGAGAACTCTTTTTGGAAGATAATGTGGTCTACAACTTATCATAAGGTACTATACCTCAGGCGAGCAATGCCTCGAGACTTCTTTAATATTAGACATCGCGCACCAGCTGTTATTGACAAAAAGACACACACCCTCGCTACCTCTGGTAAGACGAGGGGTGTCTCTGTTCTGCCGGTGCATGTAAAATCCCGCTAGCTCTTATATTGTCCGTATCTTCATTCAGCCACGTCTCGGTAAAACAACATAAGATGTTACAGTTTTCAATGTCCCGTTGGTAGGATAATCTTAATTGTAGGTAATACATTTTATTTTCCAATGATTGCACGTTAGCAAAAATACTGCAAGGCAGTGGAAGTTTACTCATTCGCCCCCGGATTCTCAGGATGCCCAATCTGCGTCCTCCGGCGTCTTTTCTTCACGCAAAAGGCATGGATCTGGGCCTGTTCCAGTGAAAGCATGATATCCTTCTCGTCTGACTCTTTAAAGGAAAAGGTTTCTTCCAGTCCGCGGTGAGTAATCACTGTGCTGATGTCCAGAAGTTATTTTTGGTCATAAGAGACGGTAGCAGCAACATTATGTGCACAATAAGTTAAAAAATACGTTACACAAATGAAAAAATAAATAACAAAATAGCACAATTGGTTGGGAGAATGTAAAACGTCAGCCATGTTCTTCGGCGCCATCTTCTTCAAGAAGACGGCGCCAATCTTAGGCCTAGTTAACTGGTCTGTAACCAAGTGGTCAGGCCAATGACATCACCAGACCAACTCCTTGAATTCCCTACACTTTGAAGTTTGCAATTGTAAAAAATATATATATATTTAAAAAAAAACATTTGCACAAAACATATTTATACTTAGGATTTCACTATTCAATAGGAATTGAAGTTCAAAAATCGTCAGAGGACGATGACAAATCAGCATATGAAGACTGTGTTGTATGTGCATGTGTCCAGGTGACAGCAAACTTACCTGTATCAGCTCCGTCATTAGCTTTAGATCGGCCAGTCCAAGCAAATGATTGATTGTTGTTCAAAAGGGTGACCAAAAAAAAGAAGATATACAAAAAAAAAAACTATGAAGAGGTAAGCCTAAAGTAAAAAGGCCAAGAGGCCTCTGGTCACAGGTAACCAATCCACTGATTGCTCGCACATGTGAACTTATCAAGGCTTCCAGCCCCTATTCTGTTGGTGCTGCCACCTGGGAATGGAGTGTGGATGTGTGTCATGGTAGTTAGTGTGTTGCCTAACTATGTGCTAACATTAAATGACCCCCATATCATAACACTAATCTGGTCCTAGATCTGTATGCGCTTTAGCCAACTAGTCTTCTGTAGCTCAGTTGGTAGAGCATGGTGCTTGCAACCCCAAGATAGTGGGTTTTCTATTCCCGGGACTGCCTACATGTATAATATTATATTAACTCCTCTGACTATAATTGTCATGCCCAGCACAAACTGATCTGGGATCAGCTACTATTTGACTAATCCAGAGCTGTCTACTATTAGACTAATCCAGACTGGTGTCTCCACCAGGCAGAGTAAACCTGTTGTGGAGGAGCCAGAGGCAGGAGTGCCCTCCTAAGCCTGCTGACCTGGCCCAAAGAACTACAGCTACAGGCCCCAGAGACCAACCAGATGGACAGAACCCCCAGCCCAACACCAAGGCAAGGAGCAGGAACCTCTCAGACCTGGACATCCCCTTCATAGATGAGGAGGACTAGTCTGGGTGCCAGTCTGTTTTTGTTCCATATTGAATTGTCATTCCAAACAATTGCGGTCAACTTGAGAACTAGAAATACCTCTAAAATACAGGAGTAATCAGTGGAGCTGTATTATGGCAACACAAACAAGAACCATGCACTTACTGTACATTTTCCTGTGTGTGTGTGTGTGTGTGTGTGTGTGTGTGTGTGTGTGTAATGACCAAAGCTGCCGTGGATGTTGAATGCGGTTGCGGTTTTCTAATGAGGAAACATAATGGAATAACACAAGACACAGTGCAGTCTATTGTACCAATACATCATGAACCACAAAGGCTGCGTTTACACCGGCAGCCTAATTCAGATTTTTCTCCTCATTAATCCCAAAACTGTACTGCTTGTGTAAACACAGCCCAAGTAAAGAGATGTGCCTTTGATTTTAGTCATATACAATCTCATATTATTTTAAAGCCAAGTATTTTGGATGCGTCTTGCCTGTGAACAATACTGTAACGAGGACCAAATCATTTACATATTTTATACAAGTGCTTTGTTTGCAATGGACTACTAATATGCCACTTAGCTTGGCTTTTTCTGGTACTGTGTGAAATAAATTGTTATTTTATTAAAACCAAAGCAAGATTGTATTTAGGGTTATTAGTGGGCGTATATGTTTTTTCCCCCACGGTGTTTATGTAAAAGTGAGGGATATTTTCACCTTGGGCTGTGTTTACACAGGCAGCCAATTTCCAATCTTTTTTTATTTTTTTATATATAATTATTTTGATCAATCAGATCAACTATTTAGCCTATATTTGGGAAAAAGATTAGAATTGGGCTGTATGTGTAAATGCAGCTTTGCTGTCATATGCCTAGGGCCTGCTTTTTGGTGTGGAAATAAAGCCACTGTGCTTTACCAGTATTTCCACCATTATCCTACACTAGTGTTGCTGCAGGTAGAAAATCCTCGGGAAACTTCTGTAATTGAAACAAGCTGTCTCCAATCAATGTGTATGGTTGTGCCTGTTTGTTTGGCGGGGGATCGTCTGATTCAGGGGAGGCGTAGGTCTGTGAATATTAATCGCAAAAAAACGATTATTTGGCAGGGAATACTATTGTACACCTCACTTTTGCTCAAGCAGATACTCTCCAATGGATTCGGAAGTTGTTGCTATAAATGGGTCAATTAAGGGCAGTTAAAAAGGGAGAGTCAGTGAGTATGTTTACATGCTCACTAATCATTTGATATTAAACTGATAATTGCAGTAGGTCGAGTATGCATAGGTCATGTAAAACACCTTATTCTGCTTATCTTAATAGCTGTGTGGTCATAATCGAAGTAAGCATACGCCGATTAAAACACCTGGTTTTCTGAGCAATCTTTCGAATTATAAGAACATTTTAACACCTTAATCGTGAGGTACAATGACGGCGTTGTAAAAAATAATTTGTTCTTAACTGACTTCCCTAGTTAAATAAATCAAAAATGTGATCTGTGCATGTGCTAGCACCAACAACGCAAGCCTCCCTCTTTTCCGCAAGGGAATTGAGTTCGGAAGAACTGAAAGTATGCATCTTAGACAGGTTTTACATATAAACTTTATATGTCCAAACTCAGAATCAAATAGGATTCCCAAAAAGGAGATGGTTGCTGTAGTAGAACATTTCATTTTGATTGGCGATCGAACGCTTTAATCAAACTATTACATTAATCTGACTAACAATAATCGTATTATTGTGTGCCTGTAACCGTACCCAATGAAACCAACCATGAAAGTATATTGTGAACTTGAACCCGGATCCAGCAACCGTCAAGCCAACACCTTAACCGATTTTTCTAGCTGCAGCAACACTAGTGGATATTGCTGGACATAAGTTGTGATGTAAAGAAAAGTTCTTTCAAGTTCCTCTCAGTTGGAGTAGGCTAGAAGAACACAGCTTTGACGGAAGTAGTGGTCGTCCTGCCTCGCTGCCTCCTAATAGATTGATTGACTAACTGCCTGCTCAGAACGTCTTTTTGTACAGTACTTTACCAAGTATCACAAATTCAGCCATTTTAGCATGTCTGTGTATTATGAATGGGGTAATTCAGAATTATATACATTTTGTTTGCAATCCTTATTGTGTTTTGTATTTCAACTAAATAAACAGACATTTCAGTGTTGGGGTTTTGCCTACGTGGACCTTCAAGCACACAGACTTATGTGTGTGTGATCTCTACACTGGCCGATGTGTGATTATGTAGAACCACTAATAAACGACACGTACTGTATCCTTTTTCACTACGAAAACACGGGTGAGTTTCTCATATTAATATGATAATTTGTTATTTTATTGGAAAACAATGTGATATTCCTCTAATTCTGATCTTTTGACCAATTATTGGCAAAGAAAACTATTGGTGGCGAAAAGACCAGAATTGGGCTGTCTCTGTAAACGCAGACTATGATATTTAGATTAACGTTTCCCCTTACATATTATTTGATGGACAAGTCTCTGCCACTTTTTCTGTGGTAAAAAATTATGAAAAAATTACTATTGTTCATTAACCAATTAATGAACAATAGTCTCAGAGCATGTGTTTACTGTACTGCCCATAATAAGGTGGGAGAGGGGGGTCAGAGGGGTTGGGTTAAATGCGGAAGACACATTTCAGTTGAAGGCATTCAGTTGTACAACTGATGAGGTATCCCCCTTTCCTCTTTGTTCTGGCAAACCCTACATATGGCTACAAAATACATTTTGGATTGATAATACAAACGTTTTACTGAACCTATCAAATCTAGAGGTTACTCTTCTGCCTCCTAGTGCCTGCCAATCAGGGCTAGGTCTCATGCCGGAGAGGCGGGTTTCTTTTTATTTAGGAAGAAGGATCCAAATGAGGTGGGATTCAAAAGCGAATGTGAATGGTTTGTGTCTGGAGGACATAGTTGATGAATCAGTGGAGCAAGTAAGTGGAAGAGAGGGAATGGTTGAGGTTGGACAGGATTGGAAGGGAAGGGATTTTTGGGATGGGGGATGGTTTATTAGAAGTGAGCGGGCTGTTTTACATTTTCTTAGTACAGGATAATGCAAGAGGCTTTAGGTTTTTTAAATGTTTGTTTTTCTTTTATTCTGAAGTTTGTAAACTATTCATCACGTGCTCCAGTACAGTCGGTGGCAGCATGCACCTTTTAACATTTGTTTTTGCAGACCTCCATTATGGGGCCGCAGGTAGCCTAGTGGTTCGAGCATTGGGCCAGTAACTGAAAGGTTGCTGGATTGAATCCCCGAGCTGACAAGGTAAAAATCTGTCGTTCTGTCCCTGAACAAGGCAGTTAACCCACTGTTACCTGCTAGGCCGTCATTGCAAATAAGAATTTGTTCTTAACTGACTTGCCTAGTTAAATAAAAAAAATAAAAAATTTATACAGAAGAAGAAAATGCAGTTATGGGACCTGAGTGAAACTAGCCACAATAGTGGAATTTGTGGTTTGAAAGTGATTCAAACAGATATAAATAGTGGAATCCTGCCATATTTGGAATAGATGGTTAACAAGGTAGGAATTTTATATAAATTCAACAAAAGACAATTTGGTTTATTTGACATAAAATAAGTAAATCTGTTAATCACATGTATTATACTTTAAATTGCATTAGGGGCATACAGATTACAAATCTGAAGCGTTGACACAAATATTAGCGTCATAGCTCATATTGGGGAACTTTAACTGTGGGAAATCACTTCACTATTCAGCCTATTTGTGTATATTGTTTAAGAAATATAAAAATGTCAGAGTCCTGAATGTATGTGGACAGCTCTTCAAATTAATGTATTTGGCTATTTCAGCCACACGTTACTGACGTGTATAAATGCAATGCAAACTCCATAGACAAACATTGGCATTAGAATGGCCCATACTGAAGAGCTCAGTGACTTTCAACGTGGCACCTTCCAATAAGTCAGTTCATCATATTTGTGCCCTGTTTGAGCTGCCCCGTTTAACTGTAAGTGCTGTTATTGTGAAGTACTGGGACCGCCGAGTACTGAAGGGCGTAAAAATCGTCTGTCCTTGGTTGCAATACTCACTACCAGTTTCAAACTACCTCTGGAGTTATGTCAGCACAATAAAGGTTTGTCGGGAGCTTCATGAAATGGGTTTCCATGGCCGAGCAAGCTGCATACAAGCCTAAGAGCACCATGTGCAATGCCAAGCATCTGCTGGAGTTGTGTAAAGCTCGTCGTCATTGAACTGGAGCAATGGAAACGCGTTCTCTGGAGTGATGAATCAACCTTCACCATCTGGCAGTCCGACGGACAAATCTGGGTTTGGCGGATGCCAGGAGAACGCTACCTATCCGAATGCATAGTGCCAACTGTATTAGTTTGGTGGATGAATAATAATGGTCTGGGGCTGTTTTTTCGTGGTTGGGGCTAGAACACTTAGTTCCAGTGAAGGGAATTGTAAACGCTACAGCATACAATGACATTCCCAGAAGAGTGGAGGCTGTTGTAGCAGCAAAGAGGGGACCAACTCCATATGAATGCCCATGATTTTGGAAGGAGATGCTCTATGAGCAGGTGTCCATATACTTTTATTCTAAAATTGATTAAATTGTTTTTTTTTTCATCAATCTACACACAATACCCCATAATGACAAAGCAAAAACAGTTGTTTTTATTTTATATCTCTACAGCGATGTTCTATTGAGTTCAAGTGCGGGATCTGGCTCTACCACTCAAGGACATTCAGAGACATTCAACACTCCTATGTTGTCTTGGCTGTGTGCTTAGGGCCGTTGTCCTGTTGTAAGGTGAAACTTTGCCCGAGGTCCTGAGCACTTTGGAGCAGGTTTTCATCAAGGATCTCTGTACTTTTGCTCTGTTCATCTTTCCCTCGATCCTAACTAGTCTCCCAGTCCCTGCCGCTGAAAAACATCCCCACAGCATGATGCTGCCACCACTGCTTCACCGTAGGGATGGTGCCAGGTTTCCTCCAGACGTGGCGCTTGACATTCAAAGAGTTCAATCTTGGTTTCATCAGACCAGAGAATCTTGGTCTGAGAGTCCTTTAGGTGCTTTTTGACCAACTCCAAACGGGCTGTCATGTGCTCTTTCCTGAGGAATGGCTTCTTTCTGGCCACTCTACCATAAAGGCCTGATTGGTGGAGTGCTGCCAAAATGGTTGTCCTTCTGGAAGTTTCTCCCGTCTCCACAGAGGAACTCTGGAGCTCTGTCAGTGTGACCATCGGGTTCTTGGTCACCTCCCTGACCAAGGCCCCTTTCCCCCGATTGCTCAGTTTGGCCAGGAGGCCAGACCTCTTCTATTTAAGAAGGATGTAGGCCACTGTGTTCTTGGGGACCTTCAATGCTGCATAAATGTTTTGGTAACCTTCCTCAGATCTGTGCCTCGACACAATCCTGTCTCAGAGCTCTACAGACAATTCCTTCGACCTCATGGCTTGATTTTTGCTCTTTTATGGTATAATGGCATTTGCAACAATAAAATGTGCATTCCGCCGCCTACTGTGCAGTTGGATAATGTGGATCCCAAAAAAGGAAAACATTTGGGTAAAAATAAATAAAATATCATGAATTACCACTGCGCAGCCCTGATCATCGACTTCCTTCACCCTAACATGACCACTCAAGGAAGTCTGGAGTATATCCCCACCACAGTTGCAACATTTTCCATTCACAGATTCTTCAATATCATACTTCTCCCATCTGCAAACATTTGACACGTGATCATATCCTTTACCATTTCCACACTGTAATGGTTGGGACACAAATGCTCTCACCGCATAACTCTCATATCCAAGGCTTTTTTCTCCTTCCTTCCATTTACCATGTGGGTATAGCGACGTGCACGGACCACTCCTGGGATTTTCTGACTAGGTTACTCATCATCTATATTCAACGAGACTCCAGCTATAACTCCTTTGCCAGGAGCCCTGCTCCGAAGATCAGTACATTTTACTTCTGACATGGACAATTTTGCCAGATCCAGTGCACGCACGCTTCTTCTGTTCTTCATCAACACAATTCACCACAATCCTCAATATTCCTGCTTCCGAGCCAGCCTGTCACAGAGTAGAGACTGGGCGTGGTTTAGACTCACCCAGCCTATCGTTGATTGTTGGCGCAGAGCTGGTCCCGGCCCCCGAGCGCTCCAGTTGATTGATGTAACTGTTGCTGTGAAGAATATCTATGCGCTCATGCTCTACCGTTATCTCGCACCTGGCTCCTGTTATCTAACAAAAGACCGTTTGTTCTCGCAACACTACATTCTGAATGTGCCTCCCCCAACTCATTGCACAGTTCCTGTCTTCATGTTATTCTGTATTATTCCATCATGAGAAAGGCCCATGGCCCTGAAACTGTTAACAATGTTTCAAGTCAGCTATATTGCATAACACATACATACATCCACACCAGCCAACAGCAGATAATATTCAATCACATATATGGTAAATGGCTATAGTGCATAACACAGAATCCTCATACAAGTCAGTTAAGAACAAATTCTTATTTTCAATGACAGCCTAGACCAGTGGGTTAACTGCCTTGTTCAGGGGAAGAACAACACATTTTGGGGGAATTTTGCATAAATTCATCAAAAAGGTTAGCTTATAACAGTGAACCTTTTTTGTGGGATACACATAAGGCAATTCTAGGTCTTGTAGTATATTTTGGTTAAACTATCCCCAATTCAATGGAATTGCAACCCTCTGCATGCACAGTGCATTCTTCCATCACATGTACAGCTGATTCTCAAGATCTTGCACAGTAATGAGATGCTATTGAGCCCACACTACTACACTGTCTGAGCCAAGGACTACATGCTTTATGGGTAAGTTTTGATTACAATACTGGGTGGGTGAATATATTTTATATGACATACAGTGGGGCAAAAAAGTACTTAGTCAGCCACCAATTGTGCAAGTTCTCCCACTTAAAAAGATGAGAGAGGCCTGTAATGAGGGGGAAAATTCAGAAAATCACACTAGGATTTTTAATGAATTTATTTGCAAATTATGGTGGAAAATAGGTATTTGGTCACCTACAAACAAGCAAGATTTCTGGCTCTCACAGACCTGTAACTTCTTCTTTAAGAGGCTCCTCTGTCCTCCACTCGTTACCTGTATTAATGGCACCTGTTTGAACTTGTTATCAGTATAAAAGACATCTGTCCACAACCTCAAACAGTCACACTCCAAACTCCACTATGGCCAAGACCAAAGAGTTGTCAAAGGACACCAGAAACAAAATTGTAGACCTGCACCAAGCTGGGAAGACTGAATCTGCAATAGGTAAGCAGCTTGGTTTGAAGAAATCAACTGTGGGAGCAATTATTAGGAAATGGAAGACATACAAGACCACTGATAATCTCCCTCGATCTGGGGCTCCACGCAAGATCTCACCCCGTGGGGTCAAAATGATCACAAGAACGGTGAGCAAAAATCCCAGAACCACACGGGGGGACCTAGTGAATGACATGCAGAGAGCTGGGACCAAAGTAACAAAGCCTACCATCAGTAACACACTACGCCGCCAGGGACTCAAATCCTGCAGTACCAGACGTGTCCCCCTGCTTAAGCCAGTACATGTCCAGGCCCGTCTGAAGTTTGCTAGAGAGCATTTGGATGATCCGGAAGAGGAAGAAGAAGATTGGGAGGATGTCATATGGTCAGATGAAACCAAAATAGACCTCCAAACTCATCGTGTTTGGAGGACAAAGAATGCTGAGCTGCATCCAAATGAATGGGGCCATGTATCGTGAGATTTTGAGTGAAAACCTCCTTCCATCAGCAAGGGCATTGAAGATGAAACGTGGCTGGGTCTTTCAGCATGGCAATGATCCCAAACACACCGCCTGGGCAACGAAGGAATGGCTTTGTAAGAAGCATTTCAAGGTCCTGGAGTGGCCTAGCCAGTCTCCAGATCTCAACCCCATAGAAAATCTTTGGAGGGAGTTTAAAGTCCGTGTTGCCCAGCAACAGCCCCAAAACATCACTGCTCTAGAGGAGATCTGCATGGAGGAATGGGCCAAAATACCAGCAATAGTGTGTGAAAACCTTGTGAAGACTTACAGAAAATGTTTGACCTCTGTCATTGCCAACAAAGGGTATATAACAAAGTATTGAGATAAACTTTTGTTATTGACCAAATACTTATTTTCCACCATAATTTGCAAATAAATTCATTAGAAATCCTACAATGTGATTTTCTGGATTTTTTTCTCTCTCATTTTGTCTGTCATAGTTGAAGTTTACCTATGATGAAAATTACAGGCCTCTCATCTTTTTAGGTGGGAGAACTTGCACAATTGGTGGCTGACTAAATACTTTTTTGCCCCACTGTAGTAGGGTACATAATGTACAGACTGTAGAGACAACACATGCGTTTACGTTTGAGTCATGTAACAGACACACTTATCCAGATTGACTTACAGTAGAGCAGGGTTAACTGTCCTAGAGACCTCAGGGGGTGCACATTTTGGTTTTTGCCCTAGCACTACACAGCTGATTCAAATAATCAACTCATCATCAAGCTTTGATAATTTGAATCAGCTGTGTAGTGTTAGGGCAAAAACCAAAACGTGTACGTTTAGGGCCCCGTGGACCGAGTTTGTGAAACTGCAGTAGAGAGTGCATACATTTTCTATACTTTTTGTACTGGTCCCTGTGGGAATCCAGCCCACAACCCTGGCGTTACAAGCGTCATGCGCATGATCCCCTCATGCTAGACTAAACACAACCTGGGCTCAAGTGTGACTCACACGCACCTAAGCCCAACTGCTCCCCTCCCTTGCTTAGGGATACATACAGTTGGGATGTACCGGTGACTTAGGGATACATACAGTTGGAATGTACCGGTGACTGCCAAAATAAAGGAAACACTTGAGTGAGAGGGATACAAGGTGTATTTAAAGCAGGTGCTTCCGCACAGGTGTGGTTCCTGAGTTAATTAAGCAATTAAAACATCCCATCATACGTAGGGTCACATAAAAATGCCCAGTTGCCCATTTATTTTGGCTACCATGGCTAGAAGGAGAGATCTCGGTAACTTTGGTCCTTTGAGACGCCTCTTTGTGTCAGTTCACCAGATCTCAACCCAATTGAACACTTCTGGGAGATTTTGGAGCGGTGGCTGAGAGAGTTTCCCACCACCATCAACAACACACCAAATGATGGAATTTCTTGTGGAAGAATGGTGTCGCATTCCTCCAACAGAGTTACAGATAGTTTATGCCAATGCCCATTGAAGCTGTTCTGGCAGCTCGTGGTGGCCCAACACCCTATTAAGACACTTTGTTCGTTTCCTGTACAATACATGTGTAAGGGATTTCCTCCTCTTCCGAAGAGGAGAGGCGAAAAGGATCAGAGGACCAATATGCGGCGTGGTAAGTGTCCATGGTTCTTTTAATACGTAAATGTACACATGAACAACTGAATACAAAAACAAGAAACGTGAAAACCCAAAACAGTCCTATCTGGTGCAAACTCAGAGACAGGAACAATCACCCACAAACACACAGTGACTGCTCATGAGAAACCACATACACAGCCTACCGCAGAGCCTTACATTACGATGTAATGTCTTTCATCAATATCTCAGATCTCTGTTTAAGTCTCTGAGCCACACCTGCCACTAAACACAAGTGAAGGGGGAAAAATCCATACAGTTACATATCGGGATATTATTTTTGACGATGTATCGTTTTCACAATATCACAATATTCTTTTTGCGCTAGTTGGTTGTACCTGCACCAAAGATCCACTATTTTTCCTTCATAGCTGGTTCTCCGTCTTCTTTTTAAATAGGGAGCCAATTTGTTTTCAGCACTTTATTTCCATGACTGATCAAAACTTGTTTTCTCATGGCTCTCTCGTATCCTTCTGCAGCAGACATATGGTGAGCAATATGTTTGCAACATTGAATCGCAATAAAATCACAGTACATATAGAATTGTGAGTTTTGTTACACATTGTATTGTCACCAAAGTATCGTGATAATATTGTATCGTAAATTCTCTGGCAATTCCCAGCCCTACTTAACACAAGTTCATTATACGTTTCTCTGGATAAGAGAGTCTGCTAAATGACCTAAATGTATGTTTATAATCCCCTCCCCCCCCAAACAGGACTGTTTAATGCATTATAATGCATTCATAATGACTGGTTATAATGCATTCATAATGACTGGTTATAATGCATTCATTCCTCCCACCCCACTCCTTCATAATACTCTCCTAAGCCCAACCAGACTACCAGGGAGTGACATTTCCCAACAAACAGCTCCACAAACAGCTATGAATAATTTAATTGATAATCAAATGTTCAGGGCCTGATAATGCAGTCTGTGTTGTGGGAATGAGAGGCTCAGTGTCGACAGATGATACTTGGCTGAGCAATATGAAAAAGAAATCAAGTAGTGTATCAAGGTGTCTTTTGCTTTTGAAAGGGCTTCTCAAAGGGAGTGGGAGAGAGAAGGTTAGGGAGTGGTTGTTGTTCGACTATAGATGTTGTAGACACACATCCGGGCACACACGACTCCCCTCAATCATATCAGACAAACTATATAGTAGTGAATATGAATTGAAAATGCATTGTTTGTGTTCAGGACCATGAGATCTGTTTTTCATCCATTTCCTGGAACCTTCTAAATCAACTAAATCTACAGCCCACATTATGGACAGTTTCAAATGATTTGTTTGAAGTCAGTGCTATTTGTTGTTCATTAGAGTGTTTCTTACTGGACAAGTTCAGACACCTCATTTCACTCCATTTCAGACTGTTTTCTTCGGTTTTGCACCTATTGAACACGACCCTGGTCTGTGTGGAGGGTTAGTGGTGCTTATTCTGACTATGAAAATCTGTTCCACTTACTGGATCTCCCAGGGGGTGGTTAACATTTGCGTGTTGGGTTAATCAGAGAGCAGTGGAAAGAGACGCTGGCTTCACTGTTTCCACTCAGGTCCTCCTTTAGTTAGGTGCACAGTGAGCTCCCACTGTGCTCTATCCATTCACCTGTTCCTGTTACAGTACTCTCTTATGTATCACCCTCTCACTGCACCCACTGAGGTTCCCACTTTCCTTAGCCACAGCCAGAGCCTCTCTCAGCCTCACCAAACCCACTATATTCTGCATCTGTGCAGGAAAACTCTCTCAGGGCCGTGTTTCCCAATCCCGGTCCTGGGGCCTCTCCATGGTGCACGTTTTTGTTTTTTTGCCCTAGCACTACACAGCTGATTCAAATAACCAACTTATGATCAACTTTCATTATTTCAATCAGCTGTGTAGTGCTAGGGTAAACACCAAAATGTGCACCCAAGGGGGGCCCCAAGACTGAGTTTGGGTAACCCTGTTTTAGGGGCCTTGAATGGCTTCTCCTCTCCATTTTGCATTTGGTTTGGTCCATGTCCTCCTGACCAATAGTTAAACCCTGTATGTGTTTGTTCTCTTAGTCCTGTCTAAACACTCACAGGGTCATGATCGTACTGGTGTCAATGACCCCTCCTTCACCTGCTCTCAAACGGAGTTCCTCACCAATACTGTCTGTAGACTTTGAACTGCATCACATTGATTTAGGCTGCATTTTCACCATCATGCCTGACCTCTGTTTGTGAATTTGAGGGAAATTATACCATCTGCCTGCTTGCTTCAGACTACATTTCGTTAGGGAATAAAGGTGTACTTTAAGTGTGTTATTTACACAGTGTGCTAGAGTCTCTCCCCTCAACCTTTCTACATCAGTTTCCATTATCTAACTGAGAGTTTGTTCCCTCGGTATCTCAGACACAGAAAGGTCACTATTAGGTAATGGAGAGGATATTGTTAATGGGTACCTCCAGGTCAGTGTGCTGTAGTTTGACTAACTGAAGTTACTGTAGTCAACACGAGCCACTGTATGTCATTACATAGGTCTGTTACACTGTACTAATATGGACACAACCGTTCTGTTTTCTCAGTGTCACTTTATATTGGCGTGGGGTGTGTGTGTGCTTTCCTTTGCTTTAGTTTGACTAACGCGGAAGTGTATAGCAGTCACTGTACTGTGTGGGTCACTTTACTGTAGGCTACTGTATGGACACAACAGTTGATGATGTCTTGTCTGTTTCCCAGGTCTTACATGAAACATTCCCTCAACACACATTCCTGATGAATGGGCTTATTCACGGTGTCAAGGTAAGATGACAACAGTTAACATCAGCCTAGCCTGTTGCTCTCTAGTCTGGAGCCAGGACACTTTAGGTAGGATAACAACAGTTAACAGCAGCCTAGCCTGTTGCTCTCTAGTCTGGAGCCAGGACACTTTAGGTAGGATAACAACAGTTAACAGCACCCTAGCCTGTTTCTCTCGAGCCTGGAGCCAGGACACTTTAGGTAGGATAACAACAGTTAACAGCAGCCTAGCCTGTTGCTCTCTAGTCTGGAGCCAGGACACTTTAGGTAGGATAACAACAGTTAACAGCAGCCTAGCCTCTTTCTCTCGAGCCTGGAGCCAGGACACTTTAGGTAGGATAACAACAGTTAACAGCAGCCTAGCCTGTTTCTCTCTAGTCTGGAGCCAGGACACTTTAGGTAGGATAACAACAGTTAACAGCAGCCTAGCCTGTTGCTCTCTAGTCTGGAGCCAGGACACTTTAGGTAGGATAACAACAGTTAACAGCAGCCTAGCCTCTTTCTCTCGAGCCTGGAGCCAGGACACTTTAGGTAGGATAATAACAGTTAACAGCAGCCTAGCCTGTTGCTCTCTAGTCTGGAGCCAGGACACTTTAGGTAGGATAACAACAATTAACAGCAGCCTAGCCTGTTTCTCTCGAGCCTGGAGCCAGGACACTTTAGGTAGGATAACAACAGTTAACAGCAGCCTAGCCTGTTTCTCTCGAGCCTGGAGCCAGGACACTTTAGGTAGGATAACAACAGTTAACAGCAGCCTAGCCTGTTTCTCTCTAGTCTGGAGCCAGGACACTTTAGGTAGGATAACAACAGTTAACAGCAGCCTAGCCTGTTTCTCTCGAGCCTGGAGCCAGGACACTTTAGGTAGGATAACAACAGTTTTTTAGATTTATTTTTTATATATATACTGTGTGTGCAAATGTAGTAAGATTAGGGAGGTAAGGCAATAAATAGGCCATAGTGGCGAAATAATTACAATTTAGCATTAACACTGGAGTGATATACAGTGCCTTGCGAAAGTATTCGGCCCCCTTGAACTTTGCGACCTTTTGCCACATTTCAGGCTTCAAACATAAAGGTATAAAACTATATTTTTTTGTGAAGAATCAACAACAAGTGGGACACAATCATGAAGTGGAACGACATTTATTGGATATTTCAAACTTTTTTAACAAATCAAAAACGGAAAAATTGGGCGTGCAAAATTATTCAGCCCCTTTTACTTTCAGTGCAGCAAACTCTCTCCAGAAGTTCAGTGAGGATCTCTGAATGATCCAATGTTGACCTAAATGACTAATGATGATAAATACAATCCACCTGTGTGTAATCAAGTCTCCGTATAAATGCACCTGCACTGTGAGCATCATGAAGAACAAGGAACACACCAGGCAGGTCCGAGATACTGTTGCCCCTCTCTTCTCTTTCTCTCTCTCTCCTTTTTCCTCTCTCTCCCTCTTTATTTCTCTCCCTCTCCTCTCCCCCCTTCTCTCCTTCTCCTCTCTTCCTCTCTCGCTCTCTCCTTTTTATTTCTCCCTCTTCTTTTTCCTCTCTCTCCCTCCCCTCTATTTCTGTCCCTACCTTTCTCCCTCTATCTCCCTCTCTTTTTATCGCTCCTTTCTCCTCTTTCTGTCTCCCTCCTTCTCTTTATTTCTCTTTCTCTCTCCTCTTCCCCTCTCGCCCTCCCTCTCTCTCGCTCTCTCTTCCCGCCCTCTCTTCACCCCCCCTTCCTCCTTCCCCTAGGGTCTGCTGTCGTTCCTCTGATAGGAGCTTTGTCAGACCTTTGGGTGGAGGAAGTGTAATTTAAATGGATTTTGGGGGATTTCATGTAATGGACATACACAAAATATTCAAAATTGGTGAAGGGAAATGAGAAAAAAATACCACTTTAAGCCATACACTCCACAGAACTGGGCTTTGTGGAAGAGTGGCCAGAAAAAAAGCTATTGCTTAAAGAAATAAATAAGCGAACACGTTTGGCCAAAAGGCATGTGGGAGACTCCCCAAACATATGGAAGAAGGTACTCTGGTCAGATGAGACTAAAATTGAGCTTTTTGGCCATCAAGGAAAACGTTGCTCATCACCCCGAGAACACGACCCCCACAGTGAAGCATGGCAGTGACAGCATCATGCTGTGGGGCTGTTTTTCAACGGCAGGGACTGGGAAACTGGTCAGAATTAAAGGAATGATGGATTACGCTAAATACAGGGAAATTCTTGAGGGAAACCTGTTTCAGTCTTCCAGAGATTTGAGACTGAGACGGAGGTTCATCTTCCAGCAGGACAAGGACCCTAGGCATACTGCTAAAGCAACACTCGAATGGATTAAGGGGAAACATTTACATGTCTTGGAATGGCCTAGTCAAAGCCCAGGCCTCAATCCAAATGAAACTCTGTGGTATGACTTAAAGATTGCTGTACACCAGCGGAACCCATCCAACTTGAAGGAGCTGGAGCAGTTTTTCCTTGAAGAGTGGGCAAATATCCCAGTGGCTAGATGTGCCAAGTTTATAGAGACATACTCCAAGAGACTTGCAGCTGTAATTGCTGCAAAAGGTGGCTCTACAAACTATTGACTTTGGGGGGAATAGTTATGCACGCTCAGGTTTTCAGTTTTTTTGTAATTTCTTGTGTTTCACAATAAAAACATATTTTGCATCTTCAAAGTGATAGGCATGTTGTGTAAATCAAGTGATGCAAAACCCCCCAAAATCTATTTTAATTCCATGTTGTAAGGCAACAAAAGCCACTGTATATACAAAAGTATTTGGACACCCCAAATTAGTGGATTCAGCTATTTCAGCCACAGCCATTGCTGACAGGCGTAAAACATTGAGCACACAGCCATGTAATCTCCATAGACAAACATTGGCAGTAGAATGGCCTTACTGAACAGCTCAGTGACTTTCAACGTGACACCATCATAGAATGCCACCTTTCCAACAAGTCAGTCAAATTTCTGCCCTGCTAGAGCTGCCCCGGTCAACTGTAAGTGCTGTTATTGTGAAGTGGTAGGCCACACAAACTCACAGAACGGGACCGCGTAGCACGTAAAAGTCTGTGCTCGGTTGCACCGCTCAGTCCGAGTTCCAAACTGGCTCTGGAAGCAACATCAGTACAATAACTGTTCATCGGGAGCTTCATGAAATGGTTTTCTATGGTGGAGCAGCCGCACACAAGCATAAGATCACCATGCACAATGCCCTGTGTCAGCTGAAGTGGTGTAAAGCTCGCTGCCATTGGACTCTAGAGAAGTGTAAACAATGAACCACACTTCACCATCTGGCAGTCTGACTGACACATCTGGGTTTGGCGGATGCCAGAACAACGCTACCTGCCCGAATGCATAGTGCTAACTGTAAAGGTTGGTGGAGGAGCAATAATGGTCTGGGGCTGTTTTTCATGGTTTGGGCTAGGCTCCCTAGTTCCAGTGAAGGGAATTCTTAACGCTTACTATACTGCCTCCTGAGGAGCACCCATATCCTGGGCACCCATATCCTGGGAGCAGGCTGACCCTGTCACTGTGAGTACTATGCTATACTATAGTACTATAACTGACTATACTATATTATACTACTGTACTTGACCTCCTGGGGAGCTCTTATCTCCTTGGCGCGGATAGACCCCTTCTCAGTATTGACCTGTAGTATACTAGAATGTACTCTTAGATACTACTCTGCCTGAGGGGAGCACCCATCTCTTGGGAACAGGACAACCAATCAGTGTTTGTGTGGCAATAAAATGAATGTGAATCTAATGTGTTGTGTTTCTCGTCTCCCCTCCAGTCTTTGCGTAAGGTGGGCCAGGACTCCACGGTGCTTCTCATCTGCATCACAGTGTTCCTGTCTTACCTGCCTGAGGCAGGACAGTACTCCAGCTTCTTCCTCTATCTTAGACAAGTGCTGATCCCAAATACACCCTACCCCCTAACCTCATCCTCTAAACCCTAACCCCTTACCTCCCTGAGGGCGAACAGTACTCTAGCTTCTTCCTCTAACCCTTAAGCCTCAAATTGGGCAAGAGCTCATCGGAGCTGAGTGCCGGCCCCTCAAATGTTCTACTGCTTGAGCTCCTGTTCTTCTTATAGAATATTAGCTCAAAAGTATTATAGAGCTCCTGCACCTAAATATAAACAGTGCAGTCCAAGTCTGCTACCCCCTAGGCATCTCCTCCTAGAGGTAGACAGGTACTCACCAGAACCAAACCAACTCCTAGTCTCAAACCTACCCCCTATATTTCTGTGACCTGTGGGACAGTTGGAGAAGTTGTAAACGGCAGTATGTTGTTTTGAATAGCATATTTTGGTGAGTAGATTCAGTGAATCATTAGCACATTTCTAGTTGAGAGAAATCCTTGTGTTTTCACCCACAAAAGTTCAGAGTACAAAAATACCACAATGTGGTCATATCTGTAAATTCACCTACTGGGGGAGTTTGTTGGATTGCCTCAACTCCTTTTTCCAACTTAACTTCCTCAGAATGTGGCCAAGTTGGGCTACTGTTGTTCTAGTGTCAACAACATGGTCTGTTCTGTCCCAATGAGAACTACTCAGTTAGAGAACAAGTAAGACCAGTCGGACCCACTGTCTATGTCTCAAATTGCACAATATTCCCTTTAAAGTACACTACTTTTGACCCAATGGGTTTACGTATATATACTCTTCCCCCATTCTGCAAATCCGATCATGACTCCATACTCCTGCTTCCTGTTTACTAGTGCTGAGGTTTTTTTTAAACAACGAATTGACCAACGTTGGTTCAATAATTTGAATTCCATTTCGTTCTGTTTTTCTCTGTGAGCTCAATGCGCACATGTAGTAGGGAGTTGTTGTTACCAACAGACCAATATTCTAAATAGTTACTTTTTGAACTAAACTAACTACAATGACCACAATCCACTGCGCATATACTTGTCCGGTCTGTTTCTTTTACACCTGCTACAGAAGAGTGAAGAATGCGCAATCATGAGGTGATATAGAGAGCAACTGTTGCTTCTCAAGGTATCTACCTGAAAATATATGATCTAAGTGATTGATGGTTGGTATTCAACAGTCATAAAAGTATGCCTTATTTACTTTGAAGGCAGCAGCTCTACAGAGATGAGATGACTTTGAATTAAATAGTCATCAAATAAAACAAATGTAATATACACAACAACTGAACTATTTTATTAAAGTAATGTGAATAATCATCATGGGACTTTTATTAATTGTTTTATTCTGTGTTACAGCATTCAACCCTCAATTCATAGTGCTTTTAATGTAAAAAAAATTCAAATACATTGAAAACCGCTATTATTTTTTAATAATCAAACTGAGACCGAACCGACCTCAAAAACCGCTACAGTTTTACAAGCAGGAGCTCAAACAGGAAGTACCAGTGACTCGCTCCATTGAGAAAATAAATGGTCATCAAAATCAGAGATTATGCTACAGGACTGCTTTTTTAGCGTTGATTGGATTATGTTTTGAGACTCCGACCGATTACATCACCGTCACCAGCTTCGTTAAGAAATGCATCGGCAACGCTGTCCCCACATTGAAGATTCGCTGCCTCCCCAATTAAAAAACGCTGGATTAACACCGAGGTTGGTGCTAGACTAAATGACAGGGCTATCGCAGACAACCCTAAGGTTATGACTGAGGGCAGGAACAAGTATAAGAAGTCCCGCTACGGCCTTCGCAGAGTCCTCAAACGAGTAAAAGAACCATATAGGAATAAAGTGGAATCATATTACACAGGCTTCTATGCCCACCACCTGTAACAGGAGCTTCAATCCATTATGGATTACAAAGGAAAACCCAGCCGTGATCTGCCAGACGAACTCAATGCATTTTATGCACACTTCGACAATAAAAACGCTATGCGTGAGGGCCCCCACCGAGCCGGAGGACTGGATGTTCAAAAAGTAGTTTAGTTCAAAAAGTAACTATTTAGAATATTGGTCTGTGAGTCGACGTGAGTGAAGTCTTTAATCAGGTGAGCACTGTCAAGGCAGGGGGCCGAACAGTAATCTAGGGCGCGTTCTCAGCATGCGCAGGGCAGGTCATTTTCAACCTCTCCTTGTCCCAGTCTGCAATCCCCACACGTTTTAAACTGACCAACATCATTCCTGTTCCCAAGAACTCTAAGGCAGCATGGCACAAGGACTTCCGCCCTGTAGCACTCACATATGTAATCATGAAGTGCTTTGAAAGGCTGGTTATGGTACACATCATCCCAGACACCCTAGACCCATTCCAATTTGTATACCGTCCCAACAGATCCATAAACGACGCAATCCCAATTGTACTCCACATTGCCTTCATCCACCCTTATAAGAGGAATACCTATGTGAGAATGGTGTTCATTGACTACAGCTCAGCGTTCAACACCATTGATCCCTCCAAGCTCATCACCAAGTTTAGGACCTGGGACTGAACACCTCCCTCTGAAACTTAATCTTGGACTTCCTGACAGGCCTACCCCAGGTGGTGAGGGTAGGCAACATCACCACCACAACTCTGACAGGGGTGTGTGCTTAGTCCCCTCCTGTACTCCCTGTTCACCCACGATTGCGTGGCCATGCACGACTCATCAAAATTGCTGACAACTTATATGTGCCTTGTTAAGCACGTTTTTACTCCTGAACTTATTTAGTCTTGCAATAACAAAGGGGTTGAATACTTATTTACTCAAGACATTCCAGCTTTTTATTAATGATTAAATATATGTCAAATGTAACATTGTACATAGCTTTCTACCCTTATCACTCCAGAATTCCTGCACATTGTAAATATGGTATTGGAACTGACCGTGTGCGCGTGTGTGAAAGTTTGGGGTCACTTAGAAAGGCCCTTGTTTTTCAAAGAAAAGCACTTCTTTTTTTTGTCCATTTTTAAAATAACTTAATAAATTGATCAGAAATACAGTGTTGACATTCTTAATGTAATAAATGACTATTGTAGCTGGCTAATTGGCTATTTTTTTATGGAATATCTACATAGGCGTACAGAGGCCCATTATCAGCAACGATCGCTCCTGTGTTCCAATGCCACGTTGTGTTAGCTAATCCAAGTTTATCATTTTAAAAGGCTAATTGATAATTAGAAAACCCATTTGCAATTATGTTAGCACAGCTGAAAATTGTTGTTCTGATTTAAAGAAGCAATACAACAGGCCTTTGGACTAGTTGAGTATCTGGAGCATCAGCATTTGTGGGTTCGATTACAGGCTCATAATGGCCAGAAACAAAGAACTTTCTTCTAAATCTTTTCTTTGCAACTCTGCCTAGAAGGCCAGCATCCCGGAGTCACTTTGACGTTGAGACTGGTGTTTAGTGGGTACTATTTAATGAAGCTGCCATATATATGTGTATATTTACATACATACGTACATATTTTGATTTGTTGAACACTTTTGGTTACTACATGATTCCATGTGTGTTATTTCATAGTTTTGATGTCTTTATTACTATTACTATAAATAGTAAAAAATAAAGTAAAACCCTTGAATGAGTAGGTGTGTCCAAACTTTTGACTGGTACGTACCGTACCAGCACGGCCAGGTGGACTGTGGACAGCAAGGAGTCATCATGCCAGGTAGTCCTGAGGCATGGTCCTAGGGCTCAGGTCCTCTGAGAGAGAGAAAGAAAGAGAGAATTAGAGAGAGCATACATAAATTCACACAGGACACCGGATAGGACAGGAGAAGTACTCCAGATATAACAAACTGACCCTAGCCCCGACACATAAACTACTGCAACATAAATACTGGAGGCTGAGACAGGAGGGGTCAGGATTATTATTATTTGACCATGCTGGTCATTTATGAACATTTGAACATCTTGGCCATGTTCTGTATAATCTCCACCCGGCACAGCCGGACTGGCCACCCCACATAGCCTGGTTCCTCTCTAGGTTTCTTCCTAGGTTTTGGCCTGTCTAGGGAGTTTTTCCTAGCCACCGTGCTTCTACACCTGCATTGCTTGCTGTTTGGGGTTTTAGGCTGGGTTTCTCTACAGCACTTTGAGATATCAGCTGATGTACAAAGGGCTATATAAATACATTTGATTTGATTTAATCAGCTCCTTGATATGCCACACCTGTCAGGTGGATGGATTATTTTGACAAAGGAGAAACGCTCACAAACAGGGATTTAAACAAATTTGAGAAATAAGCTTTTTGTGCATATATAACATTTTTGGGATCTTTTATTTCAGCTCATGAAACATAGGGCCAACACTTTACATGTTGCGTTTTATATTTTTGTTCAGTCTATATACTGTATGTCTCCGCTAAACTGTACATTCTCCCCAGGTGATAAGGTTCAGGTCAGAGACAGTTGCAGCCTTCATCGCTGTGGTGGGCATCCTCTCCATCGTGGCTCAGGTTGGTGAACTTTTGATACTTGTTATACAGTTTTTTTGACTTCGGTTGTGATGTCTTTTCGGAAGTCCTAGAGTTGTTGACATATCTGTAATAAATAAATGATCGATCGATAGATTACCTGCTGTGTTCTCTGTGTCAGACGGTGGTTCTCGGGATCCTGATGCGCTCCATAGCGAATAAGAACTGGGCCTGGGCTTCCAGATATTACAGCTGGCCTGGTACGGCTTCGGATCACAACCATGGTCAGTACCAACTACGTCCTTATAATGTCACTTACTGTAATTCACTAACCATAACCCTGGTATGGCTTCGGATCACAACCATGGTCAGTACCAACTACGTCCCTATAATGTCACTTACTGTAATTCACTAACCATAACCCTGGTATGGCTTCGGATCACAACCATGGTCAGTACCAACTACGTCCTTATAATGTCACTTACTGTAATTCACTAACCATAACCCTGGTATGGCTTCGGATCACAACCATGGTCAATACCAACTACCTTTTAATGTACTGTCCCTATCACTAATCTTGACCCAGGCCTTACAATAACATATTGGTCACAATAACCCCTTTAAGCACCACGTTTTGTGGAGCAGTCAGCAGACCGTGAGCAGACATTGCTTTCTTTTCTTCTAATCAACTCTAAATGAAATGGGAATACAATTTCCATGAGTTGACAAAGTATATCGTGTCGCATTAAACGGCGCTATCCTGTCAGGCCATTAGAGCGCAGCATAACACCAACAACAATACAGTTCACTAACCAGAGCATTGTATCTAGTGTACCCCAATGATCCACAATCCACAGCACTGAACAGGTCACACTGCGAGGATCCTTTATCATGGGGTCAGCAGAGGACAGTTGATTTTGACTTTATTGTTCTGGCTTTAACACTAATCTATTGTTAATGGTTTGAACCAGGGGACTGAGAGGACAGGGGAAAGAAAGTAATCCTGATGCAGTCCTGATGCTCTGAATGTTATCTTATTATGGTTACTGTTGTTAGTGTTGACTCTGATGGATGCATTGAAGAGAGGTTGAATACAGGCCAGATTAGTCCTGTCTCTGTGATATCAGTCTGTGAGGAGGATTTCCATGTTTCCACCTCCTGACTATATGACCTTTTCAGTGTACTGTGTGTGTACAGTCTGATTTGTTGCCTGCTGATTCCTCTCCGGAGTTGGAAAATACTTTGTTGAAGAATTACCTCAAATGAAAACCACATTTTTCTACGGCGATTGTTTGGTTTGAGCTGAGGTGTCTCTCGGCGCACACACACACACACAGACACACGCACACACACATGCACACACACACACATGCACACATGCACACACACACACATGCACACACACACACATGCACACACACACACATGCAAATGGTCGGGAAAATGGAATTGTGTTTTCTCTCTCCCATTAGGATGATGTGGGCAGCAGGAGCGGTAGCGGCCATGTCTAGCATCACCTTCCCAGCTATTAGTGCCATCCTGTCTCGCAACGCAGACTCAGACCAGCAGGGTGAGCTACTACTACCACATACCAATATAAGACTGCCCTAATCAGAAATTGGCCCCCTTTTTTTCAGATCTGAAATGTTTGTCTATATAATATACAATGCATAGTATAGGCTACTTGCTCTAAAGATTTCAACCCCAATGGTGAGCTTATAAATGATTTCTGAAGCGTTCATCTCGTCCTTGTGAAGGTGTTATGAATGCCCTATAAAGCCTTTGGGTCTATTGCAACCATCGATGGCCACCAGATTATCGCCAGCAGATCTCTCGTTACACCATCAATATGAGCTAAATTCACCCGCACAGTTTATCTCAATTGCAATCTTTATTGGTCACCTCATTTACCGCTCTCTGTTACCTTAATCCTGCTTGCTACTGTATCAAGCATTTTTCAAATAATTTCGCCCTCTGGTGGGTATTATCATCGGAAACAACTTAATCCTACTTTTTGGGCGGACTAAGGGCGATTTTTATCTATTTGACAATCATTCCGTATAACTGAAATAAAGTAGGCTTATTTCCTTGTTTTACGAATTAAAAACTAATGTTGATCTAGCCTACTCTTATTATTTTTCAAATGTATTTAATCCATTACATTTTTTATTTTACCTTTATTTAACTAGGCAAGTCAGAACCAATTCTTATTTTCAATGACGGCCTAGAAACAGTGGGTTAACTGCCTTGTTCAGGGGCAGATTTTTACCTTCTCAGCTCGAGATTCAATCTTGCAACCTTTCGGTTTCTAGTCCAAACCACTAGGCTACCCTGACAACTGTCTTTAAAGTAAAAATGTGTGTTATGGTCAGTTCTTATCACGATTGGGTGTAAAATATCCCTGGACTGTCCATATTTCAAATGTGTAACTAAATCAAGTCAATCTTGATTAAATTAGATTATAAAGGCCTATTTTTTTTTATTAAATGAAAATGTAGTCAACATTTTTTTTTTGTGAAAATGTCAAATGTACCCTAGAAGCAGCTGTCTGTTATTATAATCACTTGACTCTCAACTGAACTGCTGGTTTATCCTTGAGGGGTTTTGGTTGAAATCAAGTTTGCTTTAACGTGCAGGTTCATGTAATCTCCCGTTTAGCAGCATTTTAAGTAAGCCAGCGTTATCACGGTGGTACGTGCAAAGTTCAGCTTGTTTATTGCAATGGACCACCTTAATTTGTAGTATGTTTACTGTGTTCGATCATTGTGTAACCTCTTCATTGTCTGTCTCTAGATGTGGTCCAGGGGATGATAACAGGTATCCGTGGTCTGTGTAACGGTCTGGGCCCAGCATTCTATGGTTTCATCTTCTATCTGTTCCACATGGAGCTGACTGATCTGGACGCAGTAGACAGCCCTGGGAAAGAACCCAAGCCCAAAATGGCCAACCCCACAGATGAGGTGGGTGACGACAGGACACAGTGACGACAGGACACATACACACTCAATCACTCAGCCAACCCCACGGACGATGTGAGACTAGGAAGGACAGGACACACACACACACACACACACACAACCCTAATTCACACAATAGGGCCAATACAAGTTGAGCTATACTGGGCTGGCCTGGTTATCTCTCCACCATAGAATGGATGAAAGGACAATGTAAAAAAGATGTCTGAGCCAGTGCAGTACAGATCAGGTTGGCCCTATAGTGTGAATAAAGCAACAAACTCACACATTTACTAACAATCACATATGTATTCTCGCTCTGCCTCCAGAGTTCCATCATCCCCGGCCCTCCCTTCCTGTTTGGGGCGTGCTCCGTACTACTCTCCTTGTTTAGTAGCCCTCTTCATCCCAGAGTACGATGGCCCGGGGGTCCGACCAGGAGGCTACAAGAAATACAGCAGCGTAGCCCAGAGCCATTCACACAGCCCTCCCAGTAGTGGGGCAGAGGGCAAGGAGCCACTACTGGATGACAGTTGTGTATAACACCAGCCCGATGGCATTAACAAACCACACCTGAACAAACAAGTTAACCGTTACAAACAAACTGTTCTATATATATTCACACGCTCTTGCACACACGTATCCAGATAAGAGAGTGGCTTCTTCTGTGAGCAGAAAAGGTGTGTGTGTGTGTGTGTGTGTGTGTGTGTGTTGGAGAACCTTGTGGGCTGTCCTCTGAAGTCTGAACACCTGAGTGTGGTGTAAGGAGTTTCCGAAGGCCCTGAGAGAGGGAGGAAGGAGATGGAGGGAAGAGAGAGAGGGGATGGGTAGCGCTGGGGACAGGTATGTGTTGTGTTGGGAGAAACTTGGTTGAGCTGATCTCTGTCCTGAGAAGCAGTAACAGGAAGAGGATTAAGGAGGATGTGATGTACAGGCTTGGCTTGTACTGCCAGAGATCCACTACGGCTCTGGTCAAAAGAAGTGCACAATATCGGGAATGTGGTGGCATTTGCAATTTAACTGATGATTCTATTTGCTTTGTAGGCAAGAAGCCCAATCTGTGGCAACAACCACAGTGTTCTTTGTCCGAAGAGAGTAAGTCAACAATGATAACAGTAGCCACAGCTCGAGCTCTACTCTAATGGCCAATTTACAAGCTAACAAACTTTTGTTGTGACTTGTCTGATTTTATGTCTTAATATAAGTAAGAACGGAAAGCGTGTCTGCCTCAGTGTGTGTCTAGCTGGGAGAGAAGCTACTGGATGCGTTCCAAATGGCACCCTATTCCCTTTATAGTGCACAACCTTTGACAAAATGTAGTGCCTATAAAGGAATTTGGGATGCAGACAATGTAGAACATGAGGAGAGTGGAACATCTTTAGATCCATCTAAGAGGTGCTACCTATCCATTGAGACAGTGCAGGCTTAACCCTATAACGTTTTTATAGGACAGTTTCCTGAGAGAAGTGTGTATGAGAGAGACCATTTTATTAGTCAGAGAAGTTTTTCAATGTTTACCTATCTGCCATACATTAGCATACCAGACAGACAGACAGTATATGGTTCCAGGATGCTGGCCTTCTAGCCAGTTGCAAAGAAAAAGCCATATTTCAGACTGGCCAATAAAAATAAAAGATGGGCAAAAGAACACAGACACTGGACAGAGGAAGATTGGAAAGAAGTGACAGACAAATCTACGTTTGGTGTTCGGATCACAAATAAGAACATTCATGAGACTCAGAAAAAAATGAAAAGCTGCTGAAGGTGTGCTTGACGCCATCTGTCAAGCATGGTGGAGGCGATGTGATGGTCTGGGGGTGCTTTGGTGGTGGTAAAGTTGGAGATTTGTACAAGGTAAAAGGGATCTTGAAGAACGAAGGCTATCACTCCATTTTTCAACGCCATGCCATACCCTGTGGACGGCGCTTAATTGGAGCCAATTTCCTCCTACAACAGGACAATGACCCAAAGCACAGCTCCAAACTATGCAAAAACTATTTAGGGAAGAAGCAGTAAGCTGGTATTCTGTCTATAATGGGGTGGCCAGCACAGTCACCGGATCTCAACCCTATTGAGTTGTTGTGGGAGCAGCTTGACCGTATGGTACGTAAGAAGTGCCCATCAAGCCAATCCAACTTGTGGGATGCATTTCAATTAACAGGTGTGCCTTGTTAAATGAATCTGTGGAATTCATTTCCTTCTTAATGGGTTTGAGCCAATCAGTTGTGTTGTGACAAGTTAGGGGTGATATAGAGAAGATAGCATTCCAGGTGAAGCTAGTTGAAAGAATGCCAAGAGTGCAAACCTGTCATCAAGGCAAAGGGTTGCTACATTGAAGAGTCTCAAATCTAAAATATAATTTGATTTGTTTAACTTTTTTTTTTGTTACTACATGATTCCATGTGTTATTTCATCGTTTTGATGTCTTCTATTATTCTACAATGTAGAAAATAGTAAAAATAAATAAAAACCTTGAATGAGTAGGTGCTTCCAAACTTTTGACTGGTACTGTATGTATTCACAAAGCATCTCAGAGTAGGAGTGCTGATCTAGGATCTGTTTTGACTTGGAGTATAATAGATAACAGAGTATATGGACCTATTCCTAGATCAGTATGACTACTATGAACTGCTTTATACATTTGGGAGTCAATGTGAGCACTGATATTTGCAACAGTCTTTGGAATAATATCGTTAGGTTTTTATTTTATTTATCTGTTATTTTACCAGGTAAGTTGACTGAGAACATGTTCTCATTTGCAGCAACGACCTGGGGAATAGTTACAGGGGAGAGGAGGGGGATGAATGAGCCAATTGTAAACTGGGGATTATTTAGGTGACCGTGATGGTTTGAGGGCCAGATTGGTAATTTAGACAGGACACCGGGGTTAACACCCCTACTCTTACGATAAGTGCCATGGGATCTTAAATGACCTCAGAGAGTCAGGACATCCGTTTAACGTCCCATCCGAAAGACGGCACCCTACACAGGGCAGTGCCCTGGGGCATTAGGATATTTTTTTAGACCAGAGGAAAGAGTGCCTCCCACTGGCCCTCCAACACCATTAGGTGTTCAGTAAGTTAAAATATCACATATTGTACTGCTGCAGTAGGATAGTAAAGGTTAAATGTGGTATTAGACACAAGATTGCAAATGTAGTATTTTTAGCTCCCCGTGTCTGTCCGTATTTGATTCCAAAGGTGTTGCAGATACTACTGTAAATCTTTGCTGTTATACTTTTGAAACAGTAGATTTTTTTTGTGAAGGATGCTCAAGTGCATTGAAATCACCAAATCACAAATGGAAATAGAACCGGTAGGTGTCAAAATGTTGGACATTTTATTGGGATTTCAATTTTGTCCCATTTTTGTCATTTGCATTTTTTTGTGTCATATTTTATGTTTGTTTTGTTTAACTTGTTTGTGACTACCTTAACTCATGTTTTGTTATTGTTTGTGACTACTTTTGTCTTCATTTTTTGGCTAAACGTTTAAGTGCTATTTATAATAGCTTTTAACACTTGGACATTCCAATGTTGTTTTTTATTTGTGGATTTCTTCAACATTACATTTTGGGGATTTATTGAATGTTTGACTTAATAACAAGCTGTAATGTTTTTACTGAATTGTATAAATGACAACACTAGCATCATTGAATGTTCTGCGTTGTACATGTTGTCGTTATGCCAACCAAACATACTGTTCATAATTTCAGCCTGGTTAGCAATAACCATGGTCAAAAGCCTTATGGGCCCTAGTCAAAAGTAGTAAACTACATAGGGAATAGGGTGACATTTGAGACATAGACCAAATGTCTCTTAGAATGTATATTTATTTAAGTCAATGCTCATAATACACACACAAGGGCAGTAAACCGAATGACTAAGATCCTACATTAATTCTGCACCAGCCCTAACACACCACACATGTACAGTTCCAACACACCGGCTTTTCAGTAAATGCACAAACATTCTTGTACTTACAATACATGTGTGTATGTTAACGTGAAGGATATGGCATCCTATAGGTCTGACTGCTACAGTAGTATGGTGCAGCTACATTTCTCAGACCGACCCTGATTTTTCTGACCACTCTTGTTTTGTAGTCCCATGTTGGTTTGTGGCCTGAGCTGAGCCTCCTCTCTTTGTGCCTACTGTTAGCCAATAAATTACCAGAGCAAGCCAACATGAGTGGAAATGGTTGAAAATGTCATTTTAATATGTGAAACTAATCTCAAACCATTTATTTAAAGGTTTATTCTACATCAAGCTCTGTGACTTTTTCTTGCAACATACAGTAGGCTACATGTACTAGCAATGGGGTCGTGTTCATTAGTGCACACCATAGCAAAACATTTTGCAATGGGAAATAAAAATGAACATTTCTTATTGGACAAGTCCGGTTGGTACCTCTCCACTATTTTCTTCCATGGCATGCCTACTGAACACGACCCAAGCTCCAGCAGTAAGAGCCCTGTTTAAAACCTCTCAGATCTCTACCTCAGAACCTGGGCAAACACTGAACATTCTGTTCTGTTGTTAATTTCCTTTCATTTATACTATTGTGTTCGATCCTCCGTGTGTGTTTAACCGTGAAACGTTAGGACTTTCTAGTTTTTAATCAGAAGCAACACCTCCCTTCCACTACAAGGTTATTTTGAAGTCACTGTAAGCAGTTAGTACACACATACTGATAGGACCTTTTCTCTAAGCAAACCCTGCTAAATCATAGTTTTAAACAAAGATGACTATATTACCTATATTAAAACCATTGATTTGTAGCCTGTTAATTCAGAATTGTCTATAATAAACAAGCAAAGGAGGGAAGAGTACACCCTAAAGCAAACACACACACACACACACAGTATTGTAGTAAATACAATGTAATTGGTTTCCTGAAAATTACAGTTGATGAAACAAACCCAACCCCCAAAGTGTTCCTGAGTATGGACAATCTGTGTTTACAGTTTGTCACACCTGAAGATACTGTCCGATTTCTATTAATGGCCTGTGATCCTGGCCTGTCAGTCGGCTTCCCTTACTAAGAACTTTCTCTAAATGTTGAGGATCATCATCATCATCTGGTGTACTATGGCGTCTGGTATGGTATTGCCACAAACACAGACTTAGACGTGTGTAGACACACACACACACACCAAGCATGTAATCCTGATGTAGGCAGCCTGACAGCAGGCAGTTATGTCTATTTAGTGCAGCAGGTGGTATGTGGTCATAACATGGACTTGAAGAGAATCTCTGAGATGGATACTATAAGAAGAGTCTTAGCCTTAATCCTGTCATTGGCCTCATACTGTATGATGATGAATTGAGTTTGTGTCCCAAATGGCACCATATTCCCTACATAGTGCACTACTTTTGACCACAGCCCTATGGGCCCTGGGCAAAAGTAGTGCACAATATAAGGAGTAGAGTGCCATTTAAAACACTGATTCTAACTGCCCCTGCCATTTGGATCTGGTTATGATATAGACTCATTACAGACCCAATTGTGCTAATCATCTAGTCTAATTACTAATGAGGAAGGATGGATGGATAGTGGAAGGGGGTGGGGCTGGGGATACATTGGCACAGTGTAAGCAATTGTCAAAAGATACCGACTGGGCACAAACTGGTTGAATCAACATATTTTGACATGGAATCTAGTGGAAAATACAATGGATTTGAAAAAAGTAATCCAAAATTGTTTTGAGGGTGAGATTTCAACAAACAGGAGTATGTCATCATGGTAACCAATTTTCAACATAGACAAACGCTTGTGTTTGAAATATGTTGAATTTGTACCTTTTGAAACAACGTTACTTTTTTCTTCGGTACTTAAAAAAGATATAAAAACCAATAGGCTGGGCAGCGTCTCCTACTGGAGAGTTAATTAATCTACAGCTATCCATTTGCTCTCCAATCCAGGGTTTTGTCACTGACTTCTAACAATGTGCTATAATGAAAACGATTATTTAGAGATCTCTTAACTAAATACATATGTCGGATCTTAATTTGATAACTCTTTTGTTGCAGTGCATATTCATGGTGCATCAAGAAATTCAAATGAGCCTTGTGAATGGCCAAAAATGATATACTTTATTTATATTGTACAGAATGCTTGTAAAATAGATAAATTGCCATTAGTCTGTTTTTTTATTATTTAAAGGACTAAATTGCTCGAAGACAATGCCAACCAGAGGGCGAACATATATTGAAAGACTTTGGTTGCAAGCAGGACTAAGGCAGACAGAAAGAGGCAAAGCGAGAAGGCTCTCTCTCGCCAAAATAAGCCCAATGCGTTTCTATAGGTTTAATATGCAGACCTAAACTCGTCGCATGCTTTCCTGCCTTTGGGGCGACTCTCACTGTTAGGGCTAAGACATGATCATCTCGTCATTAGAAATGGATCTCTGACTTAGGCGAAACCGACATATTTTAGGGAGCGGTAGAGGTGACCAATAATGGTTGCATTTGAGATCAGCTGTGGCAGTGAATTTAGCACATATTGATGGTATTGATGGCACATAACGAGCTCTCAATTGGCGATAATATAGTGCCATCGATGGTTGCAATAGGCCTCTTGTTATTATGATGCTGCGGTGGACCTACTTGTTGATCTAGCTAACGTTAGCTAGTTACATGGTTTACACTGCAGCTAGCTAGCTAGTTTAGACAGTTTATCTAGTGGCAACCTAAAGACAAACTGCAACCAAATATCAACATATTGAAGGAGATGTTTGGATCTTCTGCTTGGATAGTTCCATCTGTTCCACTGACTTAGTCTGGCCTTAATTTCAGTTTGTCTACAAATTAATAATGTATATGTTGGATTTGTGTCTCCATCGCAACCAAAAATCTAAGTTAATATGACTAAATCTAAATTTGATTTAGTGCTATTCTTTTTTGATTTAGTGCTATTGTGTTTTATATGAATCCAACATATCAATTATTAATTTGTTGACAAACTGGAATTAATTAATGAATGATTTTATTTTCGTGTCAAATCGCCAGTTGGCAACCCATTAATTGACACAAACAAGGATTACAATTATTCACTATGATAATTCAGTGATAATTCTTCCAGTGAATAAGAAATCAATATATAATAGTAAATAAGGTTATCCAAGCAATAACTATAATCCTAGAGCAGTAAACATGTGTACATATACAAAATACAGATAAATACTGAAACAATATATGGAAAGGTATTTGAACCCAGTCTGGCACAAAGAGAAGATTCAAGTGTGAGACAGGCCTACACACAATCTACATTTGCTATATAGGAGCTAAAAATATAGATTTGATATAGGTCTCCCTTTTTCTTTTATTGCAGGCTTTATCTACAAATCCTGCAAAAGGAAATACACAATGGACAACAACAAAAAATGAGTTTCTCCTCATCGCTCAGCCACATAATGCCAGAGTATATGTGGTGAGCTTTCTGGAATAAGGACAAGTGTATATCGTGGTAGAAAGGGCAATAGAGGGTGAACTGAATTTATTTCTCGATTTCTTCGAGGTCACAATAGTTAGTCTTCTTCCATTTCACCAAGACTAAAGGCGGCCCGCACTAAAAAGACAGATCTGTACAGACTTCAAGGAAACTTTGGTGACCTTATTTGACATTTTCTGCTGCTTTGTAGACACTGTTCGATCCCACCTTGGGGCACTACTTGTTGAGTAAGTAAAACACTAAACAATCACAATACAGTAACTAGTGATCACTCTATTGTCAGTTATTAATGATAAACCTTTGAACTGCACTTTTCCTCCCCTCCCTCCATCTCTCTATTTTTCAGATCCAGATGACAACCTGCACATGCTCCGAGGGTTGCAGGTCTGCCAACTTCCTTTTGATCACAAGTTTTATTTGGAGAAATATCCAATAAACCAAAGACATTGCTTTAACTGTGAATGTACTTTATTGCATATTATATTATTACATTTTCCTCAAATAAAATGGAACATACATAACGTGTTTATTTTATTTATTTACATTGGGTCTGTGAGAGTCATGTTTTGTAACTCAGACAAAAGCACACAATTTCTCCACAAACTATCCACATATGAAATGGAGCGTACATAAAATATACAACTAATTACAATTTATTTACTGTGCATTCGGAAAGTTATACCTTTATTCTAAATTTGATTAAATTAAAACATTCTAAAATGGATTAAATTAAAACATTTCCTCATCAATCTACACACTACCCCATAATGATAAAGTGAAAACAGGTTTTTAGAAATGTTTGTGAATTTATTCCCAAAAAATACAGGTATCTTATTTAAATAAGTATTCAGAGCCTTTGCTATGAGACTAAAAATTGAGCTCCGGTGCACCATGTTTCCATTCATCATCCCTGAGATTTTTCTACAACTTGATTGGAGTCCACCTGTGGTAAATTCAATTGATTGGACACAATTTGGAAAGGCACACATCTGTCTATATAAGCTCCCACAGATGACAGTGCATGTCAGAGCAAAAACCAAGCCAGGAGGTCGAAGGAATTGTCCGTAGAGTGCTGAGACAGGATTGTGTCGAGGCACAGATATTGGGAAGGGTACCAACACATGTGTGTGGCATTGAAGGGCCCCAAGAACACAGTGGCCTCCATCATTCTTAAATGGAAGAAGTTTGGAACCACCAAGACTCTTCCTAGAGCTTGCCGCCGGCCAAACTGAGCAATCGGTTGAGAAGGGCTTTGGTCAGGGAGGTGACCAAGAAACCGATGGTCCCGCTGACAGAACTCCAAAGTAACTCTGTGGAGATGGGAGAACCTTCCAGAAGGACAACCATCTCTGCCACTCTCCACCAATCAGGCCTTTATCATAGAGTGGGTAGACGGAAGCCACTCCTCAGTAAAAGGCACATGACAGACCGCTTGGAGTTTGCCAAAAGGCACCTAAAGGACTCAGACCATGAGAAACAAGATTCTCTGGTCTGATTAAACCAAGATTGAACTCTTTGGCCTGAATGTCAAGCATCACGTCTGGAGGAAACCTGGCACCATCTGTTCTGCTCTTGAGGCAGTTAACCCTCTGTTCCCTGGACGACTAAGATGTGGATGGCAGCCCCCCGCACCTCTCTGATTCAGAGGGGTTGGGTTAAATGCGGAAGACACATTTCAGTTGAATGCATTCAGCTGTACTCCTGACTAAGTATGCCCCTTTCCCTACGGTGAAGCATGGTGGTGGTAGCATCATGCTGTGGAGATGTTTTTCAGCGGCAGGATCTGAGACTAGTCAGGATTGAGGGAAAGATGAACGGAGCAAAGTACAGAGAGATCCTTGATGAAAACCTGCTCCAGAGCTCTCAGGACCTCAGACTGGGGCGACGGTTCACCTTCCAACAGGACAACGACCCTAGGCACACAGCCAAAACAATGGATGTCCTTGATTGGCCCAGCCAGAACCCGATAGAACATCTCTGGAGAGACCTGAAAATAGGTGTGCCACGATGCTCCCCATCTAACCTGACAGAGCTTGAGAGGATCTGCAGAGAAGAATGGGAGAAACTCCCCAAATACAGGTGTGCCAAACTTGTAGCATCATACCCAAGAAGACTTGAGGGGCTTCAACAACATACTGAGTAAAGTGTCTGAAAACTTATGTAAATGTGATTTAACTTTTTTATTTGTAATACATTTTCAAACTTTAAAAAAATGTTTTTCGCTTTGTCATTATGGGGTATTAATGTAGATTGAAGGCAAAAAAACAATTTAATCAATTTTAGGCTGTAACATAACAAAATGTGGAAAAAGTAGAGGTCTGAATCATTTCCGAATGCACTGTACATATTCACATACGTGTGTGGGAGACCGTGTGTGTGCATGTTGCGTTTTATTTTTCCTTGTCAGCCACCATCTCTCCTAAACATGCACTCTCCACCATCTGTGAGTAAGCAATGGAAATGGATAACACAATCTGTAGGCCTAAATATCTCCAATCCTAAAATAAATTGGAGCATGCAGTTCCAGTTTCAACTGACCTGAGCCCTAGGACCATGCCCCAGGACTACCTGACATGATGACTCCTTGCTGTCCCCAGTCCACCTGGCCATGCTGCTGCTCCAGTTTCAACTTCCACCTGACTGTGCTGCTGCTCCAGTTTCAACTGTTCTGCCTTATTATTATTCGGCCATGCTGGTCATTTATGAACATTTGAACATCTTGGCCATGTTCTGTTATAATCTCCACCCGGCACAGCCAGAAGAGGACTGGCCACCCCACATAGCCTGGTTCCTCTCTAGGTTTCTTCATAGGTTTTGGCCTTTCTAGGGAGTTTTTCCTAGCCACCGTGCTTCTACACCTGCATTGCTTGCTGTTTGGGGTTTTAGGCTGGGTTTCTGTACAGCACTTTGAGATATCAGCTGATGTACGAAGGGCTATATAAATAAATTTGATTTGAATTAATGAGTAATTATAATGTATTTACAGACTATGTTTTATTTGTTCTTGTTAGCCACCCATCGGTGCTTTTCTGCTACATAAAAAGCTGGCGTCTGGAACTTCCTCCAGGTCATCTCTCTTGCAATTCCTTGGCCTTGGTTGCCTGATGAATCACCCTGATTTTTGTCGCTACATACATTCACTGTGGAGAACAAACATCAGTTTGACCTGAACAATGTGGATGGGTAGCCAGGAAATGCCCTTGGTACATTAAAAATACTTTTGCAGGACAATAAACATATTTGCCACTCCTGGGAACGCTGTACATATGTGAGGGCTGTTGGGGCCCCGTTTCAGCTCCAGATGACAAAACCTGCACACACTCCCAGAGGGTAGCAGGTCTGCAGACTTCCTTTTTATCATTCAAATATCTAATAAAACAAACTGTTGCTTTAACTGTGAATTCACTTTATTACACACAATCCTCAAATAAATGGAGCCAAGGAACTTGTATGTCGGCCCTGTATTAAAGAACATAAATGGTTAAAGAAAAGTGTGATAAATAAAAACATATACCAATTTCATTTAAGGACCAAAAAACTGACAGCTGTGCCATATAACTTGCAAAATAGTTGGGAAGAGATTTTCGATGTACCCATTCCATAACACATGGTTTATGAATTGATACGCAAAACAACGCCGGAATCAAAACTTCACATTTTTCAATATAAATTACTATACAAAATTCTTGCAACTAATAGAATGTTATATATATGGGGGATACAATCTTCCCAGCTCTGCAGATTCTGCCGTGAGGAAGCAGAGTCATTAAATCATTTATTTTGGTATTGTCCATATGTAGCTCATTTTTGGTCACAGGTCCAGGAATGGCTGAAGAATTGCAACATTTGCCTAGAACTAACACTACAGATGGCAATACTGGGTGATTTGAAAAGCCATAGTCAATCAATCAATCAATAATATAATAATTATTTTAGCAAAAATGTTTATTTTTAATTTACAATCTGTAGAAGCTATGAGAATAGGAATGTTCAATTCTTTTGTGAAGCATCACAGCACAGTTGAAAAATATATGGCAAGTAGAAATCCGAAATGGATGATGTTGAGAGACAGATGGGAGGGGTTGAGTGGAGCTGAAGGGTGGGACTGGATGATGTTGAGAGATAGATGGGAGGGGTTGAGTGGAGCTGAAGGGTGGGACTAATAACAAGATAAACAATGTAAAGCATACGGGATCTGTAAAATGTATATAGGTTCGGAACATTTGTGAAATAGCATAGTTACAAATAGAAATCATCAAACACGCATGCATATATATACACATACAGTGGGGAGAACAAGTATTTGATACACTGCCGATTTTGCAGGTTTTCCTACTTACAAAGCATGTAGAGGTCTGTCATTTTTGTCATAGGTACACTTCAACTGTGAGAGGCGGAATCTAAAACAAAAATCTAGAAAATCACATTGTATGATTTTTAAGTAATTCATTTGCATTTTATTGCATGACATAAGTATTTGATACATCAGAAAAGCAGAACTTAATATTTGGTACAGAAATATTATTACAGAGATCATACGTTTCCTGTAGTTCTTGACCAGGTTTGCACACACTGCAGCAGGGATTTTGGCCCACTCCTCCATACAGACCTTCTCCAGATCCTTCAGGTTTCGGGGCTGTCGCTGGGCAATACTGACTTTCAGCTCCCTCCAAAGAGTTTCTATTGGGTTCAGGTCTGGAGACTGGCTAGGCCACTCCAGGACCTTGAGATGCTTCTTACGGAGCCACTCCTTAGTTGCCCTGGTTGTGTGTTTCGGGTCGTTGTCATGCTGGAAGACCCAGTCACGACCCATCTTCAATGCTCTTACTGAGGAGGTTGTTGGCCGGAAGGAGGTTGTTGGTCAAGATCTCACAATACATGGCCCTATCCATCCTCCCCTCAATACGGTGCAGTCATCCTGTCCCCTTTGCAGAAAAGCATCCCCAAAGAATGATGTTTCCACCTCCATGCTTCACGGTTGGGATGGTGTTCTTGGGGTTGTACTCATCCTTAATCTTCCACCAAACACGGCGAGTGGAGTTTAGACCAAAAAGCTCTATTTTTGTCTCATCAGACCACATGACCTTCTCCCATTCCTCCTCTGGATCATCCAGATGGTCATTGGCAAACTTCAGATGGGCCTGGACATACGCTGGCTTGAGCAGGGGGGCCTTGCGTGCGCTGAATGATTTTAATCCATGACGGCGTGGTGTATTACTAATGGTTTTCTTTGAGACTGTGGTCCCAGCTCTCTTCAGGTCATTGACCAGGTCTGGTCGTGTATTTCTGGGCTGATCCCTCACCTTCCTCATGATCATTGATGCCCCACGAGGTGAGATCTTGCATGGAGCCCTAGACCGAGGGTGATTGAGCGTCATCTTGAACCTCTTCCATTTTCGAATAATTGCGCAAACAGTTGTTGCCTTCTCACCAAGCTGCTTGCCTATTGTCCTGTAGCCCATCCCAGCCTTGTGCAGGTCTACAATTTTATCCCTGATGTCCTTACACAGTTCTCTGGTCTTGGCCATTGTGGAGAGGTTGGAGTCTGTTTGATTGAGTGTGTGGACAGGTGTATTTTATACAGGTAACGAGTTCAAACAGGTGCAGTTAATACAGGTAATGAGTGGAGAACAGGAGGGATTCTTAAAGAAAAACTAACAGGTCTGTGAGAGCCGGAATTCTTACTGGTTGGTAGGTGATCAAATACTTATTTCATGCAATAAAGTGCAAATTAATTACTTAAAAATCATACAATGTGATTTTCTGGAATTTTGTTTTAGATTCAGTCTCTCACAGTTGAAGTGTACCTATGATAAAAATGACAGACCTCAACATGCTTTGTAAGTAGGAAAACCTGCAAAATCAGCAGTGTATCAAATACTTGTTCTCCCCACTGTATGTGTATATATATGCATGCGTGTATGGATATATATATTTACCCCAAAAATATGGGGGATTGGAAATGATGCAGACAATTACATTGGAAGCAACATTCTTTCCGCAATATTAAGCTGATCCACCCTCTAAATTTAAAAAATTTAATTAAAAAAATAATAATAATAATAAAAATTAATAAAAAATTAATAAATAAATGGAGCCTACATTAAATTATGCATTTACATTATTACGGTCGTGTGTGTGTGTGTGTGTGTGTGTGTGTGTGTGTGTGTGTGTGTGTGTGTGTGTGTGTGTGTGTGTGTGTGTGTGTGTGTGTGTGTGTGTGTGTGTGTGAGAGAGAGAAGAATGTTTTTCAACTCAAAAAAGCACACTGAGTTTTCTCAAACTACAAATTAAGCAATACTCTTACAATATTATCAATCACACTGATTGGAAAGATTCTTAGAGTAATTATGTAGATATTGATAATGAATATGTAGGCGTAGATATCTCCAATCCTAAAATAAAACAATGAAGTAATTACAATGTATTTACATTGGGGATAATGTGTGTGTGTTTGTGTGTGTGTGTGTGTGGGATGTTGTTTTATTTTTCCTTGTCAGCCACCTATCTCTTTGTCAATCGTGATAGACCCGGTGTATGCACTTCTGGGTGAGGCTATCAGGGGCAGTGGTGGAGTGCATGGCAGATCTGAAAGAGAGAGGCACAAAGTGACAGTAGGTAAACAGTTGTTGGTGTGAGGGAGTGAGCGTATGTTTATGTAATATAATTTTGAACGACCTGTATCCATCTGGGAATCCTCAAAAGTTTCTCCCTTTGCAGCCAGTGTAGTAAGAACTGGTGCAGCCGGTAAATGAAATACCACAGCAGAGGACTACTGTGACTGCAGCTGAACTGCTGGGGGTGGCAGATCTAAAAGAGAGAGGCACAATTGTATTAACTGACAGTAATCATACAACTAAACAGACAGAATGAGTGTAAGGCCTAGATTCGATCAGATCAAGCGTTAACCGGCGATATCCGACACCCACATAGCTGATGTTTTGGTGGTGTCTGAGGTGCAACTGCGTTGGATCTGTCAAATCAGGAAGCAGCTGCTCTTGATCATTGTCACGAAACTACACCCGTCCTACACACTTTCTCGTTCTGAATTTGCATGTTACATAGAAATTAATGACACTCAAATTCGAAATCGAGGTGTAGATTACATCTCAAATTGCAGTATTCTAACTTGTAAACAGGGCAGCATGAGATTTCTGTTAATACGACCCCATGCAGCCAATGTCAATGTCAGCTTTAGGTATAATGCCAGGAACCGCTTTTGAATTTGACAGCTCTAAGACAGTTCCACCGCTATGCGGATGTCGGAGAGTATATGAGGGAGAGTATGTGAGGGAGAGTATGTGAGGGAGAGTATGCATGTGTGTATACATGGATGTGATAATTACCTGTATCATCTGTCGTGGCCGGTGTAGCAGGTGCAGGGTCAGACGACTGCAGCTGTGAGGACTGTGGTTGCGCTAATAGATCTAAAAGAGAGAGGAACAATTTTGTTAAGTGAAAATAATTATACAACATAACAGAGTGAGTGAGTATACGTGTGTGTGATAATTACTTAGCCACAGCACACTGCTTCAGGTCTACAAGCCTCTGGAAGCTCCAGCGTGCCACTCCAGGCCTGGAACAGCTAGTTACCTGTTACCCACCGTGCCTGGTTGGCAGATCTGAAAGATAGACACTATAATATTTTAATGACAAAGCCTTGACTAACCTAAATTAAGTGTGTGTTTGTGTGTGTGTGTGTGGGGGCAACCACGCAGTAGACTTCATTTTCCCGACTTCTCATTGTACTTCCCTCGCAATCTGTGGTGTGTGTGATCTGTGTTATTGTGACTCAGAAGTGAGTCAACCTGACCACATCCTTGTAGTAGGACATTCAGTGGTTAGATTCAGATCTGGATTGACAATTACGCTACATCATGTGAAGTTAAAAAAAACTCTAGGGCTTAGTCTACACAAATTGAATAAAGGATGCAGGACCTGAGCCCTAGGACGAGGACTACCTGGCCTAATGACTCCTGGCTATCCGTGTCCCCAGTCCACCTGGTCGTGCTGAGGATTCAGTTTCTGCTGTTTCTGTCTGTTGCTATGGAACCCTGACCTGATCAGGACTCACCGGAAGTGCTACCTTGTCCCAGACCTACTGTTTGATCCTGTCTCTCTCTACTAGATCTGCTGTCTCAACCTCTAATTGCTCAGCTATGAAGGGCCAACTGGCATTTACTCCTGAGGTGCTGAACTATTTCATAATCTATAACCATAATCTATATGTGATTATTAAATGGCTGCACTATTTTATCATCTCTACCAGCACAGCCAGAAGAGGACTGGCAACCCCTCAGAGCCTGGTTCCTCTCTAAGTTTCTTCCTAGGTTTGTGACAACTGCTAATGTAAAAGGGGCTATATGAAATACATTTAAAAGATTGCTTGTATATGTGTCACGAATCCCGCCGAAGATGGTGCCTCTTTCCTGTTCGGGCGGCGTTCGGCGGTCGTCGTCGCCGGCCTACTAGCTACCATTGATTCCCTTTTTTGTTTCTGTTTGTTTGGTCTGATTGGTTACACCTGTTTTGAGTTTAGTTTTGTTTGTGGGCTATTTAAGGGCACTAGGCCCGTCGGCTTATTGGGCTTGTTTTCTGTTCATGGTGTTGGATTATTTGTGGATTCTATTTTTCCGGACAGTTTAGTCCTGTTTGATTGGACTGGGTATTTTATGCGCCCTTGTGTTTGGCATGTCCGTTTTCACTGTCTTTGGAATAAAGATCCACGTTCTGAACTACCTGCTCTCTGCGCCTGACTCCTCCACCCACTACTCCTAGAAGCCGTTACAATATGCTTCTATTCATGTTAGTAACTCTAAATATGACATTGAGTTATCTTACATTTCCTCAATAGGATGCTGCACCTTAAGCCAACACTTTTTCCTGGTCTTTCCTGCTGGGGACAGAGGGCTTCAGGTTTGGGAATGAAGGGGCTAGAGAATTGGAATATTAACAATAGGAAGGCTATTGTTTCTGTATTGTAGCCTACTGTATCCCACCCCATCAACCAACTACTAGCTAGTGACAAGGCTACGTTGTTATCATTTAGTAATGTTGTACTGTAGCCTACTGCACCCCATATCAACCAACTTTCCAACTAACGTTAGTAGTGTTCAAGGCTATATTGTTGTCATTCAGTAATACTAACGGTACTGTAGTGTACTGTAGCCTGACACATACATACACACACACATACAGTGGGGCAAAAAAGTATTTAGTCATCAACCAATTGTGCAAGTTCTCCCACTTAAAAATATGAGAGAGGCCTGTAATTTTCATTATAGGTACACTTCAACTATGACAGACAAAATGAGGGGAGAAAATCCAGAAAATCACATTGTAGGATTTTTAATGAATTTATTTGCAAATTATGGTGGAAAATAAGTATTTGGTCACCTACAAACAAGCAAGATTTCTGGCTCTCACAGACCTGTAACTTCTTCTTTAAGAGGCTCCTCTGTCCTCCACTCGTTACCTGTATTAATGGCACCTGTTTGAACTTGTTATCAGTATAAAAGACACCTGTCCACAACCTCAAACAGTCACACTCCAAACTCCACTATGGCCAAGACCAAAGAGCTGTCAAAGGACACCAGAAACAAAATTGTAGACCTGCACCAGGCTGGGAAGACTGAATCTGCAATAGGTAAGCAGCTTGGTTTGAAGAAATCAACTGTGGGAGCAATTATTAGGAAATGGAAGACATACAAGACCACTGATAATCTCCCTCGATCTGGGGCTCCACGCAAGATCTCACCCCGTGGGGTCAAAATGATCACAAGAACGGTGAGTCAAAATCCCAGAACCACACGGGGAGACCTAGTGAATGACCTGCAGAGAGCTGGGACCAAAGTAACAAAGCCTACCATCAGTAACACACTACGCCGCCAGGGACTCAAATCCTGCAGTGCCAGACGTGTCCCCCTGCTTAAGCCAGTACATGTCCAGGCCCATCTGAAGTTAGCTAGAGAGCATTTGAATGATCCAGAAGAAGATTGTGAGAATGTCATATGGTCAGATGAAACCAAAATAGAACTTTTTGGTAAAAACTCAACTCGTCGTGTTTGGAGGACAAAGAATGCTGAGTTGCATCCAAAGAACACCATACCTACTGTGAAGCATGGGGGTGGAAACATCATGCTTTGGGGCTATTTTTCTGCGAAGGGACCAGGACGACTGATCCGTGTCAAGGAAAGAATGAATGGGGCCATGTATCTTGAGATTTTGAGTGAAAACCTCCTTCCATCAGCAAGAAGATGAAACGTGGCTGGGTCTTTCAGCATGACAATAATCCCAAACGCACTGCCCGGGAAACGAAGGAGTGGCTTCGTAAGAAGCATTTCAAGGTCCTGGAGTGGCCTAGCCAGTCTCCAGATCTCAACCCCATAGAAAATCTTTGGAGGGAGTTGAAAGTCCGTGTTGCCCAGCAACAGCCCCAAAACATCACTGCTCTAGAGGAGATCTGCATGGAGGAATGGGCCAAAATACCAGCAACAGTGTGTGAAAACCTTGTGAAGACTTACAGAAAACGTTTGACCTCTGTCATTGCCAACAAAGGGTATATAACAAAGTATTGAGATAAACTTTTGTTATTGACCAAATACTTATTTTCCACCATAATTTGCAAATAAATTCATAAAAAATCCTATAATGTGATTTTCTGGATTTTTTTCTCTCATTTTGTCTGTCATAATTGAAGTGTACCTATGATGAAAATTACAGGCCTCTCTCATCTTTTTAAGTGGGAGAACTTGCACAATTGGTGGCTGACTAAATACTTGTTTGCCCCACTGTACATACATACATACATACATACATACATACATACATACATACATACATACATACAGTTGTCGGAAGTTTAGATACACTTCGGTTGGAGTCATTAACACTTCATTTTCAACCACTCAACAAATGTCTTGTTAACAAACTATAGTTTTGGCAACTAATTTTTCCAAAAATTGTTTACAGAAAGATTATTTCACTTATAATTCATTGTATCACAATTCCAGTGGGTCAGAAGTTTACATACACTAAGTTGACTATGCCTTTAAACAGCTGGGAAATTTTCAGATAATTATGTCATGGCTTTAGAAGCTTCTGAGGCTAATTGACATAATTTGAGTCAATTGGAGGTGTACCTGAGGTCTACCTTCAAACTCAGTGCCTCTTTGCTTGACATCATGGGAAATCAAAAGAAATCAGCCAAGACCTCAGAAAAAAAATTGTAGACCTCCACAAGTCTGGTTCACCCTTGGGAGCAATTTCCAAATGCCTGAAGGTACCACGTTCATCTGTACAAACAATAGTACGCAAGTATAAACACCATGGGACCATGCATTCTGTCTCCTAGAGATGAATGTACCTTGGTGCGAAAAGTGCAAATCAATCCCAGAACAACAGCAAAGGATCTTGTGAAGATGCTGGAGGATACAGGTACAAAAGTATCTATATCCACAGTAAAACGAGTCCTAGATCGACATAACCTGAAAGGCTGCTCAGCAATGAAGGAGCCACTGCTCCAAAACCGCCATAAAAAAAGACTAAGGTTCGCAACTGCACATGGGGACAAAGATCATACTTTCTGGACAAATGTCCTCTGGTCTGATGAAACAAAAATAGAACTGTTTGGCCATAATGACCATTGTTATGTTTGGAGGAAAAAGGGGGGAGCTTGCGAGCCGAAGAACACCACCCCAACCGTGAAGCACGGGGGTGGCAGCATCATGTTGTGGGGGTGCCTTGCTGCAGGATGGACTGGTGGACTTCACAAAATAGATGGAATCATGAGGGGGAAAATGATGTGGATATATTGAAGCAACATCTCAAGATATCAGTAAGGAAGTTAAAGCTTGGTCGCAAATGGGTCTTCCAAATGGATAATGACCCCAAGCATACTTCCAAATTTGTGGCAAAATGGCTTAAGGACAACAAAGTCCAGGTATTGGAGTGGCCATCACAAAGCCCTGACCTCAATCCCATAGAACATTTTTGGGCAGAACTGATAAAGCATGTGTGAGGTTGGAGGCCTACAAACCTGACTCGGTTACACCAGCTCTGTCAGGAGGAACGGGTCAAAATTCACCCAAATTATTGTGGGAAGCTTGTGGAAGGCTACCCTAAACGTATGACCCAAGTTAAACAATTTAAAGGCAGTGCTACCAAATACTAATTGAGTGTATGTAATCTTCTGACCCACTGGGAATGTGATGAAAGAAATAAAAGCTGAAATGAATTATTTTCTCTCCTATTATTCTGACATTTAACATTCTTAAAATAAAGTGGTGATCCTAACTGACCTAAGACAGGGAGTTTTTACTATGATTAAATGTCAGGAATTGTGATAAAATGTGTTTAAATGTTTTTGGCTAAGGTGTATGTAAACCTCTGACTTCAACTGTACACAAATATAGCCAGCTAGTATGAGTTCATGTAAAACAACTTTACAGTTCGAAAGCAAATTTGATTTACCGGTCTGCTGCTTTTGGGAACTAGATGGAGGCATCCACATAGGTCATCTAGCATCATTAGCTAGCTAGCATGTTAGCTATAAACGTTATCTATCCAGAAAAATGTTGACTTAAAAAATAACAGAAGCCATGCTGACTTAGTACTATAAATCAAATAGGGTTGAAATAATTAACAGGCTAAAAGTACTTTTCTGTGACTCACTAGCTAACTTCAGCTTGCTAGCTCAGTGACTGGTGCTGGCACCTCTTCCTGTTGATAGTTTCCCCATGGGGAAATAAGACTATAAATCAGAAATCAGACTAATCAGACAACAACAACAAAAAACATTTAAATAAAAAAATAAAAAACTAGCGCCACAAAACCAGAATTATATTACATCCGGGTTGGCAGCGTTTCTCAGCCAGTAGAAATCATGAATCAGCTGGCATCATTTTTATGAATATATACAAAGAAATTTAAATTGAAAAAAGGTGAAACGAAAAGGACAGTTTGCTTCCAGCTTCAGTATGAAGTGATTGTGTTAGCTGTGTTGTTGGCTAGCTCCTTCGAACAACAGTGTCCTGAGGAGTGAGCAAATGTTCTATGCCAGGCGAAATTTCGCTTAATTTTCTCATTGTTATTTGTGTATCCAAATAAATGTCACTAGAAAACAGCTTAAACCAATGCAAATGCAACTACTTTGCTGTTATTCTGGTTGCACTTTTGATGTGACTGTAAATTAGACATAATTGGCTAGCTAGCAAGCAAGGGATACGATCGTTGCCAGCCAGTATGACAATGGAACGTTTAGATCGAACGAATGGGTCGCGTCCATAGATGGAATATTGTAGAAGGAGGAAATAATATGAATAAATTCAGAAAAATAAAGTTTTTTATGAAAATATGTCATTTGAATATGTTGGTAACCCTTGTATAAAAGTGATAATGCCCTTCAAAGCTGGTGTTTGGAGGATATACATTATTGGCATGGTTTGCCAATACTAACAACACCCGTGCCAATATATCCTCCAAACACTGGCTTCTCTGGCATTACCACTTAAGCAGAGACGCTGTCATAGCATATTTAGGTTCTAGTCCCAGATTAGGTGCACGAGACTGGACGAATACGTACATTGAATTAGTTCTCCTGGAACTGGATCGGGTCCACACGCATGCAATCACACATGCACACACAACCCCCCCCCACACACACACACAAACCTCCATAGTAAATGAGCGTGTCCATTAACCCTCCAAAGCCCCAGTATCCATCAGCCAAGACTCAAAACAACAATGTTGTTTTTAGAAACACTAGAAAGGGGCAGCAGGAAGGAATCTTTCTTGAGAACGAGACACCGTGGGACCCTGGGTGGTCCAAAGGGGAAGCCAGCGAGGTGGAAGAGGACGTCACACTCGGACTGAGTGGAGAGAGCGGATGGCATCACCTCTTCCTGAGTGCGGATCGTCGTGGCGCCCTGGCGGAGCCCTCGGATGAATCACTCTGTGAACTTTATTGTTGTTCCTGTCAGGCAGCTTCGTGTGAAAGGGTCTCTGTCTCTCACCTCTGCTGCACCCCTTTCCCTTCCCATGTTCTATATGTAGATCTCCGTCGGTGGAGTGCCTCCGGACAGACTGCGTCCTTCACTCCCATTGTCCACGGATGTTGGGTGGACCGTTAACACAGGGATGGGTGTTTCTCACCTAACGGCCACTTCAACAAAAACTGAGTCCCAAATAGCCCCCTAGTCCCCATGTATCACTACTTTTGACCTGGGCCCTGTAGTGCACTATATAGGGAATAAGTTGCCTTACGGGAACTGTGAAGATTGGACAGAGTAGACCCACCATGACGGCCCCCACTCTCCTTCCCATCCTCACATATACAGTGCATTCAGAAAGTATTCAGATCAGCATTTTGTTACGTTATGGCCTCATTCTAAAATGTATTAAGTTGTTTTTCCCCTCATCAATCCACACACAATAATGAGAAAGCAAAAACAGGTTTAAACATTTTTGCACATTTATTACAAATAAAAATGGAAACATCACATTTACATAAGCATTCAGAACCTTTACTCAGTACTCTGTTGAAGCACCTTTGGCAGAGATTACAGCATCAAGTCTTCTCGGGTATGACGCTACAAACTTGGCACACGTGTATTTGGGGAGATTCTTCCATTTGTTTATGCAGATCCTCTCAAGCTCTGTCAGGTTGGATGGGGAGCATCGCCACACAGCTATTTTCAGGTCTCCAGAGATGTTCGATCGCGTTCAAGTCTGGGCTCTGGCTTGGGCACTCAAGGACATTCAGAGACTTTATTTTTTAAATAAAAATATATTTCACCTTTATTTAACCAGGTAGGCCAGTTGAGAACAAGTTCTCATTTACAACTGCGACCTGGCCAAGATAATGCAAAGCTGTGCAACAAAAACAACACAGAGTAACACATAAACAAACGTATAGTCAATAACACTGTACATTGTGTGCAAATGTAGAAAAGTAGGGAGGTAAGTAGCAATAAATAGGCCATAGAGGCGAAATAATTACAATTTAGCATTAACACAAGTGATAGATGTGCAGATGATGATGTGTAAGTAGAAGTACTGGGGTGCAAAAGAGCAAGAGGGTAAGTAATAATATGGGGATGAGGTAGTTGGGTGTGCTGTTTACAGATGGGCTGTGTACAGGTGCAGTGATCGGTAAGCTGCTCTGACAGCTGATGCTTAAAGCTAGTGAAGGAGATATAAGACTCCAGCTTCAGTGATTTTTGCAATTCGTTCCAGTCATTGGCAGCAGAGAACTGGAAGGAAAGGCGGCCAAAGGAAGTGTTGGCTTTGGGGATGACCAGTGAAATATACCTGCTGGAGTGCGTGCTACGGGTGGGTGTTGCTATGGTGACCAGTGAGCTGTGATAAGGCAGTGCTTTACCTAGCAGAGACTTATAGATTACCTGGAGCCAGTGGATTTTGAGAATTGAACACTGTGGAACCCCCATAGAGACTGCCAGAGGTCCGGACAACAGGCCCTCCGATTTGACACACTAAAATCTATCTGAGAAGTAGTTGGTGAACCAGGCGGTGCAGTCATTTGAGAGGCCAAGGCTATTGAGTCTGTTGATAAGAATGTGGGGATTGACAGTGTCGAATGCCTTAGCCAGGTCGATGAAGACGGCTGACAGTACTGTCTTTTATCAATGGCGGTTATGATATCATTTAGGACCTTGAGCGTGGCTGAGGTGCACCCATGACCAGCTCTGAAACTTTTTTGCACTGTAGAGAAGGTACGGTGGGATTCAAAATGGTTGGTGATCTGTTTGTTAACTTGGCTTTCGAAGATTTTAGTAAGGCAGGGTAGGATGGATATATGTCTATACTTTTAGGTCTAGAGTGTCTCCCCCTTTGAAGAAGGGGATGACCGCGGTAGCTTTCCAATCTTTGTCCTGAAGCCACTCCTGCATTAGGGGAAGGGGAACCTTTGCCCCAGTCTGAGGTCCTGAGTGCTCTGGAGCAGGTTTTCTTCAAGGATCTCTGTACTTTTCTCCGTTCATCTTTCCCTCTATCCTGACTAGTCTCCCAGTCCTTGCCACTGAAAATCATCCCCATAGCATGATTCTGCCAACAGCATGCTTCACCTTAGGGATGGTGGCAGGTTTCCTCCAGATGTGACGCTTGGCATTCAGGCCAAAGAGTTCAATCTTAGTTTCATCAGACCAGAGAATCTTGTTTCTCATGGTCTGAGAGTCTTTAGGTGTCTCCAAGTGGGATGTCATGTGCATTTTACTGAGGAGTGGCTTCTGTCTGGCCACTCTACCATAAAGGCCAGATTGGTGGAGGCCCTTCTCCCCCGATTGCTGAGTTTGGCTGGGCGGCCAGCTCTAGGGGGAATCTTGGTGGTTCCAAACTACTTCCATTTAAGAATGATGGAGGCCACTGTGTTCTTGGGGACCTTCAATGCTGCAGAAGTCTTTTGGTACCCTTCCCCAGATCTGTTCCTTGACACAATCCTGTCTCGGAAATCTGCAGACAATTAATTTGACCTCATGGCTTAGTTTTTGCTCTGAAATGCACTGTCAACTGTGGGACCTTATATAGACAGGTGTGTGCCTTTCCAAATCATGTACAATCAATTGAATTTACTACAGATGGACTCCAATACAGTTGTAGAAACATCTCAAGGATGATCAATGGAAACAGGATGCACCTGAGTCTCATAGCAAAGGGTCTTAATACTTATGTAAATAAAGTATTACTCTTTTCTATATTTAATACATTTCTTGAAACCTGTTTTCGCTTTGTCATTGTGGGATATTGTGTGTAGATTGAAGATAATTTTTATTTATTTAATCCATTTTAGAATAAGGCTGTAACGTAACAAAATGTGGAAAAAGTCAACGGGTCTGAATACTTACCGAATGCACTGTATATATTCTACAAGACAAGCACTTTATGACACTGGGGCAGACTTGGCCGAATAACAAACACTAGGCTGAGCTACATATATTACCATACATGATATAACAGAGCGAGAGAGGCCTTCGCATGGCTCTTATCAGTCTGAACCCTGACCATGTTGTTTTAGTTGTCTTGTTTGAATAGTGTGCAGCTGGTTACCTACATAGAGGAATAAGCTGAGGGCTATTGGGTTAGCTTTTCAATACTGTGTCAAGGACATTCATGTGTAGCTCAAGGCTTGAGGTACTCGAATGGCCATCGGAACTAGACTCAATCTGTTTTAAACCCTATTCCCCCACTGACTGTTGTCCAGCGTTTATCTGGCCATTTTGATGGTTATGCTATCATCATGAGGTTTCTACTGTACCTCACCAGACGTCAGCCACACTGATCACTATGACATTTAAAGGTAATTTACAATTAAGCCAACATCTGCAGCGTTGACTGAATGAAGTCTCGGAGACCGCAGTAAGATTGCCTTTAAATGTTTCATAGCCGAAAAGGGGGCTATCGGATTGAATAGTTAAGTAAGTAATGAGTCAAGCCCTAACAGATTTGCTCTAGCAGTAAGAGATTTGCTACCTAAGCTGTGATGACTCCATGGGTGTCCAATCTTGCTGCTTCATCCAGACTGTACCCCATTCCTGGGCAGAGCAGGTCTATGATCAGTTTACTTAGTTTACTTACTGAACAGGCTGAAATTCCAGGCATTTTTTTGAAACAGCTGTTAAAATGGCATTATCATCATTTTCTCTTTCAGATTGCTATTTATATTTTTTTTACCCCCTTTTCTCCCCAATTTCGTGGTATCCAATTGTTAGTAATTACTATCTTGTCTCATCGCTACAACTCCCCTACGGGCTCGGGAGAGACAAAGGTCGGAAGCCACGCGTCCTCCGAAACACAACACAACCCAACCAAGCTGCACTGCTTCTTAATTAACACAGCGTGCATCCAACCCGGAAGCCAGCAGCACCAATGTATCGGAGGAAAAACCGTGCACCTGGCTACCTTGGTTAGCGCGCACTGCACCCGGCCCACCACGGGAGTCGCAGGTGTGCGATAAGACAAGGATATCCCTACCGGCCAAGCCCTCCCTAACCCGGACGACACTAGGCCAATTGTGAGTCGCCCCACGGACCTCCAGGTCGCGAACGGCTGCGACAGAGCCTGGGCGCAAACCCAGAGTCTCTGGTGGCACAGCTAGCGCAGCGATGCAGTGCCCTAGACCACTGCGCCCACTTCAACCTCGTGGAAATATCTTTTAAAAAACGGGAAATCACATTTTTAACCACTGCCCCTTTAACACTGACAGCTTCTACTGAGATAGCGTTCCTCTTTAACACATCTGATTCATTGGCGATTAGTTCAGTCAGATGTGTTAATGCTGGGCCAGAACAAGATTTTGCACCCCATAACAGAGAACTAGAAGAGTCTCAGTCTCTTCACTCACTTCTCCTGTTTGATGGATTTGATCCTCTCGATGAGGGTCCTCTCTGACTCCATGTCTATATCCGACCGGTTAAGATCATCCATTTGAGGTACGTCCAGCTCTGATGAATGTTTCTCTAAGATCTTCAGATATATAGTATGAGCCAATATACCAGGCAGCAGACAAGACAACTATTTTTGGAAACGTGGGAATTGTATTCCCAAAGTGAAATTCCCAGTGGGAATTGGTATTTGGATCACCAGGTTTACATATTCTCAGATGTATTACACACAAGAGTATACCAAACATTAGGATCACCTGCCTAATATTGAGTTGCACCCATCCCCCTTTTGCCATCAGAACAGCCTCAATTCTTCGGGGAATGGACTCTACAAGGTGTCGAAAGTGTTCCACTGGGATGCTGGGCCATGTTGATTCCAATGCTTCCCACAGATGTGTCAAGTTGGCTGGATGTCCATTGGGTGGTGAACCATTCTTGATACACACGTGAAACTGTGTGAAAAACCCAGCAGTGTTGCAGTTCTTGACACAACCGGTGTGCCTGACACCTAATATCATACCCTGTTCAAAGGCACTTAAATATTTTGTATTGCCCATTAACTGTCTGAATCCATGTCTCAATTGTCTCAAGGCTTAAAAATCTTTCTTTAACCTGTCTCCTCCCGTTCATCGACAATGAATGAAGTGGATTTAACAAGTGATATCAACAATGGATCATAGCTTTCACCTGGATTCACCTGGTCAGTCTATGTCTTGGAAAGAGCAGGTGTTCTTGATGTTTTGTACACTCAGTGTATATACTGAAAACTGACCTTAGATCAGTGTGTAGGATCAGCTACATAATCATCTCTGAGCTGGCCAATGCTGTGCAGTGTGTAATGGGATTTCAGAGAAACCCCTGAGAGAGAAGAGGGAGGTAGAGGGCGAGAGAGGGTAGCGAGAGAGAGAGAGAGGAAAATAGAGAGAGGGGTAGAAAGAGAGGGTCCTAGCTTTGACCTGCCTCCCCCAGGCCCCTGGAACCGGATTAGGAGTCAGTCAGTCACTCAGTCAACAACAGCCTTCTGACTCTATGTCTACGTACCAAATACTGCGGCACCCTATTCCCTATATAGTGCACTACTTTTGAGAGCCACAGAGCCATGTGGCTCTGGTCAAAAGTAGTGCATTACATACACTCTTAGAAAAAAAGGTGCTATCTACACTGTAAAGGGGTTACCGCGGATCTGACAGTAGATACAGGCAGCTCGGTGGTAAAAAAAAGAAAAAATCTATAGTTTATATTACAGTACACCTGCTGTAATACGGTATCAAAGCTAGTGCTGTGTAAGGACAGTACAATACCGTAAATTGACTGCTGTAAAAAAAAAAACTAAATGCTAGTGTAATCTGAATGAATGGATGAATTCATTATCTACCATGGAACCAAAAAGGGTTCTCCTATGGGAACAGCTGAAGAACCCCTTTGGAAAACTTTTACTAGAGAATGGGGTGCCATTTGGGACATAGACCATGGCTCCATGGCTACTGGTTACATACTGTCAACAATAGCATCATGTGTATACCGGTCATCTGCTATCCTTCAGTTGTCGTCAATAAGTAAGCCGTGTCCGAGCCAGAGTGGCCCATAGGGGCAGGAGCTTATCTGCTGTTTCATGTACCGTGAGTTGGCTTGATGTCCAAGTACACCCCCTGGACAGGAAGCTAGACTGTCAATACTACATCAATACTGCATGGCCCCAGTCTTAAATTGTTGTTCAAGAGAACCTCAGTAGACCTCACAACATGTATTTGTGTTTTAATGTCGCCATTAACTAGACCAGGCATTTATTTGTGTGCTCGTTATCGCTCTTATTTCCATCAGAAATGATGGGAAAGTATCTTGCTTCAATTTCCTCAAATGGTTCTTGAACTACACTGTCAAGGAGGCAAAACAAGCCTTACTGTAAACACCCACAATCAGCCACTGCATACTGCTAAATAAATGATATTTTCCTCAATGGAAATTTGGTAACACTTTATTTGAAGTGTACCTACATGACTTGTATTACTTGTGAATGTGTAATGTAATCGCTTTGAATGTATTGTGAAGTGTTATACCCTTAAAATAAACTGTTACTGGAAATGTTGTGAACAAAAGACTGAACAGGGTGATTAAAACTAAAACTGCCTGGTGCCATAATGTTATTATAACTCCACATACCTACAGATAGACAGACTATAAGATTATAATTTGTGTCAAGAAGTGCATCACAACCCTATTAGCTTCCTTACACCTTCTTATAATAAAAGATGTTCCCAGATTAGTGATGTGCTGAAATCGGCTCATTGGCTCAAAGCTGCTGGTCACCTCTCTCTCACCCTTACCCTCACCCCCCTCTCTCTCTTAACCTGTCTCCCTCTCTCCCATAGCCTTACTATAGCCCATAGCCATAATAACTTTACTTCATAGTCATTTAGCAGACATTCTTATCCAGACCTATTTACAATAACTGCATTAACTGAAATAGCTAAGGTAACAACATTCAATACCAATCATCACAAGTCAACACTTTTTGAAAAGAACTGCTATCAGAAAGCCCAGTCTAGGCTCCATCCAGTGCCTGTGAGTGACTCATCTCCCACTACACAGCCTGCGGATGACACGTTGAACACCATCATCATTAGTAAGATGGCTATAACATTCACCTCTCTGACCCTCTCATCTCATCTAATTTCATGATGTTGAATCAATGTACTATGTGATGGCCTTGCTGACATGGTGTGCATCCCAAATGGCACCCTATTTCCTAAGGGCCCTGCTCAAAAGTAGTGCACTACGTAGGGAATAGGGTGCCATTTTGGCTGCACACCACCATAATCTCTCTCTAAGCTCTTGTAGTAGATCCTTGAGGTGATGGTGCCAGTGACTGTTGTTCCAGGTATTCAACTGCAGCACACTCATTACACATGTTTATTATTCTAGTTACTCTCTCCTCTGTATGATTTGGTCTCCGTCCTAGCTGGCTCCCTGTTCCCTAGTACACTATTTTTGACCAGAGACTAGTACTTTTGCACTATAGAACCCTATGGGCCCTAGTCAAAAGGGCTGCACTACAGGGGATAGGGTGCCATTTGGGACTCAACTCTGATCTCTGCTCTGTCCTCTGTGATCAGAGGAAGCAGTTGTCTGGATTTTTGCCAGCCATCACGACTACGTCCCAAATGGCACCCTTTTTCCTACATAGTGCACTACTTTTGACATGGGGAATAGGGTGCCATTTGGGACGCATCCCACATCTCCTAGAAAGGAGGGGAATATGGCTGTCTAATACAATAACAAACACTGCAATAATACTAGTGTACGATATTGCCACAATGGTGTGTGAAAGCCAAGAGCTGCATTGCCACAGCTATTGATTAACTATAGCAGATTTATATCAATTCAACACAATAACAGATTCAGAGCTATAATTGTCCTAGGTGGGGGGGGGGGGGACCAAAGATATATATAGAAACTCTGGATTGCTGATGCTATGTATTGGCCAATTAGCTGCTTTGAAGCCACCGGCCTCCATCTTGGCACTCAGAAGGAGCAGTCCTCCATAGGAATTAATGGAATTCTACAGCAGTATTTATTTGTTGTTTTGAGGACAGTAACATTAGTATGGAAACTAACTTGGCATTTTTTGAAAGTAGAACATACATACAGGAAATATTTCTTCATTTGTAGCAATATGTGGCAAATGATTTCAATTTATCCATGTTGCAGAGATCAGCACAGCACTGCCACCGGCAAATGTGTGCCGAGCTGGCACTTTCTATTCAGTTGAATGAAAAATATTGACACAAAAGCGTTGAAAAGAGGGTCAAAGTACTGTTGTTTAGACTGATTTGTCTCATGATTGGTCATCTCGTGTACAATTTGTGTTTCAGTCTGATCAGCTGTAGCCAACTAACAATCACAGCTGCAGGTAGCCTAGAGAAGCCTATGAGCTCTGATCCCATCTGGCCAGGGGAAACGAAGCAGTAATAGCCTAAGCTATGTTCCTGTATTTATAGCCGAAAATAGGCCTATTTATTTGTGTTAAGAGAAAATGTGAATGTCATCAAATTTGTTTTATATTACAACTTCAGGCGGCTAGGCTACTTAGACATTATCAATCCAAAAGGATTGACTGGAATTAATCAATTAACACAATAGCGATGACGTACTGTGTGAGTAACTATTTAATTACAGATGTAAAGGCGTACAGCAAGCTCAGCCCTGTTAGTTGTATTGTCCAATCGCAGTTGTTGTGTAGTTTTTACAATACGACCAGATTATAAAAAGTCTTGTCCCATCATAGCCCATAAAACACAGTTTTACAGCTGACTTATTACTATGCCAAGAGTGTGCATAGCTGTCATCAAGGCAAAGGGTGGCTACTTTGAAGAATATCTACATGATTCCATATGTGTTATTTAATGGTTTTGATATCTTCTCTATTATTGTACAATGTATAAAATAGTAAAAAATAAAGAAAAACCCTTGAATTGTTATGCAGGTGAGTGAGGACCCAAAAGCGGTTTAACAGAAACAGAGTCTTTTAATGTCCAAACACAGGGAAGACATAAATCCTCTTCTGATGTATCGGTTGACAAAATAGACAACCCGCAGAGAGGGCGACAAATAAATCATAAAGTCCTCTGATCTTTACAGGAGAGTCCCCTTCTAGCAGCAGAGGAGAATAGCAGGGTTAGCGGCAACAGACTGCTGGTCTCTCCGGGTAGGCGCGGGTTGTAGAGGACAGAGGTACCTGATCACACGTAGCATCTGATGAAGAGGCAGATTACGACAGGACGGGACAAGGGTGAAGCAAACGAGAATCTGACAAAGACAGAAGCAGAAACAGAGAGAGAAATAGAGACCTAATCAGAGGGAAAAAAGGGAACAGGTGGGAGAGAGTAAACGAGGTAGTTAGAGGAGATGAGGAACAGCTGGGGGAAGGAAAGGGAGAGAAGGTAACCTAATACGACCAGCAGGGGGAAACGAAGTGAAGAGAAAGAACAGGAACAAGACATAACATGACAATACATGACATGAATGAGTAGGTGTGTCCAAACTTTTGACTGGTACTGTAAGAATTCAGACCCTTTACTCAGTACTTTGTTGATGGACCTTTGGCAGCGATTACAGCCATGAGTCTTCTTGGGTATGATGCTACAAGTTTGGCACAACAGTATTTGGGGATTTTCTTACATTCTTCTCTGCAGGGCCTTTCATGCTCTGTCAGTTTGGATGGGGAGCGTCGCTGCACAGGTACCCTTCCCCAGATCTGTGCCTCGACACAATCCTGTCTCTGAGCTCTACGGACAATTCCTTTGCCCTCATGGCTTGGTTTTTGCTCTGACATGCACTATCAACTGTGGGACATTATATAGACAGGTGTGTGCTTTTCCAGATCATGTCCAATCAATAGAATTTACTACAGGTGGACTCTAATCAAGTTGAAGAAACATCTCAAGGATGATCAAAGGAAACAGGATGCACCTGAGCTCAATTTCGAGTCTCATAGCAAGTTTTAATACTTATGTAAATACAATATTTCTGTTTTCTATTTTTAATACATTTGCTAACATTTCTAAAAAAACTTTTTTTGTTTTGTCATTATGGGGTATTGTTTGTAGATTGATGAGGGGAAAAAAAACTGAATCCATTTTAAAATAAGGCTGTAACGTAACAAAATGTGGAAAAAGTCAAGGGGTCTTATTACTTTCCGAATGCACTTTATGGAAGCCCAATTAATTTTTATATGTTGATGCTATCTCAACATTTAGTATCTGCAAATGTTGAGATACTACCTCAAAATATCGAGGTACTACCTCAAGATATTGAGATCCTAACTCCAAATTTTGAGATACTAACTCGAAATGTTACCTGGTTAAGTTCTCAAGCTTCTCCACGGGGAGCTCCAGCCGTTTCACAATTTTGTTTTAGCCCTGAACTAGTTCACTTGATTTGCCTAATAATTTAAAAGCATGCATTAAGGTGTCTGTAATATAATACACTTCTCAAAAATGAATGTAGTACCAAAATGGCTGCATAGTGGCTTCAATACAGCATCCCCTGTCAGTCATCCAGGGTTTATAGACATCATTGGTGTGTATGTGCGTGTTTGTGCATGTGTTTGAATTCCTGTAAGATTGAGGGCTATTTTCTCTTAATTGGTGACAGAAGAGGTTCCTTTTTTTATCCGAAATGTACTGGTCCTGCTGGGAAGGCAGGATGCTAACAGGTAGTGAGTTAACACTGGTAGTATTGTCCAGCCAATCCCCTGGCTGCCAGTACAGGAAAACGAATCTAAGTCATCATTCCGCTTGTTGTTATCAGTTATAAGCATCACCCATCAACTTTTCAACACAGGCAGGCTTGTGGTTAGTTATGATTACAGTAAATGAACAATAAGCATCTCCACCCTATCAAATCATGTGTCCCAAATGGGACCCTATTCCCTATGTAGTGAACTACTTTTGACCAGGGCCCATAGGGCTCTCATCGAAAGTCGTGCACTATTTAGGTAATAGGTCGCCATTTGGCACGGAAACATACTCCCACATCTTCAATAGTGTCTCTCTACAGCAGTGTAGGAAGAGACCCCTTCAGTTCAGCCCTTTAAGACTGGCACGTGAGACTATGTATGCCGCAAATGGCACCCTATTCCATACGTAGTGCATAACTTTTTAAAAAGTAGTGTACTAGTGCACAATGAGGAGAATAGGGTGCGATTTGGGATGTAACCCACCTTTTAAACAATGCACACATACAGAGAACACAAGTGAATTCAGAAAGCTAAAACTGGAAACAATTGGTACACAAATGTCTTGATAGTACTACTTAAGTAGTTTTCGGGGGTATCTGATCTTTACTTTATTATTTATATTTTTGACAACTTTTACTTCACTACATTCCTAATGAAAAGTATGTACCTTTTACTCCATTCATTTACCCTGACACCCAAAAGTACTCGTTACATTTTGAATGCTTAGCAGGACAGGAAAATTGCCTAATTCACACACTTATCAAGACAACATCCTTGGTCATCCCTACTGCCTCTGATGATTGTAAATGATGTCTGAGTGTTGGAGCATGCCCCTGGCTATCCGTAAATAAAATACGGTTTGCTTTATGTAAGGAGTTTGAAATGATATTTACTTTTACTTTGATACTTGAGTATATTTTAGCAATTACATTTACTCAATACTTAAGTACAGTACCAGTCAAACGTTTGAAATGCTGTAATACACACACACACACACACACACACTACCAGTCAAAGGTTTTAGAACACCTACTCATTCCAGGGTTTTCCTTTATTTCTACTATTTTCAAAACTATGAAACAACACATATGAAATCATGTAGTAACCAAAAAAAGTGTTAAAGAAATCTTGTATTTGTTAAAAAAAATTTTTTTATATTTGAGATTCTTCAAAGTAACAACACTTTGTCTTGATGACAGTTTTTCACAATCTTGGCATTAAGACAAAAAATAAGAAAAACGCTTGAATGAGTAGGTGTGTCCAAACTTTTGACTGGGACTGTATATTTAAAACAAAATACTTTTAGACTTTTACTCAAATAGTATTCTACTGGGTGACTTTCACTTTTATTTGAGTAATTTTCAATTAAGGTATCTTTACTTTTACTCAAGTATGAAAATTGGATACTTTTTCCACCACAGGTGATAGTTCCTCTCTAAGCGGATAGCATTGACATATAGGGAGGATATGGTCTATCTGAGCATAGGAGTTTCCGTGCAGCTGTTTTTCCCATAAAGCCTGCCAAGAACTAACACAGAGAGAAGAGATACCAATGCTGGACAATGTGATATTTAAACAGGTAGCCTAGTGGTTTGAGCGTTAGGCCAGCAACCTTCGAATCCCCGAGCTGACGAGGTAAAAATGGTTCTGCCCCTGAGCAAGGCAGTTAACCTACCGTTCCCCGGGCGTCAAAGACGTGGATGTTGATTAAGGCGACAGTCTAAGTAATTAATAATAATAAAAATCCCCATCAAAATCAGTAAATTTATACTATAGTTTTTTTCTCCATGGGCTGCATCTCAATCTCTCACACCCACCTATTTCGGCCTTTCGCATCTGTCTGAAAGGTGGCCAAGAGATAGCGTTATTTCTTAGACATCCCGAAAATCGTTCTTCTAAATATAGGACAGACACTTAAAAATCTTATTCCTTATGATTCATTTTTTAACTCTTTTTTTTTTTTAACATTTCTGAATGTGTTATTTAATAATGCGTTTCTATGGGTTATAGTAGTAAAGATGATCCATGGTATGACCCCCGCTCGTTTGTAGCCTATTCACAGATGCAATGCAAGTTTTTACAGTATCTTTAGTCTAACTGCCTAATCAAATATATTCCAGTCCGTGTTTCCCTTCAACCCCAGCTGGCTCACTTGCAGGTTTTGTTTACTGGCGGAGGAGAGGCAGAGAAGAGGATTTAACAGTCTACCGCTCATGTGGGAGACTAAAATATAAGTTTTTCGACTTTATTTTTTGCTGTTGTCGTTGTGCAATAACATGTGGTCATGTAAAATCACCGAAACGCGCTTTATTGTGAAGAAATAGTGCGAACAATTTGACCAACGGTGAAGTCTGACAGTCAATGTTGTCTTGAGTGGAAGCCTCGTTAATGTCAGTATTGACCGAATCGAGTTTGCGGTTTAATTATTTATTCTCTCCATACAAGGTTCAGTTGAGTTTAAGTAAACTACCTATTAATCGCAATACTTTTGCGTTTATTATTGTGGTATTTTTTGGGAAAGACACCAGCGGTGAGCGTGAAACGCAGTGACCAGGGGATTTGGTTTAGTACGCCACGCGTGCCATGAACCTGAAGTTGTCATAAGGGAAGCTACAGAATGTGGGGACTGCGACACGAGAGAAATTGCTGCACATCACTAACTGTGGTTTTTATCCTTTCAATGCAAGGGAATAAGCCATTTCCGAAGTAGATACACGGCGCCATAGCGAGTGTTACCGAAAGCGTAATTCAATTGCGAGTTGGTATCAAATCGCACTAACTTGCGTTGTGGCCTGCTGCACAGCCAGCTAACAGTAGCTATCAGTTAGCTAGCTACTCTGCTTGGCCTGTTCTGACTTTCGAGACTGCGGATTGAATCAAGAACAATTGAAAAGACTCAATGCCATGCAAGTTATTGGCAAGTGAGACGTTAGCTTCGTTTGTCCACAATGAATCACACTGTTGCATTTGTTTGTGGCGATTTGGAATATCCACCAGATCTGTACAGATAACTAGCAGTGGCTAACCAGGTAGCTAGTGAACACGTTGGACTCTGAACTTCCCTCCGCCCATTTTTCCGGAATGCATGTTTTTATTTTTGTTTACCTCTGGGTTCTCGTGGTTTAGCTAACGAACCAATTGACAGCTACCACTTGCCAGCTAGTTTTAACCGAGTTGACACGGATTCTAACCCAGTTCTCGACTGTGTCTTCGGTCGGATATTGATTTAAGTAAATATGTGTCAGCGGACTTTACTTGTGGTTTTTGTGACGGCTGTCTACGTATGGAATTGTCAGCCAACGAATGGAGAAAATACAGAAAGTAAGTAGCTAGTTATAATCTTCTCACCCTACTCATCTGTTTCAGATGTGTTCACTTGCATAATTGTACTTAATTTAACAGTGTCACTGTTAAATTAGGTGTCACTTTTGGAAGGCTCTGCTTTGACATCAATATCCGCTATGATGACAGCAAGGCCAGCCTTATCGTTAGATACGCTAGATTTAAACGGACAAAGGTCTATTTGATTGACTTTTTGGTTAGTAAAAAAATTACTTGACCACCTAAACTGATCAAAATACCTTTGCAACCTGCAATTGTTCATGTCTATCCCATAAATGTGCTTGGCTATCAAATAGGTGCGTACAATGTACATCACATTGATTAGGGGTAGGGTGTTAGGGCTCAAAATTAGACACGGGTTCTGGTGTTATACTTTGTATTCCATATAGTACACAGAACGCTTTATTTCATGAGGGTGTGAGACTTAAAATCGCTGAGATCTTATTTTCACGTGATCAGAAAAGGTACAAAAAAAATTGTGGACAGGACAATGATAAACCCTTGTCAAAAAGGCACAAAATCACCTGTATGGATTCTTAATTTCAACAAGTTTTGTCCAATGTCTTAAGATGGAGTGATCATATTGTTCTGACATTTATGAAATGTATATGTAATATTATGACAATTAGGCTCTTAATATGCACATTAGGCAGTAGGGAATGCATAATTACAGTAATTTGAGGCCAATTGTCATATTATTAACAAATATACATGCTTTATGCTTAACAAATTGAAACATTTTTTTGAAATGAGAATAAAAAATATATACGGCTTTATGCAAATTAGATGCATTTTTTTTTCTTTATTTAACTAGGCAAGTCAGTTAAGAACTAATTCTTATTTTCAATGACGGCCTAGGAACAGTGGGTTAACTGCCTGTTCAGGGGCAGAACGACAGATTTGTACCTTGTCAGCTCGGGGGTTTGAACTTGCAACCTTCCGGAACTTGCAACCAACGCCCGTAATAATATGCTAAGTAGTCGATACAGAATAAAACAAATACAGTATGTTAAACCCATTCATTTAAAGTCAGGTGGTCCTATTGTTAACATATATATTGAGATATTATGCACTCCTGGGAGTCTACACTGAAGAGTATGAGTGCGCACACACAAACAAACACACACCAGGGGTGGTAACAGAGTAATTGGGGTGACATGATCATGAACAAAAAGTAGGGTAACTATTTACTAGTTAGTAAGTTAGGTTGTATCACAGTTGTATTCAGTAGCCCCTCTGAATAGGACTAGAGTGCACACAAACACTTCTCAGCATCCCTACACACTCATACAGCACCCCCACCAACACACACACACACAGCCTAACGCAGACTTTACATTTACATTTAAGTCATTTAGCAGACGCTCTTATCACTTTACACTTCTCAGCACTCACACAACACACATACGCCACACATTCACTCAGTACTAGTCATTATTACAGGATTTGTACATGTATTAGCCATCTACATTACTGTGTGATTGACTGTTGTGTTGCAAATACCAGTAAATTAGTTAACAAAATGACAGATTAAAAGAGGGTACTTAATGTCAAACCAGACACTCTGAAATCACAGCAGGTTTATCACAGGACTGGATCAAATTGGATTAAACAAATTAGCATATTTCAAATGAATGGTAAAGGAACCGGATGCACATGTACAACAGTAAGTGAGTAAACAAAGACAGAGATTAAAATAGTTAGTTTGGCCTTAAAGTTATGTCAAACCAACCACTTTCATTGCAGGTTTTTTACGACACTGATTTGAATGCGATTGGATAAACCAAATGAGTTTAAATGAATGGTAAGGATAAAGGATGGACATGGTACAAAACAACCTAGCTTCTGTTGTCCTCCCAACAAAGACGGAGATTAAAAGAAGGCAATTTACACTCACCGGCCAGTTAATTAGGTACACCCATCTAGTACTGTATCGGGACCCCCTTTGCCTCCAGAACAGCCTGACTTCTTTGGGGCATATATTTTACAAGTTGGAAACATTCCACAGGGAGGTTGGTTCATGCTGACGCGATGGCATCACGCAGTTGCTGCAGATTGGACGGCAGTACACCACCGCCACCATTCTGTACCTTTGACATCAGTCAGGATGGGTCCATGTACTCATGCTGCTTGCAGCAAATCCTGACTCTGCCATCAGCATGACTCAAAAGGAACCGGGATTCCTTGGAAAAGGCCATGTTTTTCCACTCCTTAATTGTCTAGTGTTAGTAATCGTGTGCCAACTGGAGCCGCTTCTCCTTGTTTTTAGCTGATAGGAGTGGAACCCAGAACAGTGGTCGTCTGCTGCAATAGCCTGTGTGTGACGTGGATCGACGAGATGCCATTCTGCACACCACTGTTGTGCTGTTATTTGTCTTATTTGTGGCCCCAGTGGATGAGCCTATGCCCTCCCATGCCCACTCATGGCTGCACCGCTGCCCAGTCATGTGAAATCCATAGATTAGGGCCTAATTTATTTATTTCAATTGACTGATTTCCTTATGAACTCTAACTCAGTAAAATCTTTGAAATTGTTGCATGTTGCATTTATACATTTTTTCATTGTAAGTTGTTACGTCTTACATGTCCAAGCAGGAATGCATGATTCAAAATATTTTGATATGCAACCTAATCCAGTTATTGTCATGCATTTTGGATTGACAATTTTTAAAAATATTTTACCGCCAAATAGGGCTCCAGAATGTTTTGTTAAATAGAGATGAATTTGCCTTCATCTTTATGTACATTAACATTATATATTTGCTTAATTCAATTGGTGCTAATTCACCGCCTGAGGAAGTAGAAACTCAACACATTAGCTAGAACACGAACTGTAAATATAACACCTACTGCTAGTAGCCATGTAAGTGCAATGAGGCTAGTTCCCTTGCGATGGCCGATGCTCAATTTCACACCCTCTGTATTTCAAAGACATATCGGGTATCTTGATTGTAGAAGACTGCTTTGAGCACAGTAATGATAGTTGAAAAATAACAACTATACCTACAGTAGAAGGCTGAGACACTCCTCTCTTTTTAATATGGACAACTAGTTGCTTCCAAAGTTGTATTTTTTTCCCTGCCATTGCATTTTGAAACGTTCTACAATCATGAGTAGGAGAGTGAGTGAGAGGCTCGTTCATTACAGCAGCCTGCCCCAGTGAAACAAGCAGGCACACTGTCAGGGCAGACACTTATTACAGGAATCATGAGGAAAATGCACTTTACTGTTGAACAAATTTATCTGCACAAAAATAGGACTTTTTGATTGAGGTGGAATGGGCAGCTCGCACCAGTGCAAGCAATTAAAAATGAAACTCGCACAGCCAAGTTAAAAGGTCACAAAATATGACTAAATTGTCACACTCTGGATTCCTGCGTATGGTTTCTATTCACCCCGTCTGCACCTGGTGACCCACTCGTGATTTTTTAACTATTTGAAAAGCTGGTAAGAGTCAATGTAGTAGAATTCTTGACACTTTGTGATGAAATAGGCCTATACCTACTCTTGCACCAACACTATGCACCATTAATGTATTTAGGCATGGGAGTTAACCCTCTTAAACAGCCTTTGTCTAGCAGCATTGCAACAAATCAAACGCTCAACTAACACCTCTGTACTTGTTTTGGATGTTAAATGCTGTCGAGTTTGGTTTCAGCTTATGTGACGGGATGAGAGAACGAGTTGGACTGAGAGTTGGAAAAAACCTAATAGTAATGTGAAGCCACCTTTTTCATTAAACTGAAAGGGGGGGTGTTGAGATTGGGTAATGGCATCAGACCAGTTTGTGAGAATCTGTTGCGGGACTGACAATTCATAAACAATTTGTGTATTGCCTGGCTACTGGCTCTGGCTGGCCCCCTTCTCGCACCTTTCCGACTTGACAGTGAACCAGTGAGTGAGTGAGAGAAACTTGGGTCTCACTGAAAGTGTTTCATAACATTGACTGACAGTAACTGACCAACCCTTTTGCTGAACCAAGCCCGTGTCTGTATGTGACCTATGTTGTGAAGGAATTGTAGATGTTTATTGACCCAATACTTAAATCAAAATGGACAATTCTGGCTTGGACAAGCTTAATTAATTAGCTTGTCAAAATGGCTAAATTAAACTAAAATCCTTGGTGGGTTTTATATTTACATTTTTACATTACCCCATTTTACATACTGAAGGTTTGAGTATAGGCATAGATTAAGAATAGTTCTATCTGTATCTGTTCTATTCTGTTGTCAGATCTGTATGCACAGGACTCACCCTCCTTCCACATGGTAGAATGTCTTACGTTCTATTTCTGCCTGCAATGTTTGTTCATCATTACACTCTATTGTGCTACCATCCATCATACGGTAGGTCACCTCGGGTACCAAGATACAGTAGTTAACCACAGGTCTCCAATGTAAAGTAGTAGTTCACCTCAGGTTACCAATGAAATCATCTGAAGTGGTCAGGTTGTCAAACCAGACAATATCAATCTATCTTAGAAGTGTGCCTGGTCTAGCGGGTAATGCTGCCGCCTGCAGCATGTACACGTCACCCTTCAGCATGGGCACGTGTCCCGGCCCTACTACTACTCTGCGTCTACCTCCCTATCAGTGTCTCCCTGCTCATTTCCACTTAGCAGAATACATGTATTTTTGATATCTCCAAAGTGGCCAGGTTGTCAAACTAGACATTATCAATCTATTCCTGAACCAGACAGTATCTACAGTGCATTCAGAAACTATTCAGACCCCTTGACTTTTTCAACATGATGTTACGTTACAGCCTTATTATAAAGTGTATTGAGTACAAATTTTTATTTAATCTACACACAATACCCCATACTGACAAAGCGAAAACTGGTTTTTAGAAATTTTTGCAAATGTATTAAAATTAAAAAACACCTTTTTATTTATATACAGTACCAGTCAAAAGTTTGGACACCTACTCATTCCAGGGTTTTTCTTTATTTTTTTACTATTTTCTACATTGTAGAATAATAGTGAAGACAAACTATGAAATAACGCATACAGAATCATGTAGAAACCAAAAAAGTGTTAAACAAATTAAAATATAATTGAGATTCTTTTAAGTAGCCACCCTTTGCCTTGACGACAGCTTTGCACACTTCGCATTTTCTCAACCAGGTTCATGACAGTCTTGAAGGACTTCCCACATATGCTGAGCACTTGTTGGCTGCTTTTCCTTCACTCTGCAGTCCAACTCATCCAAACCAACTCAAAACAAATGATAGTCCCACTAAGCACAAACCAGATGGGAAGGCATATCGCTGCAGAATGCTGTGGTAGCCATGCTGTTTAAGTCTGCCTTGAATTCTAAATAAATCACAGATGGTGTCACCAGCAAAGCACCATCACACCAACTACGCATGCAGAGATCATCCACTCACCGACTCTGCGTCTCACAAGACACGGCGGTTGGAACCAATAAATCTCAAATTTTGACTCGTCAGTGCAAAATCTGTTCTTTGGTCTGGTGTAATGTTCGTTGCTCGTGTTTCTTGACGCAAGCAAGTCTATTATTATTATTGGTGTCCTTTAGTAGTGGTTTCTTTGCAGCAATTCGACCATGAAGGCCTGATTCACGCAGTCTCATCTGAACAGTTGACGTTGAGATGTCTAACTTGAACTCTGAAGAATTTAGGCTGCAATCTGAGGTGCAGTTAACTCTTAATGAACTTATCCTCTGCAGCAGAGGTAATTCTGGGTCTTCCTTTCCTGTAGCGAGCGGTCCTCCTGAGAGCCAGTTTCATCAAAGCGCCTGATGGTTTTTGCGACTGCAGTTTAATAAACTTTTTCCCGATTGACTGACCTTCATGTCTTTAAGTAATAGACTGTCATTTCTCTTTGCAGATTTGAGCTGTTCTTGCCATAATATGAACTTGTTCTTTTACAAAATAGGGCTGTTTTCTGGTTACTATTTGATTCCACATGTATTATTTCTTAGTTTTGCTGTCTTCACTATTATTGTACAATGTAGAAAATAATACATTAAGCAAAACCCTTGACTGAGTAGGTGTTACATTACATTACATTTAAGTCATTTAGCAGACGCTCTTATCCAGAGCGACTTACCCTTTCACTGGTACTGTATGTAAATTAAATGTAATATTTCAGTTATTCATTTTTTTATACAATTCTGAACCTGTTTTTTGCTTTGTTTTTATGGTGTATTGTGTGCAGATTGAGGGAACGCTCTAACCACCAGGCAGGTAACCTAGTGGTTAGAGCGTTGGGCCAGTAACCGAAAGGTTGCGAGATCGAATACCCAAGCTGACGAGGTAAAAATATGTTGCTCTGTCCCTGAACAAGGCAGTTAACCCACTGTTCCTAGGCTGTCATTGTAAATAAGAATTTGTTCTTAACTGACTTGCCTAGTTAAACAAAGATAATCCATTTTAGAATAAGGATGTAACATGACAAATGTGGAGAAAAGTCAAGGGTTCTGAATTTTTGCCGAATGGACTGTACATGTATCCTTGAAGTGCTCAGGAGAGGGAATAGTCTAACCAGAAACCGTATCAATCCATCTCACTCATGAAGCTCAATTTCCACGCCTCATGTTAAAGACAGACATCCTTTTGTCTTAAGTGTCACCCAGTGTGTAACTCTACTAAAGAACTAACTCTTGTTAAATGTCACTGTCGTCAAATGAGATCCGGTTGGTCTGTAATTGCGTAACATAACAAGCTATTGTCTGCATCCCAGATGATACCCCGTTCCCTATGTATACTGAACACAAATATAAATGCAACATGTAAAGAGTTGGTCCCATGTTTCATGTGATAAAATAAAAGATCCCAGAAATATTGCATACACACAAAAAGCTTTTTTTTCTTCTCAAATGTTTGTGCATAAATTTGTTTACATCCCTGTGAGCATTTCTCTTTGGCCATGATAATCCATCCACCTGACAGGTGTGGCATATCAAGAAGCTGATTAAACAGCATGATCATTACACAGGTGCACCTTGTGCTGGGAACAAAAAAAAGGCCACTCTAAAATGTGCAATTTTATTACACAACACAATGCCACAGATGTCTCAAGTTTGTAGGGCGAGTGCAATTGGCATGCTGACTGCAGAGCTGTTGCCAGAGAATTTAATGTTAATTTCTCTACCATAAGATTCCTCTTTGTAAAATTATTTATTTTCAACTCTCAATCTGTGGATTCTATTCGATTAGAAAGATTGAAATTGTACGTTAAACGTCACAGCATAGTTGAAAGATATGTGTTGCGTAGAAACCCGAAGAGGGTGGCCAGCAGAGATGGGCTGAGGGAGGCTGAGGATTGGGATGTGGAATTGGAATTGGAGACAAGTGGGAGTGGAGTTGCTGTGTGGGAGATAAAAGTAAAAAATAAACTCAAGGTGAAACATAAAAAGTACATTTGAATGACACTGTGGCAGTGTTTTTACAACTAATGCCGATTTGCCTGAGGCTGATGCCGTGCAGGTGTTTGTACACACATTCATTCAAATAAACACATACAAGAACACACGCATACATGTAATAGTGCCAGACATGCACACAAACATATAGTTTGCTTTGCTGTTATGATTTTAGTTGTCCTTGATATCCATATCCATGTGCTTCTACACCTGCATTGCTTGCTGTTTGGGGTTTTAGGCTGGGTTTCTGTACAGCACTTTGAGATATCAGCGGATGTACGAAGGGCTATATAAATAGTATAGTGTACTACTTTTGACCAGCGCCCATCAAAAATAGTGTACTATATTGGGAATAGGGTGCCATTTGAGACACTCCTGTGAGAAAACCATGAGTGTGTGTGTGGTTGACACACAGGAATTGTTTGTCTTTATTGTTCTCTTGAACAATAGTCCTTTAATTCTGGGTGACATGTTCAACTTTGTCAAGCTTGTGAAACACCTCATTTTCAAGCAACTCAAGCACCTGGATCTGTGTGTATCAAGCAACTGAGTAAGAATGCTGATCTAGGATCAGTTCCCCTGTCTATAATCTTACTCATTATGATCTAAAAGGCAAACCTGAACCTACATCAACACTCCTACTCCGAGATGCTTGATACATATGGCCCTTGCTCTGACAATGTGCTTTCTTTCTGAGGTGCGTACTCAGTACGTGCCCTTGACATGGAGGCCTAACTGACCTTGATCAAGGAAATGTCCTTCTTATACTGCAGGTAATAATTACCTCAGTGTCAACAACGGCCCTCAACAATGCCCATTCATATTACATGATACCATAAAGCAGGTAGGGATCCATTGTAGTGTTGCATGGTATACTGGTACCAAAATGCTGCCAACATTTTAGAATACGATTTCATCTGATACTACTGAATTTTTTGACCCTAAAATTCTAAATTTTTATGAAGTCAGTTTTGTTAATAAATTCAGTCAACACAAAAAAAGCAACAGTAACTCTCCTGTATGCGCCCATTCACTAATGTCCATTTCACTTTCATGTGTATATCACATGTAGCAGCTGTAATCAGCCAGCCACATACCCTACCAGCAATCACTCACAGGTTCTCTCCGTCCTCTCTTCCTGCGCATCTATTACATTTGGTTTTAAAATATAATTTAGCCATGATGTCAAGCAGGGATGCAGACCCTGGTGTTCTTCTGCTACATGTACATTTGATAGATTGGAGCAGTGTGCAGAGCGAGCAAAGTTGAAACATTGCATCATTTCATCACCTGGTATAACCAAGAGCATAGGCCTTTCTGAGTAGGCTTTGCAAGTTCGCTGTCACACAGCCTCTGAGTGTCAGAGAGAGAAAATAGAGCACAGTACTTTACAGCAATGAAAACGGCTCGTCTCTAGGGCACACCATTAATAAGAGATGACCCGTATTACCAGAGTGACTTTTTACAAATTCACATTCATTTTAAATACTTTTACAAACAGCTGTTTTAAACTGTTCCTGGGTGGCTAATTATTGATTTGATAACAAACAACCTTGTTCGGTCATGTTACCTAACTAGCTAACAACCAGTTAAAGGAAAGATTCACCCATTAAGAATGTTCTATCATTTTTCTATCTCTGAGCGTTGTTCTATCGATTCCTGTGGTCATTTCATGTATGTTTAAGCTATTGCCTGTCAAGCATGCAGAAATATAGCCGGTATGATGAGTTTTGCATCGATACACATGAAAACATGAAATGACCCCAGGAGTCGATAGAATATCGCTCAGAGATGCAAAAAACTATATATAACATTCAAAATGGTTGTTTTACGTTGTGTAATGTGATATGTAAAAGTTAGTGCAGCTGGTGAGTTTGAGGAATGACTGAAGTACAGTGCATTCGGAAAGTATTCAGACCCCTTGACTTTTCCACATTTTGTTACATTACAGCATTATTCTGGGGCGGCAGGTGGTTAGAGCGTTGGGCCATTGAGCATTAACCGAAAGGTTGCTAGATCAAATCCCTGAGCTGACAAGGCAGTTAACCCACTGTTCCTAGGCTTTCATTGTAAATAAGTGTTCTTAACTGACTTGCCAAGTTAAATAAAGGTTTACATTTTTTAAATTTAAATTGTTTTCCACATGTGTCAAATACAATTTGATTTAATTTGAGGGGAACAAAGCAAAAATGCAGTGGAACTGGCTTCGAGGTCCAGAGTTGGGTTTGAAGGTCCTAGAGGCACAGTTCCTAAAAGCTTAAGCAATTATTAATCAATCGCCATCTAGTACCTTTAATACATTATAGAGATTTTTTAGAACATCATAGGCATAGTTGATCTCAGACTATGGTTAATACCGCTAATCCTTGTTAAGAGCCCGCTAGTAATTATTTAAAGTGCCTTTACTGTTCTGTTGTCTGAAACCTGAAATCTGTCAGTTATTGGTAGCGTACTGGTTAGAGCGTTGGGCCAGTAACTGAAAGGTTGCTAGATTGAATCCCCAAGCCACTGTTCCCCAGGTGCCAAAGACATGGATGTCGATTTAAGGCAGCCCCCCGCACCTCTCTGATTCAGAGGGGTTGGGTTAAATGCGGAAGACACATTTCAGTTGACGGCATTCTTGGTATGGATTGCATCACGCGCCGCTGCAGCCAATTGTCTGGTCCGCTGGTGCCTCCCTGATCTTAGCTCCAACAGCATATGTTGGAAAACAATAAACCAACGATCCACCTAGTAAAATCTTGAAAAAGGAAGTGTTGCAATAGCTGCTGGGTGTTTGTGTTCTTCCTGAGGCCACACTAGTGTAGGAGGGAGAGGCGTGTGAGGCCCAGGGAGAGGTTTATGTCCCAAATGGCACACCATTCGTATGTAGTAGATTACTTTGACCTGTAGTGTAGGAGGGAGAGTAGAGGGAGAGACGCACTCACACACATCTGGACAGTGCCCTTGCCCCTTCCGCCTGTTGCCCTTGTCTGAAAAAGTAGACATCAAATTAACTGTGGTCAACCTACCGTTTCATTTTCACTTAACCTTTATTTATACAGGTTAGTCTAATTGAGATGTAAGTTTATTTTTTATTTTTTTTACAGTGAGACCTGTACAGTGTTTATGGAACCAGGCATGCAGCCAGTGTGGCTGTGGATGAAAACAAAATTCACCAGCCACTCAGACTATGTACTATATGTAGCTTCATACCAGCCACATTTTCAGTGCAGGTTTATTTAGCCCATCCATGTAGATACTATCTAAATGCATTCATAGTAGCTGTAGGCAAGTATCTACATGCACTACATAAGAGTGCTGATGTTGGAGTTTTCTCCTTGAGTGGGTGAGTGTTTGAAGTGAATCAGAAGCTCCATAGCTGCCCTTATGTAGTTGGCTTGCGGTTTCTTTTACAACTGTACAGCTGCAGCTCCCCAGCATATTTTTGGGTTTTCATGTTCTGAAATGTTATTATTATATTCTGTAATATTATTTATATTCTGCAAAACCTTATCAGACAGTTTCATAATGTCTCTCAACTTCACCTTATAAATAGCTTGTTCAATTACAGAGCTTTTTCTTTCTAATCATAGACAATGGAACCTAAATTCTCAATTAACTTTAAGGATTCTAGAATTGTAGTCTAGGTTCTAGAATGAATGACCTGTATCTCCAGACAGCAGATTGTAATGGACAGTGTTTTTTTCTATTAGTTTTGCTAAAGTAAGTTTTATGTGCTATTTCAACAGATCAGTTTGCTCCAGCACCTACAGAGTTAACCTCTCACAGTCTACAGTAGATTACTGTTTAGGAATAGACGATTATGTGTTAGTTTCTAGTTAGTTTCTACGAAGATATTATTTCATTACTTGTTATTGCTGTGTTATATGATCCATTGCTGGCAATTCAGTGGTTTGCTCCAGCACCTACAGAGTTAACCTCCCAGCATGACTGTCCTATGACTCAATCCTGACCTTTGATTTTAACTCTCTGCCTGTTGTTAGTTGATCACCCCTGTTATTTCTTCATGCACAGGAGAGGTGGTACAAACAACAATTAAAGCCAATTAAGTTTGAATTCCTTTGCATGGGGATTCTGCTGTTTTGAGGAATATAAATACATCATAGTTAGCCCCCCTCTCCAACTCTCCTAATGGCTGTTAGACTCTGTCAGTGGTGGTGTGAGATATTATTGATCAGTGGAAATCTTCAGTCGTGATCCTTTTATAGATTATACAGTACCTCCGAGGTACAGACTTATCTCTATGTGTCTGTGTGAGTTAGTCCAGCAGCCCCTGTCTGCCTGCCTGCCTGTCCGTGTGTGTGGCTGGTTTCCATGGTAACTCCATCGGTTTGCGTGATGTTCCCAAAACATCTCTTTTTTTCCCCCCAAGTTGATAGGAAGGACTCTTAACAGCTAGGTTGCTCCCCAAATGGCACCATATTACCTATGGGCCCTGGTCAAAAGTAGTGCACTATATAGGGAATAAGTTGCCATTTGAGCTCAGGCAGCCCTATACCTGTGGTGTTATGGATGGAATAGGATACCCCTCGACTGTTCATGAACTCTCTTACATCTGTGACGGTTGTCCCTGTTCTCCCGGTTTGTGTTCTACACCGTTGTGACATCGGAGGTATTATTTGTTTGCATCAATGTTCAGTCATAGTAAAAATGTTAGTCATCATAGAATCTGGTACAGGTGAATCATGATTTGTCTCTGGAGAGTAACCAGCTTTCTACAGATGGGCATAAAGTTATATGATGAAAGCCTAACCACCACACTCAGCCACTGCTGTGTGGTAGGGTTGAACATTTTCCTCGTATTTTACAAATGTTCCATCCCGAGAATAAATCACTTTGCGATATACCTAAACCAACTATGTTTTTAGTGCCATTTAAATTGGACAATTAATAATGAGGCAAATAACAGTACTTTGGCTGTTTTTAGTTTTAATCCGTTTTTTTGTGAAACGCACCAAACAAGCTGTCGACCTAACCCTCAATGGATACAATGGATACAGCGAGCCGCGATATCATACACACGAGATGTCCTGCTTCATCTCTGGCCCTTTGCTTCAAGTCTACACTGCAATGGAGTACCACCATCATGACAATCAACGTGTCCCCAAGAATAGGCTTCAAAACCATGGAAGGGTGGCAGCAGAGGAGGAATTTGGATTCGGATGAAAAAAACGCCCTTCAGAACACCTCTTCCATCTATTATGCATAGCAATGTAGAAAGCATAAGGAATAAGACTGATGAGTTACGGGCTTGTACCCAATACATCTAAGTACTGACAATCCTGCTTGATCTGTCTGAGACCTGGTTTACGGAACAGGATCCCGACTCTGTTGTGGAGCTGCATGGCTCCACAATCGTTAGAACGGACCGAAGCATCAACTCTGGTAAGAGAAATGGTGGTGGAGAGTGTGCATTCGTCAATGAGAAATATTGCAATCCTGCCCATATTACAACTAAGCACAAGGTATGTACTAAAGATATTGAACTCCTTGCTCTTAACCTACGGCCATACTACCAGCCACAGGAAATAAATCCAGTCCGATTTATTTATTGTTTACATAGACTCTGCTGACACACTCAAAGCTGCCGACTTGATTCATGACCTTGTATCCCAGGCTGAGACAGTCACCTGAAGCAGTAAAGCTAATCATGGGAGACTTTAATGTGTGCAATCCATCTCAACATTTACCATCATATCAGCAATATGTTACCTACCCGAACTGAAGCCTGTCTGGACCTCTGTTATGGTAACATCCCAGGTGTGTATTTTTCCAAGGCACTACCCAGTCTTGGGGGTTGGGATCATAACATGGTTCTGCTCATCTCAGTCTAGAAAGTGTGTCTGCATCGAGAGAAGGCTTAAAAGGTAGAGATTAAAAGATGGACTCCTGAAGTGACTGAAGGTTGCTTACTTTTTCTGTGGCTTAACCTCTCTGGGATCGTTCGGGACGCTAGCGTCCCACCTCGCCAACAGCCAGTGAAATTGCAGGGCGTCAAATTCAAAACAACAGAAATCTCATAATTAAAATTCCTCAACCATACAAGTATTTTACACCATTTTAAAGATACACTTCTCGTTAATCCAACCACAGTGTCCGATTTCAAAAAGCCTTTTCGGCAAAAGCAGAACATATCATTATGTTAGTTCAGCAACTAGTCACAGAAAGCATTCAGCCAATTTCCAACCAAAGAGAGGTGTCACAAAAAGCAGAAATATAGATAAAATGAATCACTAACCTTTGACGATCTTCAGCAGATGACACTCTCGGGACTCAATGTTACACAATACATGTATATTTTGTTCGATCAAGTTCATATTTCTATCCAAAAACCTCAGTTTACATTTGCGCCATGTTCAGAAATGCCTCCAAAACATCCGGAGAAATTGCAGAGCTACATCAAATACTCATCATAAACTTTGATGAAAGATACATGTTTTACATTGAATTAAAGATAAACTTGTTCTTAATGCAACCGCTGTGTCAGATTTCAAAAAAGCTTTACGGCAAAAGCGGGGCGGCAGGGTAGCCTAGTGGTTAGAGCGTTGGACTAGTAACCGAAAGGTTGCAAGTTCAAATCCCCGAGCTGACAAGGTACAAATCTGTCATTCTGCCCCTGAACAGGAAGTTAACCCACTGTTCCTAGGCCGTCATTGAAAATAAGAATTTGTTCTTAACCGACTTGCCTAGTAAAATAAAGGTTAAAAAAATTCAATAATCTGAGAACAGCGTTCAGCCACAAAAGCAAGCCATAGAGTTACCTGCCAAATTGTGGAGTCAACAAGAGTCATAAATAGCATTATAAATCTTCACTTACCTTTGCTGATCTTCATCGGAATGCACTCCCAGGACTCCCACAAGAAATGTTAGTTTTGTTCGATTACATTTTGTTCGCGCGTTTAGTTCACTCTTCCAAAGGCACAATGCGCGAGCGCAAAATCCAGATGAAAAGTCAAAGAGTTCCATTACAGTTTGTAGAAACATGTCAAACGATGTTTACAATCAATCCTTAGGGTATTTTTATAATAAATCTTCAATAATATTCCAACCGGACAATAGCGTATTCATTACAGAGGAAAAAGAAGGAACCCGCGTGACCGCGCAGTAAACTGATTGGCCTCAGCCTAGTCCACTTGTTGAAACAGCTCTTATTTGACACCCTTCCACAATAGAAGCCTCAAACAACTTTCTAAAGACTGTTGACATGTGCTGGAAGCCTTGGGAAGTGCAGTCTGGTCCCATAGACACAGCATATTGGATAGGCAATCACTTAAATGAAACTACAAACCTCAGATTTCCCACTTCCTGGTAGGATTTGTCTCAGGTTTTCGCCGTCCATTTGAGTTATGTTATACTCACAGACATCATTCAAACAGTTTTAGAAACATCGGTGTTTTCTATCCAATACTACTAATAATATGCATA